>NC_133377.1:40860352-41006527 GCF_049309525.1 Garra rufa
ATATATATATATATATATATATATATATATATATATATATATATATATATATATATATATATATATATATATATATATATATATATATATATATATATATATATATATATATATATATATATATATATATATATATATATATATATATATATATATATATATATATATATATATATATATATATATATATATATATATATATAATATATATATATATATATATATATATATATATATATATATATATATATATATATATATGTATGTATGTGTGTGTGTGTATATATATATATACACACACACACACACACACACACACACACACACACACACACACACACACACACACACACACACACACACACACACACACACACACACACACACACACACACACACACACACTACCGTTCAAAAGTTTGGGGTCAGTACATTTTTTTTTTTTTTTTTTTTTTTTTTTAAGAAATGAATACTTTTATTCACCAAGGATGTATTAAGTTAACAATTAAACATTTATTAAAAGTTAATAATAAATAATTTACATTGTTATAAAAAATATTTATATATATTGAATACACACTGTACTTTTTAAACTTGTTATTCATGAAAGAATCCTGAAAAAAAAAAAGAGCACAGGTTCCAAAAAATATTTGGCAGCACTACTGTTGATATTATCCAATATTGATCATTCTAATAATAAATCAGCATATTAGAATGATTTCTGAAGGATCATGTGACACTTAAGACTGGAGTAACAGCTGATAAAAATTCAGCTTTTCATCACAGGAATAAATTCTATTTTAAAGTATGTTCAAATAAAAAGCATTATTTTATATTGTAAAAACATTTTGCAATATTGTAGTTTTTTTCCTGTATTTTCAATCAAATATTTGCAGCCTTGATGAGTAGGAGACTTCTTTAAAGACTATTACAAGTCTTACTGACCCCGAACATTTGAACGGTAGTGTATATAAAAATATAAATAAAATAACTTATCAAGGAAAAAAACATGTAACATGGGCAGCATTAACGCATTTAATTTGTTCACTACTTTTTGCCAGCCCTTTCTCCTTGCTTTTGCAGCCTTTGCAGTGTTCCCTTGCGTTTTAATGAAATGAAATGAAATCCCTCAATCAAGAGTTCTTGCTCTGCTGCAGACCCCAGATGATGTATAAATCTCAATTTAAAAAAATTTACCCTTATGACTGGTTTTGTGGTCCAGGGTCACATATGTCATAATATTATGTGTGTTTATGTTTTTTTGGTATCTATTTGGATGCCTTATCTGTACATTTGCTTATGAACCATTCAAAAAATACAATGCGCTTTTGTCGAAATTAATATTTTCGTATAGCTGCATGCAAAAATATTAAGAGGAAAGTGGATATGTAAATGATTAAGTAGGCAGTATTTGTTTATGTCTGAAGAACATGAGTGTGTAGATGGAGCGCACGTCAACCAATACAATCGCGGTTTACGAGTGACGTAATGTAACCTGGAAGTCCATCCACAACAATGCGCTTGTGTGTATTATACATGTTTTAAACAGAAACATGCAAATGGTGAGAGGAAAATACGAATGTACTTTATCTTAGGAGATATAAATAAGCAGGGCGAGGGAGCGGCGTTTTTAACTTTAGAAAAGCGTCATGGATGTTTACCATGTTTTTATTTACCATAATCAGGCCAGTGAAATGAATCCATGACACATTTTGTAATGATTGCAAAATCACTGAATGAACCTTTAGACTCACTTTTACGCAGACTGACCATCATAAGTCATAAGTGTTCTTCCTCCTCCTCACTCTCCTCATGGCGCTCGTGTTGGCCGCGTCCGTGCTGTGTTTGAGCGGCCTCCAGCTCATCTTTGCCGCCGATCATCCGTCCTATGTGGCGGCGGTGTACGAGCACCGAGTGCTGCTGAACCCCAACCCCAAAATCCCGCTGAACCGGAGCTCCGCTCTCGAGCACATGAACCAGAACCTGCGTGTATTTGAGGAGCAGACAGCACTGGCAGCACAGCAGGTACACAGATTGAAAAACAAAATCAATGCAAGAATTAGTATAGGATTACTATCAATCACGAAGAATATTAATATAATTTATTATGCCAGCATAACACACAAACGCAAAACTTTTAGAACACTTAATAGCACTCATTTAAACATTTACAATTTATTTGAATATACCTTATTAATTTATGTGAATTATGCATAGGCCTAATTACATTAAAATGCACTAATTTGCATTTATAGCCTACTAGTGAGGTAGATATCAGGTAAATTGCGCCACTTTTTGGTTAAAGGAGTAGTTCACCTTCAGAACAAAAATTTACAGATAATGTACTCACCCCCTTGTCATCTTTCTTTCTTCAGTCGTAAAGAAATGGTGTTTTTTGAGGAAAATATTTTAAGATTTCTCTCCAAATAATGGACTTCTATGGTAGCTACCCCCGAGTTTAAATTTTCAAAATGCGGTTTAAATGCAGCTTCAAAGGGCTCTAAACGATCACAGCCGAGGAAGTGATCGTTTAGAGCCATTTGAAGCTGCATTTAAACCACATTTTGAAAATTTAAACTTGGGTCTTATCTAGTGAAACGATGGATTATTTTCTAAAAACATTTACAACTTATATACTTTTTAATGTCAAATGCTCATCTTGCAGAGCTAGACATGACGAGCATTTGAGGTTAAAAAGTACAGTCGTGGCCAAAAGTTTTGAGAATTACATAAATATTGGAAATTGGAAAAGTTGCTGCTATAATAGTTTTTATAATAGCAATTTGCATATACTCCAGAATGTTATGAAGATTGATCAGATGAATTGCATAGTCCTTCTTTGCCATGAAAATTAACTTAATCCCGAAAAAAACTTTCCACTGCATTTCATTGCTGTCATTAAAGGACCTGCTGAGATCATTTCAGTAATCGTCTTGTTAACTCAGGTGAGAATGTTGACGAGCACAAGGCTGGAGATCATTATGTCAGGCTGATTGGGTTAGAATGACAGACTTGACATGTTAAAAGGAGGGTGATGCTTGAAATCATTGTTCTTCCATTGTTAACCATGGTGACCTGCAAAGAAACGCGTGCAGCCATCATTGCGTTGCATAAAAATGGCTTCACAGGCAAGGATATTGTGGCTACTAAGATTGCACCTAAATCAACAATTTATAGGATCATCAAGAACTTCAAAGAAAGAGGTTCAATTCTTGTTAAGAAGGTTTCAGGGCGTCCAAGAAAGTCCAGCAAGCGTCAGGATTGTCTCCTAAAGAGGATTGAGCTGCGGGATCGGAGTGCCACCAGTGCAGAGCTTGCTCAGGAATGGCAGCAGGCAGGTGTGAGCGCATCTGACGCACAGTGAGGCCAAGACTTTTGGAAGATGGCCTGGTGTCAAGAAGGGCAGCAAAGAAGACACTTCTCTCCAAAAAAAACATCAGGGACAGATTGATCTTCTGCAAAAAGGACTGGGGCAAAGTCATATTCTCCGATGAAGCCTTTTTCCGATTGTTTGGGGCATCTGGAAAAAGGCTTGTCCGGAGAAGAAAAGGTGAGCGCTACCATCAGTCCTGTGTCATGCCAACAGTAAAGCATCCTGAGACCATTCATGTGTGGGGTTGCTTCTCATCACAAGTTTGCCCAAAAACACAGCCATGAATAAAGAATGGTACCAAAACACCCTCCAACAGCAACTTCTTCCAACAATCCAACAACAGTTTGGTGAAGAACAATGCATTTTCCAGCACGATGGAGCACCGTGCCATAAGGCAAAAGTGATAACTAAGTGGCTCGGGGACCAAAACGTTGAAATTTTGGGTCCATGGCCTGGAAACTCCCCAGATCTTAATCCCATTGAGAACTTGTGGTCAATCCTCAAGAGGCAAGTGGACAAACAAAAACCCACTAATTCTGACAAACTCCAAGAAGTGATTATGAAAGAATGGGTTGCTATCAGTCAGGATTTGGCCCAGAAGTTGATTGAGAGCATGCCCAGTCGAATTGCAGAGGTCCTGAAAAAGAAGGGCCAACACTGCAAATACTGACTCTTTGCATAAATGTCATGTAATTGTCGATAAAAGCCTTTGAAACGTATGAAGTGCTTGTAATTATATTTCAGTACATCACAGAAACAACTGAAACAAAGTTCTAAAAGCAGTTTAGCAGCAAACTTTGTGAAAACTAATATTTGTGTCATTCTCAACTTTTGGCCACGATTGTATATAAATTGGATTTTTTTTTTTTTTTTTTTTTAGAAAATACCCCATCGTTTTGCTAGATTCTTTCCTCGGCTGTTATCGTTTAGAGCCCTTTGAAGCTGCATTTTGGAAAATTGAAATTCGGGGCACCATAGAAATCCATTACATGGAGAGAAATCCTGAAATGTTTTACTCCAAAAACATAATTTCCTTACAATTGAAGACAGACAGACAGAAACATCTTGGATGACAAGGGGGTGAGTACATATGTAAATTTTTGTTCTGAAAGTGAACTACTCCTTTAATCACTTGGGAAACTAACAAAAAAACCCATGTATGACATTTAACTGTGTTTTTATGATTAGTAAGAACTGTTTTTTGTAATGAATTGATGTAAAAAAATATAATTGTTCAGGCCCTATAGGTTTTGAAACATTAGCTACCCCTCATTTTTGAGGTAAAATGGGCCGGCTGATCAGCAAAAATGGGCCAGTCGAACTGCAAAGTAGAATAGAGACATTTCTGATAAAACACATTTAATTATATAATGTAAAAGCGTGTAACATTGCATTTAAAATACATTAGAACATCAATTTGTTGTTAACAGCCAATTTGAAAAAGAATTTCAAAAAGAAGAGGTAAGACACTCAAACCTTTAAATTAATTTTATCAATAGAACAAATTTCTTGAAAAATATAACAATAACATGAACAACTAATGTGTAATTAACTGTAATTAATGGCTAATTTTATCTTAAGACATTCAAGTAGCTAAAATGCTTTTTTAATATAAAAATCTGGAAATATTTAGCAAAATCAGCATTTTATCTCACAGAGGCAACAAGACAAGGGTTATGAATCATTTGTAAATGTGCATTTGGTTTTTGTTGTTTATCAGCAATATTATCGAGAAGTAAGATTAGACATGTCAGGCCACTCACCATTGCCCTCCCCCTTAGCAACCTTTAGACTAATAAAATGATTTGTTAAATGTCAAGTACTGTTATGTTAACAGTTTGACATTCTGTGGAGTCATTGCTGATAACTTTTAAAGAGATAAGACACTCAAACCTTAAAGTAGCTTGAAGTACTTGAATTAGATTTTTTGAAATGTAAGGCCTGGAAAACCCTTGAAATTAACAATATTCCTGAAGAGGCACATGTAAAGTGTTTGAATTATTAAAAGAAAATATATCTATGAAATAAGTGTTTGATTTTGTCATATATTTTCACACACAACATCTTTTTCAGTTACTTTGTTCAGAAAACATTCGAGCTAAGCTCGCATAGCCTACTGACAGTGTTGTGTAAATATGGTTGAAGATGCGAAAAGAGGAACAGAAACCAAATCAATTAAATCATTTACACTGGAGCCACTCCGAACTTGAACTTGACAAAAACGCAACTCACCAACAGCAGGTTTACAACATTAATATACTACCATCTTCTTCGTCGTCGTCTTTTTTAATGGCATTTAAGGTGCATATCCGCCACCTACTGTGCTGGAGTGTGGGCCAGAAATGTAAATGTAAGCATCTTATCACGATGCAAATCACATAAAAAAAAAAAAAAAAAAAAACTTTACTTAACCGTTCAATTAAATCCTTTTCATTAAGCCAGTTTCTTTCAAAAAGGTAAACAAAGCTCCCATTATCTGCTCTCCAATTTTAAATTGGTTTTTAAGGTTCAACATGTTTTCCCCAAACTTCTTTAATTAAGCAATAAGGTACGAGAGGCCGTGCTGTATCATGAATAAATCACGGCTGAAGGGCGTTGTTAGGCACAGCTTTAATTCCTATTATAAAACGGTTAGTTCCATTCCTCAATTCTGATTGGTCAGCAGCTGTGTTTTATTCATGATACAGCACGGCTACGACCGCTTCACTCAACGTTCTGTGTATCATTGAACCTCCTTAGCAACCACCCTTAGCAACGTAAACAAAGCTTTAGCAGTTAGGGACTACTTTTTACAGCGGAATGCAGTTAATGATTTTACTTTATGAAAACGTACAACCTAATATATATATAAATTAATATAAATTTTTGATATTAATATTTTTATTGTGTGGTAACCATTTTATAAAAGCAATAAGGTACTTGAGGCCGTATCAAAAATACATTTTTGATATTAATATTTTTATTGTGTGGTAACCATTTTATAAAAGCAATAAGGTACTTGAGGCCTACCTTATTGCTTAAATAAATGTTGCCCTTTCTTCCCTTCAACCCATTGTCTCTGCCATGTCTTCATAATATTATTCTTTATTTTTACTTTAATTTCAGCTTTACTTACTGCCATTTCCGTAATTCTGTCGAGTTTCTAAGTGCCTGAGGACTTAGCTCATTCTTTACCTCTTCCCAGGACAGATCATTCAGGCTAAGATGGTTCACTGCTGCCTTTACTATTATTTGTATCCGTTCCGTTTTTGATTTTGCCTCAGTTTTAGCATTGATGACCCCTGCTATAAAAATAATTAATTTCCTTAAATCAATCAGAACTTTACCCCCTCGTAGCTGTTCATGTTGACTATTATTCAGATTTTCACTTGCCTCATTTACCACTCTTTCCTCCCTGTGATTCACAATGCATATGATATTTTATTTTGCACTCTGACCTGCTGAATCTCAACCTGCCGTTTCATTACTTCACATCCCCCATATGCCACACTGCGATCCCCTCCACAGTTACAGCATTTCGGTTGCACGTCCCTTCTACATTTCTCATAGTCATGATCCTCACCACATCTAGCACACCTTCTTTTCCCTTTGCAATTCATGGCTGTGTGACCAAACCTCTGACATTTAAAACACCTCAAAGGTTTAGGAACGTATTCTCTCACATTATACCTCCCATCTTGTAGTGATACGTTGTTAGGAAGCATTTCATCCACAAATTCCAACAACACACTTTCACTCACTTGTCTCACCCCATTCCTAAAGCTAATCAATCTTCGGGCATCTTTCACTTTCCCTCCTTTTAAGTTTGCTTTTATTTCATCCATATTAATATCTACAGGAATCCCCCAAATCACCCCCCATTCCACATGTTTCTCTTCTCCATGCGACTAACACTACAGTACTTACTTTATGCCTTCCTATCTCTTTCATTCTACAGGCCCTTTCTCTTTGATCTTCATTTCTGCATAATATTAGAAGGTTTCCATCCCTCAAAACTTTGGCCATTTTGACATCTCCCACTTGTTTTTTTAAAATCGTAGTCAACTTCACTGGATTCATATCAAGCACTCCATTTTCTTCACCAAATCTAAGTATTACTTTAAACTCATCAACATCTACCTTCGGCTTATCATCCTTTCCATCAGCTTTACTCATCATCCTTTTAAATTTCTTTGACCCTGCTTTTCCACTCTCACCACCCTGTTTCTCTCTTATTCTGTCTATCTCCTGACTAAACTCCATATGATCTTCATTCGTCAAAAATACACGACCATAGAAACACAAGGGCTATTTATACTAGACAAAGAGGGACACATGACAAGAACCAACCAATGGAAAACAAGGAACTAGACCCTAGCAACCAATAAGAACATGACACATGGAACAGAGGAGCCAATGGCAGGGATACAACAGGGAAAGGTACAAAATAAAAGACATGAAAACATAAACAAAACCCCAAAACAAAACTCAAAACAACCGTTACAGCGCTTCAGTTAGGATCGCGAATCATGCGTTTCAAATTGGGACTTCAGATCTTGTATCGCAAATCTTTTGCTTTAGATTGGAACTTCGGAGCATGGATTACGTTTATTTTCGTAAACGAAAACGATTGAGACATTAGTGAGATTACATTTATATTAAACTATACAAATTTCATTTATTAATTCTTTTAGATATTATTTATAATGTTTTCTGAAAGTTTAATACCTATAGCTTAATATTGAATAAAGTCAAAACCTTTCTGACTTTTGATTTATTTTTAGTATAACAGAAGTGATGTTCTGTGTAAGATTACACAATGTACAGTCAGATATAAGAATAAATTCTTCTAAAGTATTTGTCTGAGAGTAACAGAAAAACTTTGAAGTGTGCATTTTATTTTTTGTACAGGGTGCCCAGATCATAGTATTTCCAGAAGATGGCATCCATGGGTTCAACTTCACCAGAGCTTCGATCGCTAGTTATTTAGAGACAATTCCTGACCCTGAGAAAATCACATGGAGTCCATGTTCCGATCCACACAGATTCCCAGACACTGAGGTACAAAACATTTTTACGGCCCATTTTTAGTGCTCATTCGACATGACTAGCAATTTTAGAAACACTTCACAGTCAGTTTGTTCTGCTTTTTAATTTTGTAATTTAAAAAAGGTTTTTATTATGTATTTTTAATCATGTTATATTTTGTTGTTTAACTTACAGTTTATAGTGTAATATAAACTATATATTTTTTTGTTATAATTATTTTATGGTTTACAGTTACCAGATAACAAATGTAAGTAAAATAATTAGTACTAATGAGTCATTTTTATTTATTTTAGTAAATGAATTCTCAAAAAAAGTATTATATATTAGTATAATACTGTATTTTATATATATACTGCCGCTCAAAAGTTCAGTAAGACTTTTTATGTTAAAAAAAATAAGTCTCATGTTCATCAAAGTTCCATTTATTTAATCAAAAATACAGAAAAAAAGTAATTTTATGAAATATTATTCCAATTCAAAATAAGTTTATTTTAATATACTTAAAAATAATATAATTTATTTCTGTGATGCAAAGCTGAATTTTCATCAGCCATTACTCCAGTCTTCAGTGTCACATGATCCCTCAGAAATCATTCTAATATGCTGATTTATTACTTTTATTATCAATGTTAGAGACAGTTGTGCTGCTTAATATTTTTTGGAACCTGTGGTACATTTTTTTTTTTTTTAGGATTCTTTGATGAATAAAAAGTTAAAAAGAACAGCATTTATTCAAAATAGAAATTTTTTCTAACAACATAAGTCTTTACCATAACTTTTTATTAATTTAACACATCCTTGCTGAATAAAAGTATTAATTTCTTTCAAATAGAGAAAACATAAATACTGACCGTATTGTTTCAAAAGTTTGCCATTTTAAATAAATGTTCTTTTTAACATTTTATTTATTAAAGAATCCTAAAAAAAGTATCACGGGTTCTAAAACACATGGTAATTAGAATGATTTCTGAAGGATCATGTGACACTGAAGACTGGAGTAATGATGCTGAAAATTCAGCTTTGCATCACAGAAGTAAATTATATTTTAAAGTATATTAAAATAGAAAACCACTATTTTAAATTGCATTAACATTTCACAATATTACAGTTTTTATCTGTATTTTTAATCAAATAAACGCAGCCTTGATGAGCAGAAAAGTCTCCTTTAAAAAGCATTTAAAATCTTACTGATCCCACTTTTGAGCAGCAGTGTATATATACGGTGAGGTCAATAAGTATTTGATCGCCCTGTGATTTTGCAAGTTCTCTTACTTAGAAATCATGGAGGGGTCTACAATTTTCAGCATAGGTGCATTTCCACTGTGAGAGACAGAATCTAAAAATAAAAATCCGCAAATCACATTGTATGATTTTTTTTTTTTTAACAATTTATTTGTGAATTACTGTGTCAAATAAGTATTTAATCACTTGAGTCAAAAAAATTGTAATATTTGGTACAGAAGCCTTTAACAATTACAGAGGTCAAATGGTTCCTGTAGTTCTTCACCAGGTTTGCACACACTGCAGGAGGGATTTTGGCCCACTCCTCCATACAGATCTTCTCTAGATCTGTCAGGTTTCGGGGCAGTCGCTGAGCAACACGGAGTTTCAGCTCCCTCCAAAGTTTTATTATTGGATTTAGGTCTGGAGACTGGTAGGCCACTCCAGAACCTTGATATGCTTCTTACGGAGCCACTCCTTGGTTTTCCTGGCTGTGTGCTTTGGGTCATTGTCATGTTGGAAGATCCAGCCACGACCCATCATTAATGCTCTGACTGAGGGAAGGAGGTTTTTGCCCAATATGTCACAATACATGGCCCCGTTCATCCTCTCCTTAATACAGTGCAGTCGTCCTGTCCCCTGTGCAGAGAAACACCCCCAGAGTATGATGCTTCCAGCCCCATGCTTCACTGTAGGTATGGTATTATTGGGATGATACTCATCATTCTTCTTCCTCCAAACACGGCGAATGGAGTTAAGACCAAAAAGTTCTACTTTGGTCTCATCTGACCGCAGGACTTTCTCCCATGACTCCTCTGGATCATCCAGATGGTCCCTGGCAAACTTCAGATGCACCTGGACATGGGCTGACTCAAGCAGGGGAACCTTCTGTGCGATGCAAGATTTTAAACCATGACGTCTTAGTGTATTACTGATAGTAGCCTTGGAAACGATGGTCCCAGCTCTCTTCACGGCATTGACCAGCTCCTCCAGTGTAGTTCTGGGCTGCACAGGTGTCTTTATGACAGCTAACAACCTCAAACAGGTGCTACTAATTTAGAATCATGAGCAGAGTGTAGCTGGACTATTTAAAAGCAAAAAACAGGTCTTTGAGGGTCAGAAATCTGGCTGATAAGCAAGTGATCAAATACTTATTTGACACAGTAATTCACAAATAAATTTGTTAAAAAAAAAAAAATCATACAATGTGATTTCTGGATTTTTACTTTTAGATTCTGTCTCTCACAGTGGAAATGCACCTATGCTGAAAATTGTAGACCCCTCAATGATTTCTAAGTAAGAGAACTTGAAAAATCACAGGGTGATCAAATACTTATTGACCTTACTGTATATATAAATGTGTATTTTATTTATATATATATATATATATATATATATATATATATATATATAATATAATATTTTCTATATAAATATTATTATTTCTTTCTCAGGTCCTCCACAGTCTCAGCTGTATGGCTCAAAAGAACCGTCTCTTCCTGGTGGCCAACATGCCGTCCCGTCAGAGCTGTGATCAAACCGTGGACCCTCACTGTCCCGCAGACGGCCAGTACCAGTTCAACACCAACGTAGTGTTCAGCGATCAGGGTGTTATCGTGGCCCGATATCACAAGCAGAACTTGTACTTTGAGGCGGCGTTTGACACTCCACCGAAATGCGAGTTTGTTACGTTCACCACACCGTTCGCAGGTCGATTTGGGACGTTTATATGCTTCGACATCCTGTTCCGTGACCCAGCGGTGACTCTGGTAAAGGAAATGGGCGTCCGGCAAATTGTGTTCCCAACTGCGTGGATGAACCAGCTCCCCCTGCTGGCCAGCATACAGTTTCAGCGCTCGTTCTCGTACGGGGCGGGCATTACGCTGCTGGGCGCTAACATCCGATCCGCCGAGTACGGGATGACTGGCAGCGGCATCTTCACGCCGTGGGATTCTCTCGCTCATCATGACGCAGTGGGGGATTCTGGGAAATTGCTAGTGCATAGAGTGCCAGTTATTGTTGACGACAAGCATAAACTGGTGCCATTTTCAGGGTATCCAAGTTCAAAAGATCCAGAAAAGCTGCACCCTTGGCCCATGAGTAGTCTTAATGCAAATCATGATGGAAAACACTGCCAAAGAGACTCTGAATGTGCAGAAGAAGCTTCATCTAGTGTGTTTAACTCCATCATGATGTATGATAATTTCACTCTGGTGGCTTTGCAAGGCACTGAAGGGAACATCAGTGTTTGTAGTGGTTCAGTTTGCTGCCACCTGCTGTTCCGGAGGTCAGAAACGAACGAGTTTTACGCTTTAGGTGTCTTTGATGGTCTCCATGTGGTGCATGGGACGTATTACCTGGAGATTTGCGCTCTGGTGAGATGCACAGGTGAGGATCAGAGCAGCTGTGGAGGAGAAACCGAACACGCTCAGACTCTGGTGGACTTCAGGCTGACGGGGACCTTCACGACTCCGTATATATATCCTGGGATTCTGGGAAACGGCATGACGGTGGATATTCCGGACCATTCTGGTTGGGAGGGCGGGAATAGTTTTTACATGAGCCGAACAGGAATGAGCGCTGGGCTTGTGACTGCGATGCTGTATGGGAGAAACTATGAGAAAGACAATGCCTGAAAAATACATGGTTCTTGCTCTGGTTTTTATAGGATGATTATTGTAGTGTACTAGAAATTAGATCATTTCACTTTGAAAATGCATCATTTAAATCTAGAAATACATTTGTTCACCCAAAAATGAAAGTGGAAAATTCTGTAATTTTAATAAAACCTGTTCCAATCCTAAATGATTTTCAGTGTTTTTAAGAATATTTCCAATGACTTCATAATAATGAGAAACTTTCTTGTAGTAATGACTTCATTTCTCATAAAAATTAGGAACTTTCTCGTAATGACTTTCTATCAATTTCTATTACTTTCTATTACATAATTCTTACAAAGAAATCTTTTAATTGAAAGATAAGACAGATTTGAGTTTAGCAATATTTGACAGTTGAAAGAATCTACTCTTTACAATTAATTTGTCTCTCAAATTTTAAGTCTGTGTCAAAAATAAAGCCTAAATTTTTAATGCAAGTATGCAAATTTGATGACAATGGACCTAAACTTGTTGCTATCTTTTTTGCATAGTTATTCGGGCCAAATAAAATTATTTCTGTCTTTTCTCATTTAACTGAAGAAAGTTTGTATTCGTCCAGCATTTAATATCATTTAAACATTCAATGAGTGATTTAACACATGTATCATCTCCTGACTTGATGGGCAAATACGTCGGTGTCGTCTGCATAAAAGTGATATGAAATATTGTATTTCTTAAATATAGAGCCATGAAGGAGCATATATAATGAGAACAGTACTGGTTCTAAAATGGAACCTTGAGGGACCCCACATACAATAGACGCTCTTTGTGATGAAAAGTTTCCAGTTTACAGAGAAGGTTCTATTTTGAAGATAATAGTCAAACCAACTTAGGGCAGTTCCTTGGATGCCACATAATATTTTAAACATTCAATCAGAATAGTGTGATCGACGGTATCAAATGCTGAGCTAAGATCCAACAGAACCAAAGCAGAATTGCTACCAGCAACAACACTTTATAAAATATCATTTGATACCCAAGAAGAGCTGATTCAGTGCTACAGCATGTTTTGAAACCAGATTGAAATGTATCAAAGACTTTAGTTTTTTTGTTAAAAGGGAATTGAGCTGGCCAAGAACAGTCTTCTCTAAAATTTTAGATAAGATAAAAAAAAAAAAAAAATTATAGACTGGCATGTGCCTAGTAACTTGTGAATGATTCAGAGTTTTTAATGAAAATTCATCAAGGCTGCATTAGTAAAACAGTAATTTTGTGAAATATTATTAAAACCAAAATTACCTTTCTATGATACTTACGAATATATTTGAAATATATTTTAATATATTTTAAATCGTATTCATGTGATGCAAAGATTTGCTGTCTATTTTAATCAGTTTAATGCATCCTTGGTAAACATAAGTATTTTTAATATTATTTTTAATTATTGAATAATTAAATAAATGTTAAGGAAAACAAAATCTGACAAATGGTTTTAATTGCTTTTGAAAAAAGATTCTTGTGTTTGTCAAGGCTGCATTTATTTTAATCAAAAATACATGGAAGCAGTCATTTTGTGAAATATTACGATTTAAAATAACTTTTCTTCAGTGCTTCAATATATTTTAAAATTTATTCCTGTGATGGCAAAGCTTAACTCTGTCTTTTAAACAATTTATTGCAAAAGTATTTTTTATTAATAATAAAAATAATAATAATAAAATGAGCCATCTACACTAACACTATGTACACTAACATCTTATAAAAGTCAATCATTTACAGTATTATATTAAACAGATTTGGTACTTTTAATAGTAAAATATACAGTATAATGTTAAATGTGGTAAATGAATATATAACAATGAATATATTATACAAAAGTGTTAAATTAAAACATTAAGTGCATTTAACAAACTAAAGGCTGGAGTGTAACCTGGGAAACAAGTATTAGAAATAAAACTATTTTAATTATTAAATAATTAAATAAATGTTTAGGGAGACGAAAATTGACAAACTTTAATTGATTTTGAAAAGAAAGTTCCTTCTGTTCATGGAGGCTGCATTTATTTGATCAAAAATCGAGTAAAACCGTAATTTTGTGAAATATTATTACAATTCAAAATAACTTTTCTACAGTACTTAAATATATTTAAAATATATTCCTATGATGGCAAAGCTTTCAGTCAAAGGTTCTTTAAAGAACCATCTCTTTTGACATTTTTATAATCTGAAGAACCTTCTTGTGAAACAGAAAGGTTCTTCAAGTGTTAAAAGTTCTTTATGGAACCATTTAGACAAAAAGGTTCTTCTATTGCATCATGAAGCACCTTTTTTTTTTAAGAGTGTGGTGGGTAGATTGTTGGTTCCCAGGTAATTTTTATAAACATGCCTTAGAAAAACCACTGCCGGTGTGCATCTTAAGACAAAACAAAGGCACTGATATACCAAGTTTCTTTCAGCTGAAACAGCTCAGACTTATATGTTAGTCAGGGATGAGGTTTAAGCCTCGTCTGTGAAACTGGAGGTTAATTATTTAATGAACATGGATGTCTTTTTAATTTTTGAATATGCCTAACAACAGCATTTACCTCAGGAAATTTTCATATATCACTTCTTGTTTGAATTTTAGTTTAAATTATATTAATTATGTTATGTGCTTTTGTCATTTTATTACTTTAATACTTCCACATAACTTTAGTGTTTATTTTTAGTTTCATTATTCAATACAACATTAAACAATGAAAAACTGTGTAGTGAGTGTTTGAACCTTCTGTAATAGTTGCATATGAGTCCCTCGGTTGTCCTCAGTGTGAAAAGATGGATCTCAAAATCATACAGTCATTGCTGGAAAGGGTTCAAATACACAAAAATGCTGGAAAACCAAATCAATTGTGAGACCTGAGGGATTTTTCTGAAAAACAGCAGGCAGTTTAACTGTTCAGGACAAACAAGGGATTCATGAACAACTATCACTAAACAAAAAATACACAGCTGTGGATCATTCAGGTAACAACACAGTATAAAGAATTAATATTGGATGGGATGTACACTTTTGAACCGGTTCATGCTTATAAATTCAACTATTATGTTTTCTTGTGGACTATATGTCAATATTTTTTATGTGAAATATATTATTCAGATCAGTACTAAATAAACAACAACATGCATTTTGTATGATCCTCTCATTTTGGCCTATTCTGAGTGCAAGCAGAAGCAGAAACACACTGTTTTTGTGCATGGCTCTTTAAATGCAAATGAACCCCCTTTTCCAGAATAGAGCTGTGCCTTTAAAGGTCCCATATTGTCAAAACTTCCTGAAAAATTTCCTGGCTTCTTTTCCTGGCTATGTAACTAACTACCATATATAAAAACATATAAACATACTCAAAACAGTCAATTCCCAGTAAAATGCGCACAGCCATGCATAAAGTAGCTGTTCCTTTTCATGAGCCGCTGTGACTTCTGTAAAAATGTGACGTCTGATCTACTCAGTCACCGCCTTCAGTCACCGCCCCGAGCACCAACCATTGTCCCACCCTTCTTTTAAAAAAAAAAAAACAGACATTGCGTCCATGCCATTGCTGTACAACAACACAGAAACAAATCTAGAAAACGCTGTTCAGTCTATGGATGTCAGGAAACTACATCATTGCACAGGCTTCTGAACATTAATATAAGAGACCAGTGGCCTGTCTTTAGACTTTAGCCTCTTTCACACAGCGATTTCATGAAAATACATGGATAATGTGTCCCATGATTTGCTCCGGAATTGTTTGATTTAGTTCATTCACACAGTGATTTTCCCGGATTTAGTTCATTCACACAGTGATTTTTCAGTTATTCACGAAATTTTCCGGGATCAGCGCGCAGCGTGAAAGGTTACGTAGCTACTGCATTCAGTATTTGAAGAAAAAAAAAAAAACATTAATTACCATTCCTGTTGAGTATCACCAAGCCACAGCAGGCTACACTGCACTGAGAACCCAATTATAGCACTTAAACGCAAGAAAAGACAGATTTTCTTGATTTTTTCTCGACTCTAAACAAAAGGTGTTTGTAAACACACTTATGCATGCCAAAATCAATAAATGAGAATGGGGCATTAGCAGCTAACATACAGCATGTGTTTTCTATATAAAACACATATGGTTTGTGTGGAGACTAATGGGCGGAGCTATATGCACAATATGGGCGTGGCTTACTTACATCAACGCCCAGATTGAGCAGGTATTTGAGGACGTTGATCATTCCACTGGAGGCAGCGGCATGAAGAGGACTGTATGACTTCTTATCCTTACAGCAATCCTCAGCGCTGTAGTTTTTAAATAATGACAATAATTGCCAATATTTTTAAGTATTTGTATTTAATATAGGCCTACATCAATTTAATTCCATTAAACAAAAGGTAACATTTTCTATTTTACGTTTAAACAGTTAAATAAAATTAAATATAGGAATTGTGCTCCACTAATTTTTATTATACTGTAGGCTATAAACATCACCTTTGGATCACATCACCATACTGCCCTCCCAACTTTTGAATTGGCTGCTACGCCCGTGACACAGGCCAATGAAATTAATCCATGACAGATTTTGTAATGATTGCAAAATCACTGACATACCTTCAGACTCACTTTTACGCAGACTGACCCTCATAAATCATGGCGCTCGTGCTGGCTGTGTTCGTGCTGTGTTTGAGCGGCCTGCAGCTCATCTTTGCCGCCGATCATCCGTCCTATGTGGCGGCGGTGTACGAGCACCGAGTGCTGCTGAACCCCAACCCCGAAATCCCGCTGAACCGGAGCTCCGCTCTCGAGCACATGAACCAGAACCTGCGTGTATTTGAGGAGCAAACAGCACTGGCAGCACAGCAGGTACACAGATTGGAAAACAAACAATATCAATGCAAGAATTAGTATAGGATTACTATCAATCACGAAGAATATTAATATGATTTATTATGACATAACACACAAACCCTTAATAGCATTAAAACGGTGACTTGACCCATTTAAACATTTACAATTTATTTGAATATACCGGATTCATTTATATGAATTATGCATAGGCCTAATTTCATTAAAATGCACCAATCTGCACATGCACTGGTGATATAGATATAGGGGGAATCAGGTCAAATGGGACACGTTTTAGTTAATCGCTCTGGACACTAACAAAAAAAAAAAAAAAAAATGCATGACATTCAGCTGTGTATGGAAGCCCGTTTCCGCCACTGAATACAAAAAAAATCTTGCGACTTTTTTTCTCAGATTGCGAGATATAAAGTCAGAATTCTGACTTTTTTTCTCGAAATTCTGACTTTTGTTTCTGTTCATTTATAACTCGCAATTGCGACTTTATATCTCGCAATTGCGACTTTATATCTCGCAATTCTGACTTTATATCTCGCAATTCTGACTTTATATCTCGCAATTCTGACTTTATATCTCGCAATTGCGACTTTATATCTCGCAATTCTGACTTTATATCTCACAATTCTGACTTTATATCTCGCAATTGCGACTTTATATCTCGCAATTCTGACTTTATATCTCGCAATTCTGACTTTATATCTCGCAATTGCGACTTTATATCTCGCAATTCTGACTTTATATCTCGCAATTCTGACTTTATATCTCGCAATTCTGACTTTATATCTCGCAATTCTGACTTTATATCTCGCAATTCTGACTTTATATCTCGCAATTGCGACTTTATATCTCGCAATTCTGACTTTATATCTCGCAATTCTGACTTTATATCTCGCAATTCTGACTTTATATCTCGCAATTGCGACTTTATATCTCGCAATTCTGACTTTATATCTCGCAATTCTGACTTTATATCTCGCAATTGCGACTTTATATCTCGCAATTCTGACTTTATATCTCGCAATTCTGACTTTATATCTCGCAATTCTGACTTTATATCTCGCAATTCTGACTTTATATCTCGCAATTCTGACTTTATATCTCGCAATTCTGACTTTATATCGCGCAATTGCGACTTTATATCGCGCAATTGCGACTTTATATCTCGCAATTCTGACTTTATATCGCGCAATTGCGACTTTATATCTCGCAATTCTGACTTTATATCTCGCAATTCTGACTTTATATCTCGCAATTGCGACTTTATATCTCGCAATTCTGACTTTATATCTCGCAATTCTGACTTTATATCTCGCAATTCTGACTTTATATCTCGCAATTGCGACTTTATATCTCGCAATTCTGACTTTATATCTCGCAATTGCGACTTTATATCTCGCAATTGCGACTTTATATCTCGCAATTCTGACTTTATATCTCGCAATTCTGACTTTATATCTCGCAATTCTGACTTTATATCTCGCAATTCTGACTTTATATCTCGCAATTGCGACTTTATATCTCGCAATTCTGACTTTATATCTCGCAATTCTGACTTTATATCTCGCAATTGCGACTTTATATCTCGCAATTCTGACTTTATATCTCGCAATTCTGACTTTATATCTCGCAATTCTGACTTTATATCTCGCAATTCTGACTTTATATCTCGCAATTCTGACTTTATATCTCGCAATTGCGACTTTATATCTCGCAATTCTGACTTTATATCTCGCAATTCTGACTTTATATCTCGCAATTCTGACTTTATATCTCGCAATTGCGACTTTATATCTCGCAATTCTGACTTTATATCTCGCAATTCTGACTTTATATCTCGCAATTGCGACTTTATATCTCGCAATTCTGACTTTATATCTCGCAATTCTGACTTTATATCTCGCAATTCTGACTTTATATCTCGCAATTCTGACTTTATATCTCACAATTCTGACTTTATATCGCGCAATTGCGACTTTATATCGCGCAATTGCGACTTTATATCTCGCAATTCTGACTTTATATCTCGCAATTGCGACTTTATATCTCGCAATTCTGACTTTATATCTCGCAATTCTGACTTTATATCTCGCAATTCTGACTTTATATCTCGCAATTCTGACTTTATATCTCGCAATTGCGACTTTATATCTCGCAATTCTGACTTTATATCTCGCAATTCTGACTTTATATCTCGCAATTGCGACTTTATATCTCGCAATTCTGACTTTATATCTCGCAATTCTGACTTTATATCTCGCAATTGCGACTATATCTCATAATTCTGACTTTATATCTCGCAATTCTGACTTTATATCTCACAATTCTGACTATATATCTCGCAATTCTGACTTTTTATCTCGCAATTCTGACTTTATATCTCGCAATTGCGACTTTATATCTCACAATTCTGACTATATATCTCGCAATTCTGACTTTTTATCTCGCAATTCTGACTTTATCTCGCAATTCTGACTTTATATCTCGCAATTCTGACTTTATATCTCGCAATTCTGACTTTATATCTCGCAATTCTGACTTTATATCTCGCAATTGCGACTATATCTCATAATTCTGACTTTATATCTCGCAATTCTGACTTTATATCTCGCAATTCTGACTTTATATCTCGCAATTCTGACTTTATATCTCGCAATTGCGACTATATCTCATAATTCTGACTTTATATCTCGCAATTCTGACTTTATATCTCGCAATTCTGACTATATATCTCGCAATTCTGACTTTTTATCTCGCAATTCTGACTTTATATCTCGCAATTGCGACTATATCTCGCAATTCTGACTTTATATCTCGCAATTCTGACTTTATATCTCGCAATTCTGACTTTATATCTCGCAATTCTGACTTTATATCTCGCAATTCTGACTTTATATCTCGCAATTCTGACTTTATATCTCGCAATTCTGACTTTATATCTCGCAATTCTGACTTTATATCTCGCAATTCTGACTTTTTATCTCGCAATTCTGACTTTATATCTCGCAATTGCGACTATATCTCATAATTCTGACTTTATATCTCGCAATTCTGACTTTATATCTCGCAATTCTGACTTTATATCTCGCAATTCTGACTTTATATCTCGCAATTCTGACTTTATATCTCGCAATTCTGACTTTATATCTCGCAATTGCGACTATATCTCATAATTCTGACTTTATATCTCGCAATTCTGACTTTATATCTCGCAATTCTGACTTTATATCTCGCAATTCTGACTTTATATCTCGCAATTCTGACTTTATATCTCGCAATTCTGACTTTATATCTCGCAATTCTGACTTTATATCTCGCAATTGCGACTATATCTCATAATTCTGACTTTATATCTCGCAATTCTGACTTTATATCTCGCAATTCTGACTTTATATCTCGCAATTCTGACTTTATATCTCGCAATTGCGACTTTATATCTCACAATTCTGACTTTATATCTCGCAATTCTGACTTTATATCTCGCAATTCTGACTTTATATCTCGCAATTCTGACTTTATATCTCGCAATTCTGACTTTATATCTCGCAATTGCGACTATATCTCATAATTCTGACTTTATATCTCGCAATTCTGACTTTATATCTCGCAATTCTGACTTTATATCTCGCAATTCTGACTTTATATCTCGCAATTGCGACTTTATATCTCACAATTCTGACTTTATATCTCACAATTCTGACTTTATATCTCGCAATTCTGACTTTATATCTCGCAATTCTGAGAAAAAAAAGAATTGCGAGAAAGTCGCAATTTTTTTTTTCTTTTTAATTCAGTGGCGGAAATGGGCTTCCATAGCTGTGTTCTTATGATTAGTAAGAACTGCTTTGTGTGTGTGTGATGAATTGATGTAATAAAATATAATTGTTCAGGCCCTACAGGTTTTGAAACTGCCCCACATTTTTGAGATTTAGGTAAAATGGGCCGGCTGATTAGCAAAAATGGGCCAGTCAAACGGAGATCTCAGAAAAGTCAGAATTGTGAGATTAAAAAGTCGCAATTACTTTTTTTAAAATTTTATATTCAGTGGCGTAAACAGGCTTCCATAATAAGTAAACACCTTGTAACCGCTCTCTCTCTCTCTTTTTTCTTTTACTTTGCTGTAAGCTACATAACTGTCACTTTAGTAAAGCCCCTTTCACAATGCGCGCTGATTCTGGAAAATTACGGGAACGAGCGCTGTGTGAACAAAAGCCAGAACTATAAAGGCAGTGTTGTAGTGATGATGCACATTATCATGCGACTCTTCATGACGAAAAAATACGTGCAAAGTGGAATGAAGCGGCGATCAGGCAGAGCCAACTCCTCACTATCAGCACTGAAGCACAGTTTGTTCAGGTTATTTTCAGTTTAGTGAAACGTACGCATCGCATTACATCTCACATCCAAACGTCACATGTCTTTATGGGTTGTGTGTAAAGCACGCACAAATTACGGAAAACAACTGTGAATGAACCAAATTAAACAATTCCAAATTAAACAAATCATGGGACACATTATCCGTGTATTTACTGGAATCGCTGTGTGAAAGAGGCTGAAGTTGACGTGCCTCTGGTCTCTTATATTCACGTTGTTCTGAAGCCTGTGCAATGATGTAGTTTCGACATCTATCGACTGAACGATTTTGACAATATGGGACCTTTAAACCATTGCATCACAAAATGATTGACTATTTCATAGCGCTTGTAATAATTATCCACTAAGGTGGCAAAATGTGATGAGAACCCAAGTGCAGTTTTATTTACAGTGACAAGAAATCCATAATCCAAACAACAACTTGACATAAACTTGACTTGGCGTGAACTTGACAGAAATGCAACTCACCAACAGCAGGTTTACAACATTAATACACGACCATAGAAACACAAGGGCCATTTATACTAGACAAAGAGGGACACATGACAAGAACCAACCAATGGAAAACAAGGAACAAGACCCTAGCAACCAATAAGAACATGACACATGGAACAGAGGAGCCAATGGCAGGGATACAACAGGGAAAGGGAAGCAAGACACAACAGCATGAATTAAATACAAAATTACAGACATGAAAACTTGAACCAAAACAACCGTTACAGCGCTTCAGTTAGGATCGCAAATCATTTTTTTCAAATCAGGACTTAAAATCTTGTATCGCGAATCTTTGCTTTAGATTGTAACTTCGGAGCGTGGATTACGTTTATTTTCGTAAACGAAAACGATTGAGACATTAGTGAGATTACATTTATATTAAACTATACATATTACATTTATTAATTCTTTTAGATATTATTTATAATGTTTTCTAAAAGTTTAGTACCTAAATATTGAGCAAAGTCAAAACCTTTCTGACTTCTGATTTATTTTTAGTATAACAAAAGTGATGTTCTGTTTAAGATTACACAAAGTATTTGTCTGAGAGTAACAGAAAAACTTTGAAGTGTGCATTTTATTTCTTGTACAGGGTGCCCAGATCATAGTATTTCCAGAAGATGGCATCCATGGGTTCAACTTCACCAGAGCTTCGATCGCTAGTTATTTAGAGACAATTCCTGACCCTGAGAAAGTCACATGGAGTCCATGTGCCGATCCACACAGATTCCCAGACACTGAGGTACAAAACTTTTTTTACAGCCCATTTTTAGTGCTCATTCGACATGACTAGCAATTTTAGAAACACTTCACAGTCAGTTTGTTCTGCTTTTTAATTTTGTAATTTCAAATGGTTTTTATTATGCATTTTTAATCATGTTATATTTTGTTAACTTACATATATATATACATATATGTGTATATATATATATATATATATATATACACACACAGTGAGGTCAATAAGTATTTAATGTGATTTCCGGATTTTTATTTTTAGATTCTGTCTCTCACAGTGGAAATGCACCTATGCTGAAAATTGTAGACCCCTCCATGATTTCTAAGTAAGAGAACTTGCAAAATCACAGGGTGATCAAATATTTATTGACCTCGCTGTGTGTGTGTATATATATATATGTGTGACCCTGGACCACAAAACCTTAAGTCGCTGGGGTATATTTGTAGCAATAGCCAAAAATACATTGCATGGGTCAAAATTTTTGATTTTTCTGTTATGCCAAAAATCATTAGGAAATTAAGTAAAGATCATGTTCCATGAAGATTTTTTGTAAAATTCCTAATGTAAATATATCAAAATGTAATTTTTGATTTGTAAAATGCATTGTTAAGAACCTAATTTGGACAACTTTAAAGGTGATTTTCTCAGTATTTTGATTTTTTTGCACCCTCAGATTCCTGATTTTCAAATAGATGTATCTCAGTCAAATATTGTTGTATCCTAACAAACTATGCATCAATAGAAAGCTTATTTATTGAGCTTTCATATGATGTATACATCTCAGTTTTGTAAAATTTTACCTTATGGCTGGTTTTGTGGTCCAGGGTCACATATACATATATATATATATATATATATATATATATATATATATATATATATATATAATTTTAAGTTATTTTAGGCAATAAATTCTCAAAAAATTATGATTTTTAGTATAATATTTTATATATTATAAGATTTATATTGTATTATATACACTGCCACTCAAAAGTTTGGGATCAGTAAGATGTTTTATGTTTTTTTTTTTTTAAGTCTCTTATGCTCATCAAAGTTCCATTAATTTGATCAAAAATATAGAAAAAGGTTTTATGAAATATTATTGCAATTCAAAATTACAGTTTTTTGTTTTAATATACCTCAAAATATAATTTATTTCTGTGATGCAAGGATGAATTTTCATCAGCCATTTTCCTTCAGAAATCATTCTAATATACTGATTTATTACTTTTATCATCAATGTTGGACAGAGTTGCTGTTTAATATTTTTTTTGGAACCTGTGATATTTTTTCAGGATTCTTTGATGAATAAAAAATTAAAAAGAACAGCATTTATTAATCTTTTCTAACAACATAAGTCTTTACTATCACTTTTTATTAATTTAACACATCCATGCTAGATAAAAGTATTAATTTATTTCAAAGAGAGAGAGAGAGAAAGATAAGAAAAAAAAATTGACCCCAAACTTTGAACAAGGTGTTTATTGTTACAAAAGTTCTCTATTTTAAATAAATGCTGTTCTTTTTAACATTTTATTTATTAAAGAATCCTGAAAAAAGTATCACGGCTTTCAAAACACATGTTAATTAGAATGATTTCTGAAGGATCGTGTGACACTGAAGACTGGAGTAATGATGCTGAAAATTCAACCTTGCATCACAGGAATAAATTACATTTTAAAATACATTAAAATAGAAAACCACTATTTTGAATTGCATTAACATTTTTACAGTATTACAGTTTTTTATCAGTATTTTAAATCAAATAAACACAGCCTTGATGAGCAGAAAAGTCTCCTTTAAAAAGCATAAAAAAAATTTTCTGATCCCAAACTTTTGAGCAGCAGTGTATATATATTATTGTAATATTTTCTATATAAATAATATTATTTCTTTCTCAGGTCCTCCACAGTCTCAGCTGTATGGCTCAAAAGAACCGTCTCTTCCTGGTGGCCAACATGCCGTCCCGTCAGAGCTGTAACCGAACCGTGGACCCTCACTGTCCCGCAGACGGCCAGTACCAGTTCAACACCAACGTAGTGTTCAGCGATCAGGGTGTTATCGTGGCCCGATATCACAAGCAGAACTTGTTCTTTGAGGCGTCGTTTGACACTCCACCGAAATGCGAGTTTGTAACGTTCACCACACCGTTCGCAGGCCGATTTGGGACGTTTACGTGCTTCGACATCCTGTTCCGTGACCCAGCAGTGACTCTGGTAAAGGAAATGGGTGTCCGGCAGATTGTGTTCCCAACCGCGTGGATGGACCAGCTCCCCCTGCTGGGCTCCGTACAGTTTCAGCACGCGTTCTCGTACGGGGCGGGCATTACGCTGCTGGCCGCCAACCTCAAAGCCACCAAGTACAGGATGACTGGCAGCGGCATCTTCACGCCGTGGGATTCTCTTGCTCATCACGACACAATGGGGGATTCTGGGAAATTGCTAGTGCGTAGAGTGCCAGTCATAGTTGAAGACAAGCATAAACTAGTGCCATTTTCTGGGTATCCAAGTTCAAAAGAACCAGAAAAGCTGCACGCTTGGCCCGTGAGTAGTCGTAACGCAACTTACGATGGAAAACACTGCCAAAGAGACTCTGAATGTGCAGAAGAAGCTTCATCTAGTGTGTTTAACTCCATCATGATGTATGATAATTTCACTCTGGTGGCTTTGCAAGGCACTGAAGGGAACATCAGTGTTTGTAGTGGTTCAGTTTGCTGCCATCTGCTGTTCCGGAGGTCAGAAACGAACGAGTTTTACGCTTTAGGTGTCTTTGATGGTCTCCATGTGGTGGAAGGGACGTATTACCTGGAGATTTGCGCTCTGGTGAGATGCACAGGTGAGGAGCAGAGCAGCTGTGGAGGAGAAACCGAACACGCTCAGACTCTGGTGGACTTCAGGCTGACGGGGACCTTCACGACTCCGTACATATATCCTGGGATTCTGGGAAACGGCATGACGGTGGATATTCCGGACCATTCTGGTTGGGAGGGCGGGAATAGATTTTACATGAGCCGAACAGGAATGAGCGCTGGGCTTGTGACTGCGATGCTGTATGGGAGAAACTATGAGAAAGACAATGCCTGAAAAATACATGGTTCTTGCTCTGGTTTTTATAGGATGATTATTGTAGTGTACTAGAAATTAGATCATTTCACTTTGAAAATGCATCATTTCAATCTAGAAATACATTTGTTCACCCAAAAATGAAAGTGGAAAATTCTGTCATTTTAATAAAACCTGTTCCAATCCTAAATGATTTTCAGTGTTTTTAAGAATATTTCCAATGACTCCATAATAATGAGAAACTTTCTTGTAATAATGACTTAGTTTCTCGTAATTATGACTTAGATTCTCATAAAAATAAAATTTCTCGTAATGACTTAGTTTCTCGTATTAATAAGAAACTTTCTATTAAAAATGACTTAGTTTCTCATAATTATGACTTAGTTTCTCGTAAAAATTAGAAACTTTTCATAATTATGACTTAGTTTCTCGTAAAAATTCGAAACTTTGTTGTAGTAATGACTTATTTTCAAATAATTATACCTTAGTTTCTCATAATAATGAGAAACTTTCTCATTATGACTTAGTTTCTCGTAATTATGACTTAGTTTCTTGTAAAAATGAGAAACTTTTTCATAATTACGACTTAGTTTCTCGTAAAAATTAGAAACTTTGTTGTAATAATGACTTATTTTCTAATAATTATACCTTAGTTTCTCATAATAATGAGAAACTTTCTCATAATGACTTAGTTTCTTGTAACTATGACTTAGTTTCTCGTGAAAATTAGATACTTTTTCATAATAATGACTTAGTTTCTTGTAATAATGAGAAACTTTCTCATAATATTGTGTTTTTTCTCGTAATTATGACTTGGTTTCTTGAAATAATGAGAAGCTTTCTTGTAAAAATTAGAAACTTTCTCGTAATCATGACTTAGTTTTTTGTAATAATGAGAAACTTTTTTTCATAAGTATGACTTAGTTTCTCATAAAAATTTGAAACTTTGTTGTAATAATGACTTATTTTCTAATAATTATACCTTAGTTTCTCATAATAATGAGAAACTTTCTCATAATGACTTAGTTTCTTGTAACTATGACTTAGTTTATTTTAATAATGAGAAACTTTTTCGGAAAAATTAGAAACTTTCTTGTAATGACTTATTTCTCATAATAATGACTTAGTTTCTTGCAATTATGACTTGGTTTCTTGAAATAATGACAAACTTTCTTGTAAAAATTTGAAACTTTCTTGTAATCATTTTTTTTTTTTAAATAATTATGACTTAGTTTCTCGTAATAAGAAACTTTTTCATAATAACCACTTAGTTTTTTGTAATAATGAGAAACTTTCTCATAAAAATGACTTAGTTTCTCAAAAATTAGAAAGTTTTTTATAATTATGACTTTTTTTGGCAATAATAAGAAACCTTCTCATAATAACGGCTTAGTTTCTTGTAATAATGAAAAACTTTCTCGTAAAAATGAAAAAAAAACTTTCTCGTAAAAATTGCTTGGCTTCTCATAATAATGAGAAACTTTCTCATAATAACGACTTAATTGTAATTTTTACGAGAAAGTTTTAGAAACTAAGACTTAGTTCATAATAATGACTTTGTTCCTCGTAGTAATGAGAAATTGTTTCATAAAAATGACTTAATTTCTCATAATAATGAGAACTTCTTGTAATAATGACATATAATGAATTATTGTTTTCAGTGTTCACTTTTTTAATCCATCCTGGACTCCATATTTTCACGTCTGTGCCAATTTTTTGTAATTAATAAGGACAATATGGAATATTAAGCCAAAAATGATTTATTATCTAGAATTATTAATAATTATTAACAATGTACCAAAAGGTCAAGTCACACACCTGATCTTTTCATTGTCTTTGAACTCTTATAAAATAATCACACACACCATTCGAATTCAACAATCTTTCTCACACACAAACACACACACACACACACACACACATCAGGAAGAATGTTATAATTCCTCACAACAGCAGAGGAATAAATACTCTGTTTGAACCCTGAAAGGCTTTTTTTGCTCTTCATTTTTTTCATAATAAATAATCCATGATGATGCAAACCTAAATTCAATCTTCATGCACAAACGGGGATAAAAGTAACGTCTGCAGCTCTTGGTCCCTGATGTCTTTAGTTTCGCCTCCTCACGTTTCACATACTGGGAATGCTGGGAATTACAGTCCCGCAGCAACATGAGCCATTTGCTTCTCATAAAAGGAAACAAATTGGCTTTAAATAATGAATAGTAGTGATACTCAAGGGTTCAAACAGCTTGATACTGTGGAGAATGAACAAACTAGACTGTAGCGTGGGCCATTTCTGTGGCACTTATTTTCCAGTTTCCCGCTTTCTCCTGAGACTTCGGCCACAAAAGTCATAAAGGGATGACCTTAATTAGCATATAGTCACCTTTCAGCCAATAAGGTGTTAGTTTAAGACACTGAGGGGCGTGTTGTCAGTACGTTTCTGAATCGGAATCGTTGAGTTCGTCATCGGGGACGATGAGGCCGTCCTCGCGGCCCAGGCTGTTGAATTTGCGGTAGGAGACGTGTTCGGAGCGCAGCATGGGTAAAGGGTCAAAGGTCACGGTCTTGGATGAGCTGGAGTAGTGGTTGATGGTGGTAAAGGTGAGGCTGGACAGGGTGCCGGTGCTGCTGGGAGAGATGGGCATCATGGAGGCGAGAATCAGCGCCAAACAGTCTGCCACGTCTTTGTTCGGGGCGCAAGCCAAAGCTGGAGTGTAACCTGGTAAACAATTTATTCAAATAAACGTTCTGAAGTTTGGAAAGGTGTGGAAAAAACTAAATAATCTTGTTCACGTTCTTTGTGTTATTTGTCAATGATTCAGTATAAGGCATTTACAGAATTTATAAAATATGCATTCATTTAAAAAGCCAAAGCTTGAGGGTTTTCTGGGAAACACATATTATTAAATTGCATATTTTAAAATTATTTTAATAATGATAAATATTAAATCAGTTAACTTTTAGACATTAGAAACAAAAATCAACAATCAACAAAACTCAACTTTCTTTTTTATTGTTTTTGAAAGAAATTCACTATGGCTGCATCTGTTTAAAAATACAGTAAAAACCTTAAAGGAACACTCCACTGTTTTTGGAAATAGGCTCATTCTCCAACTCCCCCCGAGTTAATAAGTTGATTTTTACCGTTTTGAAATCCATTCAGCCGTTCTCCTGTTCTGGCGATATCACTTTTAGCATAGCTTAGCATAGATCATTGAATCCTATTAGACCAGTAGCATCCATAGACTGTAAAAAATATGGACGTAGTGTCCATGACGTCACCCGTAGGATTCTGAAGCGCTATTTTGAAGCCTATAGCGGGCGGGAGTCGGCCGTCGCCATCTTGGAATCGCGTCACCGCGCGTCACTCCCGGATAATCAAAAATGGGCAAAAAGGCAGGACGTGGGTGGAGCTTGTTGTTAAAACCACGCCCGCCTAGCGCGACAGTGGTGACAGCAGCGGCAATCCCCCTGTCACTCAAGTGGCCACGCCCTTAATTATGCAGAACTTTAAGGCTTAATATAACTTAAACGGATGAGTTATACAAAAATTCACCCCCCTCACAGTTGACATGAAGGGCGAAACTAGCTATATAGACCAAAACCATTTTTTGAACCAGGCTGTAAACATACTTTTTTCTGCTGTAAAGTTGGGCATTTTAACATGGGGAGTCAATGGGACTGACTCCCTTCTGCAGCCAGTCTCTAGCGGCCAGTCCATGAATTGCAGTTTAAGTCACTTCCGTGTTGGTTTCAATAGAGAGAGCGGGAGGTTGCCCCTTGGTAGCATCGCGTTCAAAAATGACCAACGAGTTTCCATATTTGTTGTATTTAAAACTTGACTCTTCTGTAGTTATATCGTGTACTAAGACCGGTGGAAATGCAAAGCTTCAGTTTTCTAGGCTGATAAGATTAGGAACTACACTTCCATTCCGGCGTAATAGTCAAGGAAGTTTGCTGCTGTAATATGGCTGAAGCAGGCGGAGTATTATCAGAAATGAGTTCCCAGCTAGTTTAGCATTAGCACATGTGCTGCGTGGTATTACTGCTCCTGCTTCAGCCTTATTACGGCAGCAAACTTCCTTGACTATTACGCCGGAATGGAAGTGTAGTTCCTAATCTTATCAGCCTACAAAATTTACGTTTTGCATTTCCACCGGTCTTAGTGCACGATATAACTACAGAAGAGTCAAGTTTTAAATACAACAAATATGGAAACTCGTTAGTCATTTTTGAATGCGATGCTATTGGTCTAATAGGATTCAATGATCTATGCTAAGCTATGCTAAAAGTGATATCGCCAGAACAGGAGAACGGCTGAATGGATTTCAAAACGGTAAAAATCAACTTATTAACTCGGGGGGAGTTGGAGAATGAGCCTATTTCCAAAAAAAGTGGAGCGTTCCTTTTATGTTGTGAAATATTTTTACAATTCAAAATAAATGTTTTCTATTTGAACATATTAAAATATAGTTTATTCCTTTGATGGCAAAGCTTTTACATCACATTTGATAGATTTAATGGATCCTTGCTAAACAGAAGTATTTTCTTAAAAATTTCCCAGCTTTATTTGAGTATCATTGAGATTCTATGATTCTTTTTATTGTTTATATTTTCCTTTTTATTTTACGGTTTTAGTAATTTTGTGTTTTTATCGTTTTTTTTTTTTTTTTTTAAATATGCCTATACATTTATACATGTTTTTATTTTTCAGATTTAGTAAATCAAATTTAGAGTTTTTTATTTCTTTATATATTTGTTTTATATTTAACCATTTCATTAAATGTAACAATTTTTTATGGTTTTAAATTCAAATACAATAATTTTGCTTTAACACAAAACTCACTCTAGTCTGTGATTTGAAATGCTTCAAGCACTCACCGTTCTCATCAACGGCGAGGACACTGGCTCCCTTACCCAGCAGCTCCTGTACGACCACCGTCAGTCCGTTACGAGCAGCGACATGCAGCGGCCTGAGACACGACACAGAGAGAAACAGCTCTCCATAATCCTGAGATGAAGAGGACAACGAATGCAAAGAGATACAGACACAGGACTTACGTCTGCAGCACTGCATTTGTGCAGTTGATGAGGTTTCTATCCGTCACCTTCTCAAGAATTAACAAGGCACTGGTTTCATGCCCCTAAAACACACAAACAATAAAAATAAATTAGATTTGCATTACCTAATGGAAATACTAGCACACAAGAACTGTAAAAGAGATACTGGGATGTTAGATACTGCATGAATAGACCATAAACATTCGGGATGCACGAGCATCATGGTTACAAAAAACCTGGGAGAGACAGCCTTTGTGGCTAGAGAATTACACAGATACAATATAAAATAGTTAGATTTAAAAGGAATTATTTAATACACAAGTTTCAATTGAGCTGAATTGCTGAAATTAATGAACTTTTCCACAACATTCTAATTTATTGAGATGCACCTGTATGTGGGGGAAAATATATCAATTAAACTGAGGATTTTTTATTCACTGAGCAACAGGAGTAATTCATTTTATGCTTAAGCAGCTCTGTTTACATGCTTGTTTGGTCTGTGTTTTTGTAGTTTGATTGGCTGCAGGGCTGCACTGCTTTACAGTTGATGTCAGACTGTCATGTTCAATGTAAATCAGTGTGTGAGTGTGTGTTTCGTACCTTACTGCAGGCCAGATGCAGGGCTGTGTTTCTGTGAGCGTCCTGTAATGTCAAATCAGCTTTAGCACTGCTCACCAGCACCTCTGACAAACACAATCACCACCTTACATTAATATCAGCTGCTGTCAGACACATCAGACATGATTACAGGAGCTTTCTGAATAACAACACATCTGGTTTAATGGCATAGACATTTGAAGGAAACTGTAGAGCCACCTTGAGCCACAGCAACACAGTAGTATAAAAGAAGTCTCTACATTAATTGTTGTTATTTGCTAGCTATTAAAACGATTAAAAATCATATTTTGTCACTGAAATAAAGCTGAAATAAAACTAAATATTAAACTAAATGTGACCCTGAACAACAAAAGCAGTTGTAAGTAGCACGAGTAGCAATAGCCTATACTTTGTATAGGTCAAAATTATCCATTTTTCTTTTATGCCAAAAACCATTAGAATATTAAGCAAAGATTATGTTCCATGAAGATATTTTGTAAATATCCTACCATGAACATATTGAAACTTATTTTTGATTAGTAATATGCATTGCTGAGAACTTCATTTAAACAACTTTAAAGGCGATTTTCTCAATATTTAGATTTGTTTGCACCCTCAGATTCCAGATTTTCAATAAGTTATATCTCGGCCAAATATTGTCCTATAGCAAACTATACATAAATGGAGAAAATTTACTTCCTTATAACTGGTTTTGTGGTCTAGGGTCACATATAATATACTAAAACTGAAACAAAAATGAAATAAAAATACAATTAAAGTTAAATAAAAACAAAAGTAATCAAATTGACAAGCACAGAAAAGTACTAAAACTGAATCTTATAAATAAAGCTGAATAGAAATATATATATATATATATATATATATATATATATATAAAAAACTATAAAAATGACAAAAACAAAATTACTCAAATTAAAATTTAAATACAAATAAATTAAAGCTATATATAAATATTAAAAGAAAGAAAGAAAGTAAAAATTGCAAAAGCACAAAATTACTAAAACTTATAAATAAAGATGAATAGAAATATAAAAACAATAAAAATGGCAAAAACACAAAATTGATCAAATTAAAACTGAAATTAACAAATAAAAGCTAGCTAAAATAAAAAAATATTAAAGAAAAAATATTTAAAAATGCAAAAACACATAATAAAACTGAAATAAAAATAAAACCAATCAGAAATATAAAAAACTAAACTAATGAAAATGTCAAAAGCTCAAAATTACTAAAACTGAAAAAAAAAAATAGAAATATGAAAAACCAAAACTAATAAAATCGACAAAAGCACAAAATTATCAAAAGAAAACTGCACTTAAAATAACGATAAATGGAAATAGAAAAAAACTAATAAAAATGGCAAAAGCACAAAATTAATAAAACTAAAATAATTCAATTAAAGCTAAATAGACCAAAACTAAAAAAAAAAATGGCAAAAACACAATTACTGAAAATAAAATGTATTAAATTAAAGCTAAATACACACAATTACTAAAAGTAAAACTGAAATAAAAATAAAGCTAATTAGAAAAAATAAAAAAACTAAATTACTGAAACTTAAACTGAAATTATGCTAAATGGAAATGTATAAAAAAATAATGCAAATAAAAAAAAAAACTAAAACTATAATTAATATGGAAAGCCTTAGCATACTGTTTGGCAGCGTTAGGGAATGTTATTTACAAAGGTAACATGTTATATTGCAATGATAATAAAAGTAACTAATTCTGTTACATTGTAACAATTCAACAGCATTTGACAGTTAATAGAACTTTCTTTGCTACTTTGTTACTAATGTTGTTCTCCAGTCTGATCATCTGATAACTGCAGAAATCCACTTCTGCTGTATATGAATAGAGCAGCGTGTGTCTCACCGACGGCGTTAGTTTGTCCGTTTTCTGCAGCCATCATGAGCGGTGTTTTTCCCAGCATGTCAATGGAGTTGACCTGAGCGTTGTGACCCAGCAGCAGCTGCAGACACTCCACATGATCGGTGTATGCGGCGGCATGAAGCGGCGTCCTGCGGGACACACAAAACACATCCACTCAACAATGTACTGTAGTGCTGTTTTGAAACATCGGAGGAAAACCTGTTCTTACCTGGACTGCGAGTCTGTGGCGTTTACAATCGCTGGACCTAAAGTTTCTATCAGCATCTCAGCAGCAGACTCATTATCATTAATACTGAAACACAGAGACGAGACACATGTAGAAAAAGATTATTGGAGTATGTTTTACAAGATACTATTTCAATCTTTCTACTTCAGAATTTCAATGTTACTTGCCATTTCTATGAAATTTACTAGCATTTTCTGTGTGAGTACAGCATATTTTATTCACTGTGTGATGGTTTAATATGAAGCACGATATGAGCAGGTGTTTCTTACACAGCGCAGTGCAATGGACTGAAGGAGTTTCCCTCTGACTTGTGAAACACGTCGTACTCTAACAGCAGCTCAACACACGCGTCGTGACCTGAGATGGACAGATCAACACAGAAAATAAAAGAAAAAAAAATCTGAGATCAAACAGAGACTGTGCTAATGCTGAATTTATTACAGCCCTGCATTTTGAAAAATAAATCGGCTGATTTGCAAGAAAGACCAAATATTAATTTGATGATGCCGAGGTAAAACTATCAATAAAAAGTTATCAATAAATTCAAATATAATGGAAAAATGTTTTCAGATCCCCTGATGATTTTGAATGTTTTAATGACACAGAGAATAAAGAAGCATTACAAATATATCAACAGTATTATTATCATTGAAAAATATTTAAAATATTAGTTTAAATTCAAATTTTAATTTAATTGAAAAGTTTTAGTAATTTTGCAATTTTTTTAAAAGTTATTTTTAGTTTAAAGTTAAAGTTATTTTATTTTTAATTTAATTTCAGTCAGCTATAATAACCCTGTGTATCATTTAATGTTTTTAGCTTTATCCTCTACAAAATCTCTAATTTTCTGTGGCTGTTCAGGTAAAGTAGAACATAGAAGAAAATGCAAACAGATGTTTTCTGTCACTGGCCATAATTCTGGTTTTAACATGAATAATGTCATACATGTACATAAAAATGGCTAAGAATTCAACAAATAGTTGTAATCTGGCTCAGATGAAACATGTATGTGTCAGTTTCCTCTGCTGATTAAGAAAGAATGTAATACTTCTTCACCTAACAAACTGTAGTGAACTAAACAGGCACAAACCTACTAAGAAACAAGTGCTGGATTTTATTCAGCAAACATGACACTGGCCTGCATTTTACAGTATCAAATCAGTTTGCTCAGTGTAACATCACAGATGTACCGTTATAACAGGCCCAGTGCAGCGGCGTATAACCACAGTTGTCCTTGAGGACGAGGATGGTCTTCTGGGTCTTCAAAAGGGCCCTCAGAACCCCCACATGACCGCAGGCAGCTGCCAGGTGCATAGGAGAGCGCCCTCTACTGTCCTGAACCAGCAAACTGGAGCCGTGCTGCAACAGTGCCTCCACACACCCCTGGTGACCCATCACTGCCTGTGACACACACACAAACAAAGTGATACACACACACACTGACACAAAGCAGCACTTAGTTTAGAATGAACAACTTTAAAGGAATGGTTGTTTGGTAAAAGTCTGTCGAGAGTATGTGTGGCATAAAATGGATTATCACATTACATGTGATAATATATCGCATAATAAGGACCTATTGGTGGCACTTGTTGGGGTCTATTATACTTTTTAACTTTTTGAATTTTAGTCAGTGTGTACATCTACAAAGTTTCAAATTTCAAAGTCCACTACAAAGGGAGTTTTCTAAAAATCCCTTTTCAAGAACTACAATGAACGGCTCCTTTGGACAACAGCGTTTGTTTTCCGGATGCTATTATGTCACGCAGTACATTAGAATAACATTCAAATAAATCCTACGGAAATTCAAATAAATCCCACGGAAATTCAAATCTTTGGCGGGTGGGGAGGGAAAAGGAGAGGGTTATCCTGATTTTAGTGATGTAGCATGGACAGCCACTTCTGGGATGCTTTAGCGAGCCGCAGGGCGGCTTGTATAAACGCAAGTACTGACTAATGGTGCGTTCACACCAGACGCGAATGACGCGTTAAGCGCGAGTGATTTACATGTTAAAGGTTGTATCAGCTATTCTAGGCTGAAACATACAGTGTCACTTTCAGCTGACCTTCTTCACGATCCGCTCGCTGCCTGCCCCATAAATTGTCTGTAAAAAAAAACGCGTCTCTGTGGTCAGCCTAGGGTCCGAGAAATGCCAAAAAAAAAAAAAACGGTGCTACCAACAATTCCACAGCGAAACAAACAGTGTTCCAACCAATCACCGTCAGGGGGTTGGTGTTGTGGACTTTCTTCTGGTGCAGGGATGTGAGGGAGGCAGAGCGAAAGTCCACAAAACCAACCCCCTGACGGTGATTGGTTGGAACACTGTTTGTTTCGCTGTGGAATCGTTGGTAGCACCGATTGCTTTTTTGGCATATCTTGGACCCTAGCCTGACCACAGAGACGTTTTTTTTTTTTTTTACAGACAATTTATGGGGCAGGCAGCGAGCGGATCGTGATGAAAGGTCAGCTGAAAGTGACACTTTCAAAGACACAATAGACCTTCCTGTGGCACATTTCGTGAGAATGACGTGATTCGCACAAATTGAGCATTTCGGTCGTTTTAATACACGTAACGCGTGATTCGCGCAGGCTGAAAAAACTGATCTTTTGTGAATGTTTGTGCCGCATTAACCAACCAGGATCTTGCTCTAGTAGTGACGTGATTAAGATGCATGGAGGGGAGGCAGAAATCCGAAACAACAATGGAGAACAAAATCATTGTCACTGGCTGTATCCGAAATCGCCCCCTATACCCTCAAATAGTGCACTATTTGAGGGTACATCCATTTTAAGTGGTGTTCGAAACCAGTGGACGTTCTCGAGTGCACTCATTCAATCCCACAATGCACCGCAAAAACGAGTCTACAATCGATGACTCCACGGCGTAATACAGCTAACACAAGTACAAATTCGTTGTAAATTGATTATTAAATTGTTTAACTAGGGTTTAAACGTAATTTCAAGATGTGAACATAGTTCAAGATAAATGCTTTAATCTTATTACTGGAACTGTCCGTTTTAAATGATTGTTAAACAGCAAGCATACTATGGAAAAGCGGCAGTCCTTCCGGTGCACTTAGTGTCCGAATTCACTCACTCGTTTTCATTCACTGCTTCAAGTGAACTGTATGAGTGGACTAAATGTAGGGAATAGTGAATAGGGTATAGGGGGCGATTTCGGATACAGCCACTATATGTGGATACTCAGAGCTGTATGATACATCTTCATACTTTTATTTGTCCTATTGCATTTCACACGCAAATGAAGCGAATTTCACGGCCGAATGAAGCGAGTAAATTCAAAATGTTCAAGCGATTTACTCGCGAAAGTTGCGTCTGGTGTGTCCACAAACTGCTCCGGAAGCCGTGTTGGAGCTACACTGTTGGCGTGTGCAGTATAGAGGGTCGAAACACAAGCATTGACTAGAGTGACGATCATCTGTTGCCGCTCCGTAGACGTGTGCAGTGTGTGGTAATTGATCATACAGTGTAGATAGCTTCACTAGCCTTATGTTGTAGCTGGTTTCAGGCATGTAAATAATTAAATAAATGAGCACAATAATGATAATGTCATGTATCTGTGATCTCGCAGGCTGACGATAGGACCAACAATACAGTAGCTTTTATTTACTCACCCTCCATGCATCCTAGGTGTATATGACTTGCTTCTTTCAGACGCATGCAATCGGAGTTATATTAAAAATAATCCTGGCACTCCCAAGCTTTAGAATGGCATAGACTGGTGTTTCTCTCCATCAGTACAAAACAAGACAATCCATAATAAAAAGTGCCTCACGTGATTCCAGGGGGGTCAGTAAAAGCCTCCTTTAGCGATGCAATGTGTTTTTGTAAGAAAAATATCCATATTTAAAACGTAAGAATCAGTTTAATCTAGCTTGCTGCTATGGGAAGGGGCGTGGCAGGACTGAAACAACGTCTAAGCTGTTCGCCAATCACAACGCAGTGGGACTGCTAACCAATCACGACACACTTTGTCTGACCTTCATTAAAACCCGGAACTAATCGAGCAATTTGTGCAAGCCTGGGGACAAAACTATTGTAATAATGTAAATTATGTGAAGAATGTTCTAGTGCACCCCCAAAACAAAATAAACACTTTGTAAAAGAGCATAATAGAATAACTTCTCTTGAAGCCATTCCTTTAAAACTGAAGTACAAAAGAGATTTAAAAAAGATAAATGGAGAATAAACTGAAACTGAGGATGAAGGCAGATAAAGGCATGTCTGTGTGTGACTGACCCCACGGTGGAGGGCCGTCCTGCCCCATTTATCTCTGGCCTCTGCACTGGCTCCTTTACTCAACAGAAGATAAACGCAATCTGTGTGTCCACCCAGAACCGCCAGCATCAGAGGAGTCCTGATGACATACACGCATGATCAGATCAACAATGCCACAATCATTTAACCATATATCTGAGATACTGCAGTCCTGTAACTCACTGTCCCTTCCCATCGCGTATGTTGACAGCCGTCTGATGGTCGGCATTGTGGATGAGCAAACGCAGACACTCAGAGTGACCGTTCATAGCTGCAGACGGACAGACAGACACAAAATTACACAATAAAATAATCTAATTTGACCTCACATACACTGCAGCTCAAACTCTGGGATCGGTAGCATTTTTAATGGTTTTTAAAGATGTTTCTTATGCTCTTCAAGGCTGCATTTATTTGGTCAAAATTACAGAAAAAAACTGTAATATTGTGAAATATTATTTTAATTTAAAATAACTGTGAATGTGAATAGATACAATACAATTTATTCCTGTGATGCAAAGCTAAATTTTCAGCATCATTACTCCAGTTTTCAGTGTCACATGATCCTTCAGAAATCATTCTAATATGTTGGTTTTTCATCAATGTTAAAAACAGTTGTGCTGCTTAATATTTATTTGAAACGTGATACTTTTTCAGGATTCTTTGATTAATAAAAGTTTTAGAAGAACAGCATTTATTTAAAATAGAAAGGTTTTCTTACAATATACAATACTGTTCAAAAGTTTGGGGTCAGTAAATTTTTATTCTTTCTTTTATGAAAGAAATTAATAGTTTTATTCACCAAGGATGTGTTAAATTAATAAAAAAGTTGATAGCATATATTTATATTGTTGGAAAATATTTATATTTTATATAAATGCTGTTCCTTTTACCTTGTTATTGATCAAAGAATCCTGAAAAAAAAAAAACATCACAGGAATCAATTATTTTTTTAAGTATATTAAAATAAAAAACATTATTTTATATTGTAATAAAATTTTGCAATATTACTGTTTTTTCTGTATTTTTGATCAAATAAATGTAGCCTTGATGAGCATATAAGACTTTAAAAACTTAAAAAAAGGTAAATCTTACTGATCCCAAACTTTTGAGCGGCAGTGTATCTCTCATAACCATGTACCATCCAAGTATTATAAAAACAGTGTATTTTGACAGAAACAGAAGGACATTTAGACAGAAGGACACTATATGACTGATATGTAAAGTAGGCTTGCATGACATTTTTTAAGTCAATGTTAAATTGGAATTTTTTTTTCTTTTTTTTAAAGAAATAAACACTTTTATTCAGTAAGGACATGTTAAATTGACCAAAAGTGACAGTAAAGACATTTACAGTATAATGTTACAAAAGATTTCTATTTCAAATAAATGCTGTTCTTTTGAACTTTCTATTAATCAAAGAACCCTAAAATAAAATGTACCAGTTTCCACAAAAATACTGGGCAGCACAAGTGTTTTCAACATTGATCATAATCATTAATATTTGTTGAGCAGCAAATCAGCACATTAGAATGACACTGAAAACTAGAGTAATGATGCTGAAAATTCAGCTTTGCATCACAAGAATAAATTCTATTTTTTCTATATGTGACCCTGGACCACAAAACCAGTCATAAGGTTAAATTTTACAAAACTGAGATGTATGCATCATATGAACGTTCAATAAATAAGCTTTCTATTGATATATGGTTAATGGTTTGTTAGGATAGGACAATATTTGGCCGAGATACATCTATTTGAAAATCTGGAATCTGAGGGTGCAAAAACATCAAAATACTGAGAAAATCACCTTTAAAGTTGTCCAAATTAAGTTCTTAACAATGCATATTACTAATCAAAAATTACATTTTGATATATTTATAGTAGGAATTTTGCAAAAAATCTTCATGGAACATGATCTTTACTCAATTTCCTAATGATTTTTGGCATAAAAGAAAAATCAATAATTTTGACCCATTCAATGTATTTTTGGCTATTGCTACAAATATACCCCAGCGACTTAAGACTGGTTTTGTGCTCCAGGGTCACATATATTCACATAGAAACCAGTTACTTTAAATTGTAATAATATTTCACAATTTTACTGGTTGTACTGTATTTTTAACAAATAAATGCAGCCTTGGTAAGCAGAAGAGATTTCTTTTACAGACATTAAAAAAACCTTACTGACCACAAACTTGATAGTAATACTGAATATAAAGGTGTGCTAAAGGAAATTTCATTTATTAGCTACTAAGCACCTCAAATAGACCTAAACTTCTATAAAAAATAAATAAAATGTATTAATTTAGGTAGCAATGTAGCAATTTCAAAAACTTCAAAGCCAGTCGATTTTCCATAGCATACATCAGTGATGTCTATGTGTGTGATGCAGACCTGCGGAGTGTATGGCGCTCCTCTTGTGTGTGTAGTCCTTCAGCATCATGGACGCGCCCTGATTGATCAGAATATCCACACACTCCACGTGACCCCTAAACGCCGCCAGACTCAGAGCCGTGTGACCCTGAGGTGTCCTCACATCCAGATCCAGCAGAGACTGGACCAGAACCTCCAGAGCGTGATGGTGACCGTGATACGCCTGGAAAAACATACACACAAAGTTCAGTTTACATAAAAATAATAATAAAAAACAGATTCCAAATCTAAAAATCTGACTGGATAAGCCACATTTTAAAGAACTAAAGCTGACTTTGACTTCTGTGTTAAACCTAAACTGGACTAATGACTTGCTTATTGTGATTATTATTAATTTTACATTTAGGCCTTGTTTCACAGACAGGGTTTAGACTAAACCAGGATTAGGCCATAGTTCAATCTGGACATTTAAGTAATTTTTAGAAACCTGCCTTATAGAAAAAAACATTACTGCGGTGCATCTTAAGACGAAACAAAGGCACTGATATATTAAGTTTCTTTCAGCTGAAACAGCTCAGACTTACATTCTAGTCAGGGACTGGGCTTAAGCCTTGTCTGTGAAACCAAGGGTTAATTATTTAATGAAAATAGGTTTCTTTTTTTAATTTTTGAAAATGTTATGCTTTAACTGAGCCAATTCTCAGATATCACTTCTTGTTTGAATTTTAGTTAAATTGTATTATTTTGTTATGTGCTTTTGTCATTTTTAAAATTTTTAATACTTCTACATAACTTTAGTTTTATTTTTTATTTTTAGTATCATCATTCAATACAGCATTAAATAAGAAAAACGGTGTACTGCATCAGTGTTATTATCGTTAAGTATTAAAAATCAGCATTTGAAATAAAGCTGCAATAAAACTAAATATAAATATGGATAAAGTAAACTTAAGGGAAGAAACTGGCAAAAACACACAATTTTTTCATGCACCTGTCAAGTTGGAGATTTTGGGCTTTTCGGTTTTTTATAAAGTGTTTTTTCAGACTAGTGGAAAGAAAACACCCGAAAGACATGGTTAAATGTCTTTTTTTATAGCACTTTATCTATTTGTGTCAATAGATTTCAATTACAATACAAATTTTTAAAGGCTGTTTTCTCAAAATGAGTTTTTTCTCCTACAAAGAGCCATAAATCTCCACTTCAGTAGCACTTACACACACCAAACTTTACATTTATATTCTTGTCTATATCCCAAAGGAATTTACAGAGGGATTTGTTCATATATAATTTGCTTGATTTTATACATTTATTTCTCCAAAACCTGTAAAAATATATGTTTTCTGTCTGCTCTAAGTGTTTTCTGAATTATGGTGTGACAAAATGAGATACACAAAATTCCTTCAGTAAAAACTTTTGACTCTTATATGTGGAAAAATAATAAACAAGAATTTTGAAACTGACTTCATCCAGTGTTTAGATTTTTGTACTAGAAATGTATGCAAATTAGCGCATAGTTCATTAAACAATGGCTCATTTGCATATTAAAACCTAACATTTTAGAAAACTTGTAATACAAAAAATCCTTGCAATTATCAATGTAATCAATCAACTGAGTAAGGTGATAACTATTAGTTAATTTTTTTACCCTATTCACCTGCAGTGTCTCGCATTAAATTAAAATGAGAAATAATAATGTATAAATATATTATAAAAATATAATATTTTCTTATTTGATTTTAGCTTTATTTTTAGTATTGCCAAAAATAATTATTAATAGTTCAGCTAACAAAAGTAACACTGACGCAATGCACAGTTTTCCCACTGTCTGATGCTCACTATCTAATATGATATAATATATAATAAAATATATGAACTATTTCATTATTATTGTTCGGAGACACAGATCTGAAGCTTTAACTCACCGCTAAGTGTAAAGGGCTGATGGGAGGCTGGACATCTGTGTCTCTTAAGATGCTCGATGCAGACGTGTCCATCAGCTGAAAATACACACACATTCATGACTTTATGAATTCAGAAGAATAAGGTGAAAAAAACAAACATTTTGTTTATACTTAAAAACATGAAATGGCACTGCATGTTAGGTTCAGAGAAACTGAATATTGGACTTGATTTTATTGATCAAGTTTTGATTGGCAAACAAAAGCATGCACATCAATCTCAAATGGGTGCTCGACTAAAAAGCAACAAGTAGAAGAATAAAGTATAACGTCGGCAACACCAAAGCTCCAAAAATGTATAAAAATATGTGTTAAAAAACTTTCGCATTGCATATGTTACGTTTCGAACACGCAGGCTCTTCTTCAGACGTTTATCAAGTTTTGATTGGATCATGAAATGTTCACTTAGCTTGGTTATGATTAACAGAACAATGGTTTCAGAGACAAAAAAAAAAGTTATTAGGGGTGAGCGGGGCACAACCTAACGCGGGGTTAATTGTAACACACGTGGTTTAAATATTTCCACACATGCTAGCATAACCAAATTTACGGTGTTTACTAGTTGCCATAGCAACACTATGCAGAGAAAAAGGAGCGCCAAAATTCAAAAGCATTTTGAAGATATCGCTGAATATTTATTTTACCATAGTAAAAGTACATTTCTGGCTGAAGTAAACTTTTCGTTTCAGTTTTTAATATTCATTTAAAATTAGACAAAGCTGCTATTATTTTAATCTCTAATTTGTTATTTACTAGTTTAGATGGTTTATTAATGCTTCGCAAACCAGCAGAAGACACTAACCTGTATTATATTCCAGTGGCGCAGATGGGGAACGTTGTAACACTGTGTTACTATGTGCCCCGCTGTTATTAAACTATGCTATTCTATGACATTAGCGGTGCAGTTAACACTATTTACTTGTAAGGATTTTGATGAGAAACCACAAGAAACAGGTGAATAAAGGCTGACAATCAATGTTTAATGCTCAGAAGTTATTATTTCAAGAAATGTAAAGCATTTTGGCTGGTTTATGTGTGTGGTGTTCTATGAGAGCTGTGTGTGGAGGGAGGGAAGTGTTTTTCTGAATGTCTAAATGTGTTTCATCTATTTGTCCACATTGTTTTGAACTACTGTACAGCTGTGTGTTGCGATCAGGGACGTTCAAAGCATTGTTGCGATGTGTTCATTGTCAAACTCCAAATTAGATTTTTTTTTTTTTTTTTTTTTTAAAACGTCATTATTTCATCTGAAAAAGTTAACACATGTATTTTACTGACAAAATATTTTAGTTTGTTGTGTATATTTTTTCTATTCGATCAGATAACATTTTAAGCTGTCATATGGTCGTGTTACAACGTGCCCCTCAGATGTTACAATGTACCCCACCTATGGGGCATGTTGTCACGTTTCACTTCCTTTCTTTTGAGGTAAATAATGAAAAACATATACACTGTAAATATGAAACAAAGCGATATATTTGTACTAGACAAGTGTGAAAATAATGTGAATAAAAAAAAATTGTACTCTGAACCCCAAGTGAATTTACATAAACCGCGAAATTCAAAAAGTGTTAGGTTGTGCCCCGCTCTCCCCTACAGTTTGATGGATTATAAAAGACTTTTTCTTCTTCATTCACTTTATGAATCAAGCATAAGACCAGAAACATTTCTCAATACAGTAAAGAGGGTTGATTTTGATCTCATGTTGACGTTTCGTGTCCATTAGAGGGCAGAACTGGGTTGATTTTGCATTGTAAAAGTCTATTCAAACAGAAACACAGATTTCAACTCACCACATCTAAGGGCGTTTCATTGGCGATCTGCAAAACAAAACACAAACATTAAACACAAAGATAAAAACTAAAAGACAAAACAACCGTGAGGAGTGGTTTAAGCTCACAGTGTGTTTGTGTGTTAGTGATGTACTAACCAGCTCCAGACAAACTCGGTGGCCGTACGCTGAAGCGTAGTGAACGGAGCTGTATCCGTCTTTATCCCTGAGCGCTGGATTTGCATCATTCCTCAACAGATACTCCAGACACCTGACAGAGACAACGAACAGATCAGTGAGTTATACACATTGGCCCGGTTTCGCAGACAAGGCTTAAGCCTAGTCCTAGACTAAAATGTAAGTCTGAGTTGTTTCAACTGAAATAAAATTGCACTGACTGATTTTAAAATATATCAGTGCCTTTGTTTTGTCTCAAGATGCACACCAGTAATGTTTTTTTCTAAGCATGTTTATAAAAATTACTTAAATGTCCTAATTGAACTATGGTTTAATCCTGGCTTAGTCTAAGCCCTGTCTGTGAAACCGGGCCATACTGTTTAGACAGGTTTAATCAGATGGGCTGGAAACTTCATTTATTTTCTAAACAAGAAATTTGATTTTTAAATAACTCAAACCATCAGTTTTCATCATTTCAAGTTATTTTTTTTAATAATTGTGTTCAACAGCAGAACTCGTGGTGAAAAACAATCGCTTTAGAGACAATTCCACCAATCTGAGAGAGAGATTGCAGGCAAATAATGTATTAGTTTTTTATTTCAGTTTCATTTAGTCATTTTAGTACTTTAGCTTAAATGTATTTATTTCAGTTAGTTGCAAAGGCAGCGTTTCTAATTGCAGTCATTAACAGAAGCTGATTCAGTATAATACAGTTGAGGTCAAAAGTTTACATACACCTTGCAGAATCTGCTAAATGTTACTTATTTTACCAAAATAAGAGGGATCATACAAAATGCATGTTATTTTTATTTAGTACTGACCTGAATAAGATATTTTACATATAGTCCACAAGAGAAAATAATTGTTTAGGTTATAAAAATGACCCCGTTCAAAAGTTTACATACACTTGATTCCTAATACTGTGTTTGTTACCTGAATGATCCACAGCTGTGTTTTTTTGTTTAGAGATTTTGTTCTTCAGAAAAATCCTTCAAGCCCCACAAATGTTTTGGTTTACCAGCATTTTTGTGTATTTAACCCTTTCCAAAAATGACTGGTTTTGAGATGCATCTTTTCACACTGAGGACAACTGAGGGACTCATATGCAACTATTACAGAAGGTTCAAACACTCACTGATGCTCCAGAAGGAAAAACTATGCATTAGGAGTTGGGCGGTGTAAACTTTTAAACAGAATAAAGATGTGTACATTGTTCTTATTTTGCCTAAATATAATTTTTTTCCCATTTAGTACTGCCCTTCAGATGCTACAGACTATACTTACATGTTTCCCAGAAGACTAGTTAAATTTACCCTGAACTTCAAATTCAAAAAGTTTACACCCCTGGCTCTTAATGCATTTTTTTCTTCCGGAGCAACAGTGAGTGTTTGAACCTTCTGTAATAGTTGCATATGAGTCCCTCAGTTGTCCTCAGTGTGAAAAGATGGATCTTAAAACCATACAGTCATTGATGGAAAGGGTTAAATACACAAAAATGCTGGAAAACCAAAGAATTTGTAAGACCAGAAGGATTTTTCTGAAGAACAGCAGGCAGTTTAACTGTTCAGGACAAACAAGGGACTCATGAACAACTATCACTAAACAAAAAAAACAAAAAAACAGATAACAACATAGTATTAAAAATCAAGTGTATGTAAACTTTTGAAAAGGGTAATTTTTATCAATTAAACTATTATTTTCTCTTTCAGACTATATGTAAACGTCTTGTATGTGAAATACCTTATTCAAGTCAGAACTCAATTAAAAAATAACATGCATTTTGTATGATCCCTCTTACTTTGGTAAAATAATGAACATTTTGCCGACTAGATTTCAACTAAATTTCAACTTATTTTTAAAATTAACATGAAAATACTTCAGAAAAAAAAGTGAGCGACACTAATGCACTGTTTGTGAAATTAAAAAGTATGTAGTATCGGTAAACAATAAACACATTTTCTGTGCCTGAAATACCCACATGACCTACTACATTTGCCGAAACAGTGTGTCGTGTACAACTAGAGCACACTGCTGAAAATACTGTATCCCACAATGCAGTGCACTCAGCATGACCTTGAATGTCCATTGTGCTGAATGGCAGTGTGTTTGTGTTCATCTGTGTGTCACTCACTTGCCGTCTGAGTCTGCGGCAGCGGTGTAGTGCAGAGGACTGCAGCCCCTGATGTCCCGCTCGTTCACACTGGCCCCGGAGCCCACCAGAGCAAACACACACTGATAGTTACAGTTTGCAGCAGCGTAATGCAGCGCCGTCCTGAGAGAGACAGAAAGAGAGAGAGATAAATCATAACCCTAGTCCTGCTGCTGGATCCCAGTAATGTGTTTTATCACTGCAGCTCTATTAGTATCTGTGCTGGAAATCTGTAGGAAAATCACATCCCAGACAGCTTTAATGATGCCAGATGACTAAGTGTGGAGCCTGTCAACAACACGTCTGGGTTGTATTTTTTAACTCAAAATTAATTTTATATATGCACATTATATAGGAATCTATATATGACAAAAGACTATATAAGTATAAACTATACATTATATTAATACATAAATAACATTAAAATGTATTTATTATGTATGACCCTGGACCACCAAACCAGTCTTAAGTAGCATGGGTATATTTGTAGCAATAGGCAAAAATAAATTGCATGGGTCAAAATGACAGATTTTTCTTATATGATAAAATTATTAGGATTATTAAGTAAAGATCATGTTTCATATAAATATTTTGTACATTTCCTACTGTGAATGTATTAAAGCCTCATTTTTGATTTGTAATATGCATTGCTAAGAATTTAATTTGAACAAATTTAAAAGTGATTTTAAGCATTTAGATTTTTTGCAACCTCAGATTTCAGATTTTCAAATAGTGGCCAAATATTGTCCTATCCTAACAATCATAAATGAAGTGCTTGTTTATTCAGCTTTCAGATGATGGATAAATCTCAATTTCCAAAAATTGGCCCTTATGACTAGTTTTGTGGTCCAGGGTCACATATTATATTAAATTAAAATGTATTATAAAATATATTTTTTATAAATGCATTTGAATAATAATTGTGTGTTTAAATTGCAAATTATACAAGGCTAGTCTAGTCTTTTTTTTTTTTTGTAAAATTAAAATTTAGGTTAAAATCCCATACGCAGCATATATTTTAGGTTCTTTGATTGGTTGTTTTTTCTTCACTTTTCATATTAAATGGCTCCAGTTAATGACTTTCAAAAGTAAAAACATTATAAAAACATAAGAATACAGAATATACAAAAATCATTATGATCCAAATGATATTTTAAAGAAATGAATCCTTTTTTTTATTCAACAAGAATGCATTAAATTAATCAAAAATTCAATAAAGACATTTATAATGTTACAAAACATTTCTGTTTTAAATAAATGCTGTTCTTTCGAACTTTCTATTAATTTGTGAAACCTGAAAATTAAAATGCATCACAGTTTCCACAAAAACATGAAGCAGCTCAACTGTTTTCAACAGTGAAAATAATCAGAAATATTTCATGTGGATCATGTGACACTGAAGACTGCAGTAATGGTGCTGAATTCAGCTTTGATCACAGAAATAAATTAAATTTTACAATATATTCAAAAATCAAACACTAATTTCAAGTTGCAATAATATTTCACATTTTTTGGTGTTTTCACTGTATTTTTGATCATATAAATGCAGCCTTGGTGAGGAAAAAAGACGACTTCTAAACGTTAATAAAAATTTACCAAGCCCAACTTTCAAACACTTTTGATTTTCAGGTTTATTTAGGTTTGTAACTCACCTCCCAAATCTGTCTTTCCTATTAAAGTCCGCACCCGTGTTGAGCAACAGATTTAAACACTCCAGATTCCTGGCGAAAAGAAGAAGAAACGGTCACATGATCAGGACAATACATCATCCAGGCCATATGGGGTGCTGAAGAGCCAATCAGAGAACAGCAGTCCTGTGACTCACCCTCCTGCAGCCGCCGCATGCAAACACGACCTGCCAAAGTCATCTGGCGTGTCGACGTCAAAACCTGAACCAACAGATATCCATTATCAAGACCAGTTAAAAGCCCAAGGCACAGCAATCAATTTTATCTGCTGTTAAAGGATTAGTTCACTTTCAAAACAACAATGCACAGATAATGTACTCACCCTCTTGTCATCCAAGATGTTCATGTCTTTCTTTCCTCAGTCGTAAAGAAATTATGTTTTTTTGAGGAAAACATTTCAGGATTTTTCTCTTTGTAATGGATATGTATGGTGCCCCAAGTTTGAACTTCCGAAATGCAGTTTAAATGCAGCTTCAAAAGGCTCCAAACGATCCCAGTCGAGGAGGAAGGGTCTTATCTAGCGAAACGATCGGTTATTTTCAAAACAAATTTACAATTTATATAATTTTAACCTCAAATGCTCGTCTTGTCTCATCTCTGAGCAGCGCATGCAAAAGTCTGACTCAGGTAAATACAGTTAGGGCACGTCTAAAAACTCCCATCTCGTTTTCTTCCCCAACTTCAAAATCACCTTAGATCGCTGCAAAAGTACCAACATAGTGTTTACAAAGTGAACATACAAAGAAACTCAAACTCCCTTTACAAAAAAAAAAAAAAAAGTAAAAACAGCATTATAAGAAAATTTTGACATTGAAGACATAAACGAGATGGGAGTTTTTAGACATACCCTAACTGCATTGACCCGGATTCTACTCACTACACATTCACTGCGCAGAGACGAGACAAGACGAGCATTTGAGGTTAAAAAGTATATAAATTGTCAATTTGTTTTGCTAGATAAGACCCTTCCTTCTCGGCTGGGATCGTTTGGAGCATTTTGAAGCTGCATTTAAACTGCTTTTCGGAAGTTCAAACTTCGGGGCGCCAGCCATATCCATTATAAAGAGAGAAATCCTGAAATGTTTTCACAATTTCTTTACGACTGAGGAAAGAAAGACATGAACATCTTGGATGACAAGGGGGTGAGTACATTATCTTTACATTGTTGTTATGAAAGTGAACTAATCCTTTAAAGCATCATAAATCTTCACAATAAATACGATTCACCTGAGGAGAGCAGTTTCCGGCAGCAGTCTGAAAATCCGCTTAGAGCCGCCAGATGCAATGGGAACATTCCATGGATGCCCCGCCTACAGAGGCGGAGTCACAGTCACATGATCAATTTGAGCTCATTAATTATTCGTAAGTTTAAAAACACATCTTGTCACTCACTTTGCAGTGTCTGCGCCGTTCGTTATGAGAGTGTTGATGAGCAGCTCATGACCGTAACGAGCCGCTATATGAAGCGGAGAGTTTCCGTTTTCATCCTCGCTGTCGATCTCTGCGCCTATAAATGAGGATAGAGAGGATGAGGAAAAACAGGAGAGGAAGACCAAGAAGAAATGAGGAGCTGGGTATCTGCAGGATTTTAAGCTCAAATTTAAAGGCACAATATGTAAGTTTTCGCCACTAGAGGGCGTCTATTCAAAACAAACTAAGAAACAAAGACGTAGTTTGTCAATGACTAAATGACAAAGTATATATTTCTGTCTTTTTTGTTTGATTGGATTCTCTTTGTCAACTTTATAAACTTGAGTGAAAATCTGATGATGTTTTGTGTTATATTTATGCAGAAATATAGACAATTCTAAAGGGTTCACAAACGTTCAAGCAGCATTGTATATATAACACTGTTAAAGTGGTTTTTGGATATTTTAATTAAAAACATCTTATGAATGGGGTAGAGCAATGTCTATGGTAACATATTAAACTGCAAAATTACTGTAAAAAGCATGATTTACAGTTCAGATACAGGTTTTCACAAAACAAAGTTTTATAAAAAAGTTCAGCCCTTAAACCATTTTTAGAGTCAAAAGTATCAATTATCAAATTAATATTAACAATTAAATATATTTACTGTCTCAATTGCTTAGATTTTTATCATCTTTTTGTCGATCCACCAGTTTTACTCCGTTTAACTCTGTGTGTTTTTAGCATAAAAACATGGGTTGAATTTTTGCCTTGGTCTGAACAAAAACAGCAGAAGTGCTGATTGAAAATTCTAGTGTGTTTGCTGCCAGCAGGTGGCGCTTTCATAGTGGCAGAAATATAAGTGTTTTTCCTGGTAACAACTGTACACAAAGCAGAGCAGCACTCACATTTATTGAATGAAATTATAGTTTACACATTTAGCCATATCACAATTCTTGTCTTTCCATCCAGGGTATCTGCAGGATTTTTAAGCTCAGATTTAAAGGCACAATATGTACATTTTCACTGCTAGAGGGCGCATATTCAAAACAAACTCAGAAACAAAGACGTAGTTCGATGATGCTGTGATAGAGCGTGGAGTGATGGAAGTTGTTGTTTTCATCCTTACAGCCAATGCAATCCGACGGGAATCATGAAATGTATTAAAGACTTATTAAGGACTCTGTAGTATGAAAGTTGTGGAAGCAAAACGAGGATGCTGGAGTGATTTCTAATGAAGGACGAGTGCAATACGTGGCTCGAAAGTAGCAGAGCTTTTATTGTGCTACAATTGTAAGAAACGTAGGAAAAGACAGTGCTGTTTTATCAAACTAGATACATGAGTGTGTTGAAAGTTCTGTTACAATGCTACTCTGTGCATTCATCACTTATCTAATAAAATGCATAACATATTACAAGTGTCTTTGGGGTTTCCATATTTTCTACAAAATAAAATCGGAAAATCTGGTCTATGTCATCATTGACAGGCATCGCAATGACATGGTCTATTACACTAGTTAAAACTGCTTATTTCTTTGGATTTAAACATTCTTTGAAACATTTGGGATAATCTAAGTACACAAGTCAACAAAATATATAACACTGTTCCAGTGGTTTTTGGATATTTTAATTAAACAAATCTTACATTTTGTGCCTTTAAGACTTCAAGACCTTTTTTAAGACCTGCACAAATAAAATTATTACTACTTAAGCGTGGTATGGCAATGTCTATGGTAACATATTACACTATAAAATGACTGTAAAAAGCATGATTTTCAGTTCAGATACAGGTTTTCACAAAAACAAAAAGTTTTATAAGTTCACATTTCAGCTTTTTTTAAAAAGTGGATGAGTCAAAAGTATCAATTATCTTAATTGCTTAGATTTTTATAATGCATTATCTTCTTGTCGATCCACCAGTTCACATTTACAACTCTGCGTGTTTTGGCGTAAAAACATAGGTTGATTTTTTGCTTTGGTCTAAACAAAAACAGCAGAAGGGCTGATTGAAAATTAATTCACAGCTAGCAGGTGGCGCTTTGGTAACGGTAGAAACGTATAGCTTTTCCCTGTAACGCCTGTACACAAAGCAGCGCTACTCTCATATGTGACCCTGGACCACAAAACCAGTCATAAGGTTAAATTTTCCAAAACTGAGATTTATATATCTTTTGAAAGCTCAATAAATAAGCCTTCTATCGATGTATGGTTTGTTATGATAGGACAATATTTGACCGAGATACATCTATTTGAAAATCAGGAATCTGAGGGTGCAAAAAAATCAAAATACTGAGAAAATCACCTTTAAAGTTGTCCAAATTAGGTTCTTAACAATGCATTTTACAAAACTAAAATTACATTTTGATATATTTACAGTAGGAATTTTACAAAAAATCTTCATGGAACATGATCTTTACTCAATTTCCTAATGATTTTTGGCATAAAAAAAAAAATCTAACATTTTAACCCATGCAATGTATTTTTGGCTATTGCTACAAATATACCCCAGCGACTTAAGACTGGTTTTGTGGTCCAGGGTCACATATTTACTTAATGAAATCATAGTTTAAATGTCGCATTTAGCCATATCATAATTCTTGTCTTTCCATCTCTAAATTTAAGACCTGTGGTTGAAACGAGACAAGTGAGCATTTGAGGTTAAAGAGTATATAAATTGTCAATTTGTTTTGAAAATAACTGAACGTTTCGCTAGATAGGACCCTTCTTCCTCGGCTGGGATCATTTAGAGCCTTTTGAAGCTGCCTTTAAACTAATTTTGGAAGTTCAAATTTAGGGCACCATACATATCCATTATTTGGAGAGAAATCCTGAAATGTTTTCCTCAAAAACCATAATTTCTTTACAACTGAAGAAAAAAAGGCATGAACATCTTGGATGACAAGGGAGCACATCATCTGTAAATTTTTGTTCTGGAAGTGAACTAATCCTTTAGGACTTTTTTGTACCAATTAAGACTTTTTATGGCCTTAAATTTGATACAATTAAATTAAAGACTTTTTAAGGACCCACGGAAACCCTGGGGGGAAAATAACACACTCACCGTTCTGAATAATGGCCTGTGATCTGGAGTATCGCCCGTGAATGGCTGCCATGTGGAGAGGAGTTTTACCATCTTTACTCTGGAGAAAATAGAAGCACATACAGCTATTACAAGAAGTCTCTTCTGCTCACCAAGTCTGCATTTATTTGTTTAAATTAAACTGTAATATTGTGAAATATGATTACAAGTTAAAATATCTGCTGTCTATGTGAATATATGTTAAAAAGTAATTTAATGCTGCGATCAAAGCTGAATTTTCAGCATCATTACTCCAGTCTTCAGTGTCACATGATCCTTGAGAAATCATTCTAATATGCTGATTTGCTGCTTAACAAACATTTCTAATTAAGATTTGGCTATACATGTCAGGCTATACATGTCATTGACATAATCATGAGACATCAATTTCTAGCAGGGTTCACTGACCTTGCTGTTGACGTTGGCTCTGTTGGCGATGAGCAGCTCGAGACAGAGCGCCCCCTGGCGGGACGCAGCGGTGAAGTGCAACGGGGAGAAGCCCTTCTCATTCACCTGATTGACATCAGCGCCTGCTTCGATGAGCTCATTCACCACCACGTCCTGTCCGTTAAAACACGCCAGGTGCACAGCAGTGTTTCCATACGCATTCGGCTCATTAATCTGAAGACAGAGACACAGATCATGTGGTTAATGGCTAATTTTTGCTCAGCTGTGTAGATTACAATTTTTAGTAACTATGATGCCATATCAAATTCACAAATGTCACAGTCTATGTACCATATAAACACAGCCATAAATAAACAGTTCATGATACTAAAAATTCAGCTTTGAATATATATGTGACCCTGGACCACAAAACCAGTCATAAGGTTAAATTTTACAAAACTGAGATGTATACATCATATGAAAGCTCAATAAATAAGCTTTCTATTGATGCATAGTTTGTTAGGATAGGACAATATTTGGCCGAGATACATCTATTTGAAAATCTGGAATCTGAGGGTGCAAAAAAAATCAAAATACTGAGAAAATCACCTTTAAAGTTGTCCAAATTAAGTTCTTAACAATGCATATTACTAATCAAAAATTACATTTTGATATATTTATAGTAGGAATTTTACAAAAAATCTTCATGGAACATGATCTTTACTTAATTTCCTAATGATTTTTGGCATAAAAGAAAAATCAATAATTTTGACCCATACCATGTATTTTTGGCTATTGCTACAAACATACCCCAGCGACTTAAGACTGGTTTTGTGGTCCAGGGTCACATATTGAATATATTGTAAAACAGTTATTTTAAATTGTAAAAATATTTCACAATATTGTTTTTCTGTTTATTTTTGATCAAATAAATGCCTTGAAGTTAATTAATTATTAAATGTAGATTAATTATTTATATTGTAAATACAACAATACAGTATATTTAATATAGTCTACTGGATTTTATTATATTAAATTGCATTACAGTTGAGGTCAAAAGTTTACACCCTCCTTTCAGAATCTGCAAAATGTTAATTATTTGACCAAAATAAGAGGGATCATACAAAATGCATGTTATTGTTTATTTATTACTGACCTGAATAAGAAAAAGCAGAAAAATCCTTCAGGTCCCACAAATTCTTTTTTTGTTTTTGAACCCTTTCCAACAATGACTGTATGATTTTGAGATCCATCTTTTCACACTGAGGACAACTGAGGGACTCATATGCACCTATTACAGAAGGTTCAAACAATCACTGATGCTCCGGAAGGAAAAACTAGGTGTGTACATTTTTCTTATTTTGCTTAAATATTTTTGTTCATTTAATACTGCCATACAGAAGCTACTAAAGATGAAATTAAGTTAAATTTACCCTGATCTTTACATTTAAAATTTTTCCATTCTGTTCAAAAGTTTTCACCCCCGGGTCTTAATGCATGAGTGAGTGTTTGAACCTTCTGTAAGTGTTGCATATGAGTCCCTTGGTTGTCCTGAGTGTGAAAAGATGGATCTCAAAATCATTGAGTCATTGTTGGAAAGGGTTAAAATACACAAAAATGCTTGGAAAACCAAAGAATTTGTGGGACCTGAAGGATATTTGTGAAAAACAGCAGGCAGTTTAACTGTTCAGGACAACCAAGGGATTTATGAACAACCATCACTAAACAAAAAACCACAGCAGTGGATCATTCAGGTAACAACACAGTATTAAGAATCAAGTGTATGTAAACTTTTGAATGGGGTCATTTTTATAAATTCAGCTATTATATTTTCTTGTGGACTATATGTAAACATCTTTTATGTGAAATATCTTATTCAATTCAGTACTAAATAAACAACAACATGCACTTTGTATTATCCCTCTTATTTTGGCCTATTTTGAGTAGAAGCATGCTGTTTGTCTCTTTAAATGCAAATGAGCTGCTGCTCCCCACCCCCTTTGCCAGAATAGAGCTGCGCCTTTAAAGCTTGTACCTCAGATACTCTGCCAAACGACAGCTATTTGGTTTTGATTATTATGTTGTTCGCACTGAAATCATGTGTTTTAAACCATATAACTTTAAACTTCTGATATAGTGTTTTCTGAGTGCACACATATGAAGCACGCACACAGAAAGCAGCTGTCACACGGTATGTGAGTGCTTAGTTCTCTTTCATGTCTTATAGCGCTTAAACTGCCAAATACACAGAAGTTAATGTTGAATACACACAGGAGTTACAAAAACAGCTGTTTTGTCTGTGAAGGTAAACTGCTGGGAAAGAAATTGCATGTTTACATTAGATTTGTTTGGCAGCAGTGTAATATACAGTTAATAAATCAATAAATCCACTGCTCTCTTGTCTCCTCTGCGGCTGGGACTCTAAATAATCTTCTGTGCTCATTTGTGACCCTGGACCACAAAACCAGTCATGAGTGTAAATTTGTCGAAATTGAGATTCTTAAGTCATCTGAAAGCTGAGTAAATAAGCTTTCCATTGACATGTGTGACCCTTGACCACAAAACCAGTCTTAAGTCGCTGGGGTATATTTGTAGCAATAGCCAAAAATACATTGTATGGGTCAAAATTATTGATTTTTCTTTTATGTCAAAAATCATTAGGAAATTAAGGAAAGCTCATGTTACATTAAGATTTTTTGCAAAATTCCTACTGTAAACCTATCAAAATGTAATTTTTGATTAGTAATATGCATTGCTAAGAACTTCATTTGGACAACTTTAAAGGCGATTTTCTCAGTATTTTGATTTTTTGCACCCTCAGATTCCAGTTTTTCAAATAGATGTATCTCGGCCAAATATTGTCCTATCCTAACAAACCATACATCAATAGAAAGCTTATTTATTGAGCTTTCATATGATGTATATATCTCAGTTTTGTCAAATTTAACCTTATGACTGGTTTTGTGGTCCAGGGTCACATATTGTTTGTTAAAATAGGACAATGTTTGTCTGAGACACAACTATTTGAAAACCTGGAATCTGAGGTAGCAAAAAAAAAAATCTAAATATTGAGAAAATCGCCTTAAAAGTTGTCCAAATGAAGTTCTTAGCAATGCATATTACTACTCAAAAATCAAGTTTTTATATATTTATGGAAGAAAATTTACAAAATATCTTTAAGGAACATGATCTTTACTTAATATGCTAATGATTTTTGTCATAAAAGAAAAATCGATAATTTTGACCCATACAATGTATTTTTGGCTATTGCTATAAATATACCCATGCTACTTAAAGGGATGGTTCGGAGTAGAATTGACTTCGTTGCTATGCACTCCGAAGCCCTTGTAAATACCCCATCCGAAGTTTTTTTTTACCTTAGTCGAACATTTATGGAGATATTAGAGTTTTTCGAATTGCTTGTTACAGGAGTGAATGGTACATGTGATGTATCTCGTAAATTGCACCACTAAACGTGCAAGTAATCTTACCAAACTTGTACAGTAGTGTAAATAGGTTATGTACTCACAAAACGCTGCATCGGAACATTTGTAAGTCCACCATGAGTGTTTTAAAAACACGTTTTACCCGAGAACTACTAGTCTCAAAAACTACAAGTCGACGTCACTTCCCTGATTTGAAAAAAGCACGTAAAAGTCCTCCTACTACATCTGTGTGCATGTCAACTTGTAGGAGGACTTTTACGTGCTTTTTTCAAACCAGGGAAGTGACGTCGACGTGTCGCCATTTGTAGTTTTTGAGACTAGTAGTTCTCGGCTAAAACGTGTTTTTAAAACACTCATGGCGGACTTATAAATGTGCTGATGCAGCGTTTTGTGAGTACATAACCTATTTACACTACTGTACAAGTTTGGTAAGATTACTTGCACGTTTAGTGGTGCAATTTACGAGATTCATCACATGTACCATTCACTCCTGTAACAAGCAATTCGAAAAACTCTAATATCTCCATAAATGTTCGACTAAGGTAAAAAAAAACTTCGGATGGGGTATTTACATGGGCTTCGGAGTGCATAGCAATGAAGTCAATTCTACTCCGAACCATCCCTTTAAGACTGGTTTTGTGGTCCAGGGTCACATTTGTGCAGCCAAAGACAGAACAGAACAGAACTTTTTGGTGGAAATGTGCAGATTAAAAGGCAGTAATATTATAATAAGATCCCCTTTCTAAACAAAACTCTAATCAAAAAGTGTTAGTAAACACACTAATACATGCCAAAGTCAATGAATAAGAATGGGGCATTAGCAGCTAACACACAGTTTTCTATATAAAACAATTATGGGTTGTGTGGCGATTAAGGGGCGGAGCTGTATGCACACTGTGGGCGTGGCTTACTTACATCAACACCCAGATTGAGCAGGTATTTGACGATGTTGATCATTCCACTGGAGGCAGCGGCATGAAGAGGACTGTATGATTTCTTATCCTTACAGCAAACCTCAGCGCCGTGAGACACTAGCAACTTCATCACCTCCAAATGACCTGAGACAGAGACAGTGAATGATTTTTAGAGTAGTCTGCTCTACTTTGATCTGAGCCTGATGGAGACATGTTTTCTGTTTGTCGTGATGGTAATGTTGACGTCTTACCCATGTATGCGGCCCAGTGAACGGCTCGTCTGTCCTTCTTATCAAAAGCGTTGATGTTTGCACCTCTGGACACCAGCAACTGCACCATCTGCAGTGACAGAGAAACCAAAGATTACACCATGAATACTAAACTAGATGGTTTATTCATTTAGATCTAGCCTAGAGGATCTCAGCACACTTTCAACAGTATTGCCTAAAATGATTTAAAATACACAACAAGGCTTATCTAGCATATTGTAAATATTTGTTATTTGTTGTTATTTGACTTTGTTCGAAGAGCTGGTCATTCTTTTCCTGGTGTGCTAGAAAAATACCTCACCGATCAATAATATATCAGCTTTTGGGTCATGTATCTGCCAGCGGCATTCTAGACAGACCTCAATCTGTTGGATTTGTTGATAAACAAGCAGAAAGAAGATTTGAAGGACAAAGCAAACACGTAGTGCAAACAGAAGTGATATGACAAGCAAAGACTGTTCCAACTAACCTATAAGTTCTACAACTAAAAATGCTTTCAAATATAAATGTACATTACATTAGTAAATTTTTTTAAAATAAATCTCTATAGCTCACCAAGGCTGTATTCATTTGATAAAAAAAAATACAGTAAAAACAGTAATATTGTGATATATTATTAAATTTTAAGAGTTTTCTATGTGAATATAGGCCTATGTTAAAATGTAATTTATTTCTGTGATGCAAACTCTAGTCTCTACTCTAGTCCTCAGTGTCACATGATCTGCCATCATTCTAATATGTGACCCTGGACCACAAAACCAGTCATAAGGTTAAATTTTACAAAACTGAGATGTATACATCATATGAAAGCTCAATTATAATAAGCTTTCTATTGATATATGGTTTATTAGGATAGGATGATATTTGGCCGAGATACAACTATTTGAAAATCTGGAATCTGAGGGTGCAAAAAAATCAAAATACTGAGAAAATCACCTTTAAAGTTGTCCAAATTGAGCTCTTAACAATGCATATTACTAATCAAAAATTACATTTTGATATGTTTATAGTAGCAATTTTACAAAAAATCTTCATGGAACATGATCTTTACTCAATTTCCTAATGATTTTTGGCATGAAAGAAAAATCAATAATTTTGACCCATACAATGTATTTTTGGCTATTACTACAAATATACCCCAGCGACTTAAGACTGGTTTTGTGGTCCAGGGTCACATATGCTGATTATTATCAGTGTTGAAAACAGTTGTGTTGCTTCACATTTTAGTGTAAAACAGGACACATTTTTATTTTTCAGGATTCTTGGATAAATAGAAATTTATATAAAAAAAAGTTAAAATAGAAATCTTTTGTAACATTATAAACGGTTCTTACAGATACTGTAAAATGAAATTAAAGGACTTTAAGCACTATTTTTCGGATTTTCAAGGACTTCAATCAGATCTTACTCATCGAAAAGGTCTTCTATTTCAAATAAAAAAAGAGAGATAGATAAATAAAAAATATACTAATAAAAAAATGGCAAAAATAAAGAAGCACATGCAAAGGATTACTACTAAAGTATTACAAAGTTACAAATTACAAAGGGATTTGTATTTATGTATACATTTTTTTGTTTTGTTTTTAGAACTGCATTAATGGTTTGATATTTTAGTTTGGGAAAAAAAAATGGAAAAAGTAGAAGTCCTGTTCTAAAAACAAATGATTCGAGATTGCGAACTTGTTCTGAAGTCCTGATCTGAATCTAATTATTTGCCATCCATGCTCTGAAGAACCATCACTTCGGATCAGGATTCGGAAAGAGCTGATCGAGAATCATTTGACTTAGACTGGGACTTCAAATCGTGCATCACAAATCATTTGATTTTGAATCATTTAATTCGCAAAATGATTCAGAAATCTGTTCCGATCTAAATCAAATGGATTTATTTTTGTATTTTATTTTACAGAACAACAGTAAAATTACAATGCTAACATTTATGAACGTTGACTTTTATTTCGTCAGAAACCCACAAGAAGACCTCAGTACTACTTTTTGTTGACAGCAGCAGATTTATTAATAAATCTCATCAGATTTTCCCTGGCGCTTTGGACTTTGAACCCTGGCCAAGGAGCTTGTGCAGTAGGCTTGCCACGATAGACGGTGTTGACGGTGTTACCGGTTTTAAGACGCAACACCGGTGACATCACTTTTCCACCGTGACACCGTCTCCACTTTTTATTATTCGTATTCGTTTTTTAATTAAATATTTATTTGAATTGAATGGAAAATATTATTCTAAATAATTTACTTAAGACGAGAGCATGCAATATAATTAAAAACTGAACATAGCTACAATGCGTCATATTTCATTTATCACGTGAGGAGTTCGCGCTTACATATAATAAACAGCGTAAAAGTTAAGCATGTTTGGCCGAGCACGGGGCACTCCCCCTGCCCAGGGAGAGGGATGCTGAAAACAAGAGATGATGAAGGTAAGACTGCTTGGCTATTTAAAGGGATTCTCTTGTAGTGCTTGGATACGGAGTGTGATTGCTGATGGTGAATTGGCCGTGTTAATTATCTGTGCGAGGAGTCGAATTTACAGAAAGAGAATGGCGGACGATTTAGTGTCCAAAAGCACCTGTTTGGCAATATTTTTGGTCCAAAGTTTGTTTTTTTTGTAGTTTCGTTGTCGTCCATTAAAACAATTGACGCCGAATTGCCAATTCCCGCAAAACTGAAAGTGCACGCATTTATAAGCTATTTAAAAGCAGAAAAAAGAGCAAACCCCCACCCCCACGGTGATACCGGTATTACCGGTGTTGTCACGTGCCGATTAACCGGTGGGGAAATTTCCTCATCGTCACAACCCTATTGTGCAGCGCTGTCAGAATAAGTACAATTAGTGCGTGTATTAGACAACATAACATTCTGTAGTTTATTTACTAATGGTTTAAGGCCATTTGGCAAATTCAGTCATTATACAGTAACCAGAAAATACCAGCCCTTTCTCTTCTCATGGAAGACATGCGATGTGACACTAAACAGTTTCTCGCTGTCGGTGCTTGTAATGATTTTTGCGTCTTTCTCTGACAGTTTTAAATGCTTCCACGCTGCAGACATTTGATCATAGTTCTGTATAATTTATTCAGCCTTTTTGCTTATTTGCTTATCTTTGCTTATTATTTAATTTCAGTTGCCGAGCATCCCTAGTTTCATTCCTGATGTAAACAGGTCTCTGCTATGACTCACAGGATATTATGAAAACACGTCACATCCAAGACGGGCAGATATTGTGCATCTGCTGATCTGTAGACAGTAAAAACTGAGCGCCTGACCTCCAGGTGTCCGCTGAAGGCCGCATGGTGTAGAGCCGTACGTCCGGCGCGGTCCGACACGTTGACGTTGCTCAGCAGTGGTACTAACGCCTCGGCGCAGCGCACGGCTTTATGGGACGCGGCCACGTGCAGCGGCGTCTGCCAGTTCTTATCCCGCGCGTTCACATCCGCCGAATGTTTCAACAGCACCTGCACAGCTTCCTGAACACACAGGATCACATTAATGAGCTTGAAAGCCATTTCATTTGTTTATATTTGTTGTTCCAGTGCTGGAGGACGTGTCGTACCTCACTACAGGAAGCTACCGCCCGATGAAGAGGAGTGAGCCATTTATTATCTTTGGCATTCACTCTTGCCCCTGAGAGACAGAAAGAGAAAGGATATGCATGAATGAACTTATAATGTTACAGCCAAAGCAGGACACTTGGAGCTTCCCACAAGCTTGTTCAAAATAAACTCCCAAAATGCTCTGTGATCACATCTGATGCTTAAAATACAGCAACACCTGTTTCTTTTACTCTGCCATTCATGACAACAACTATTGCTTTACACACGTACATACAGCCATTTCAGGAAGTCACACAACGTGTGTGTTTTGTCAACAACTATGTGACCCTGGACCACAAAACCAGTCATAAGGTTAAATTTTACAAAACTGAGATTTATACATGAATAAATAAGCTTTCTATTGATGTATGGTTTGTTATGATAGGACAATATTTGGCTGAGATACATCTATTTGAAAATCTAAAATCTAAGGGTGCAAAAAATCAAAATCCTGAGAAAATCACCTTTAAAGTTGTCCAAATTAGGTTCTTAACAATGCATATTACAAATCAAAAATTACATTTTGATATGTTTACAGTAGGAATTTTACAAAAAATCTTCATGGAACATGAACTTTACTTAATTTCTTAATGATTTTTGGCATAAAAGAAAAATCAAAAATTTTGACCCATGCAATGTATTTTTGGCTATTGCTACAAACATACCCCAGCGACTTAAGACTGGTTTTGTGGTCCAGGGTCACATATGAGTTTTCAATCATCATTTTAATGATCATTATTCAGACACTTTCAACATTTCTCACATTATCAAAGTTTATTCGCTATAGTTTAGAAAATGCTAATGAAATATGACAAGAACTCAAGAGTTCAACTGTGTCAGAACAAATTCATCTTGATAATGTCAGATAATTTTAATAGAAAGGTATGTAATAGATTACAATCAACTAAAAATTCTGACAACTGTTAGTATGACAATATTTACACAACTATCAGTACTTTGTTGAGCAATTACCCAGCAATGCTTCATTTTGTTTAGACTGTGATGCAAAAAGGTCATTATTAAAAGGTCACATTAGCAATTAAAGAAAAAAAAACTGCACCCTCGTAAAATAAAAAATAAAAATTACACTGCTGCTCAAAAGTTTAAGATTTAAAAAAAAAAAGTCTTTTATGCTTATCATTTGAGTTCCATTTATTCGTTTAAAAATACAGAAAAAAAATATTATGAAATATTATTGCAATTCAAAGTAACAGTTTTTTATTTAAATATACTTTAAAATATAATTTATTTCTGTGATGCAAAGCTGAATTTTCATCAGAATCATTGCTCTAGTTATTTTCACAATTTCAGCAAATACAATAGCTTTCAAAACTTTAGGGTCGGTAAAATGGTTTAATGTTTTGGAAAGAAGTCTCTTTTGCTCACCAAGGCGCATTTAATTCGATCAAAAATACAGTTAAAATAGTAAAATATATTCTAATCCAAAATAGCAATTTTCTATTTGAAAATATTTTAAAATGTAATTTATTTCTGTGATGCAAAGCTGAATTTTCAGCATCATTACTCCAGTCCTCAGTGTCACACGATCCTTCAGAAATCATTCTAATATACTGATTTATTACTTTTAATATCAATGTTGGAAACAGTTGTGCTGCTTAATATTTTTTAGGAACCTGCAATACTTTTTTTAGGATTCTTTGATGAATCAAGATTGATCAAGATTATAAATTTAACACATCCTTGCTGAATAAAACTATTAATTTCCTTCAAAGAGCATTTTAAACAGATGCTGTTCTTTTTAACATTTTATTTATCAAAAAATCCTGAGAAGAGTATCACAGGTTCCAAAAAAAAATATTAAGCAGCACAACTGTTTCCATCACTGATAATAAATCAGCACTTATTATTAGAATGTTTTCTGGAGGATCAGGTGACACCAAAGACTGCAGTAATGATGCTGCAAATTCAGCTTTGCATCACAGAAATAAATTATATTTTACAATATATTCACACAGAAAACAACTATTCTAAACTGTAATAATATTTCACATTTTTACAGTATTTACTGTATTTTTGATCAAATAAATGCAGCCTTGATGAGCAGAAGAGACTTTGAAAACATTAAAAAAAAAAAATCTTACTGACCCTGAACTTTTGAATGGTAGTGTAGATTTATCCACCAATCCAGATATATCATACTATTCATCTTTTAATAGATATGACAGTCACTATACTAGAGGTTTTGCTTCTCTTAACTCGCTCTGAGTGTTTCTGGTGGAAATGACCCTTCATACCTGACAGGATGAGCAGCTCTATGATCTCAGTGTCGCCCAGGTAAGCAGCAGCATGGAGCGGCGTTCTCTTCTCACTGTCCTGTGGATTCACAAACACAACAATTCATGAAAAATCATATTTAAAACTCTAGTTATGTTCACAATTTCAGCAAATACAATAGTTTTCGAATGTTCAGGGTCAGTAAGATGTTTAATGTTTATGAAAGAAGTCTCTTTTGCTCACCAAGGCTGCATTTAATTTGATCAGATATACAGTAAAAATAGTAAAATATATTATATTATAATCCAAAATAGGCACTTTCTATTTTAACATATTTTAAAATGTAATTTATTTCTGTGATCAAAGCTGAATTTCCAGCATCATTACTCCAGTCTTCAATGTCACATGAATTCAGAAAACATTCTAATTTGTTGAATTTAAAATATCAAAAATTAAAAAAAAAATCAGTAAAAAAACTTTTTCAAATATATTATAATACAAAATAACCATTTTATATTTGAATATATTTTAAAATGTAATTTATTCATGTGAATTTTCAGCATCATTACTTCAGTGTCACATGATCCTTCAGAAATCATTCTAATATGCTGATTTCACAAACTTAAAAATACAGTAAAAAAAAATAAAATATATTATAATACAAAATAACCATTTTCTATTTTAACATATTTTAAAATGTAATTTATTTCTGTGATCAAAGCTGAATTTCCAGCATCATTACTCCAGTCTTCAATGTCACATGAATTCAGAAAACATTCGAATATGTTGAATTTAAAATATCAAAAATAAAAAAAAATCAGTAAAAAAATATTTCAAATATTTTATAATACAAAATAACCATTTTATATTTGAATATATTTTAAAATCTAATTTATTCATGTGAATTTTCAGCATCATTACTTCAGTCTTCAGCGTCACATGATCCTTCAGAAATCATTCTAATATGTTGATTTCACAAACTTAAAAATACAGTAAAAATTTTAAAATATATTATAATACAAAATAACCATTTTCTATTTGAATATATTTTAAAATCTAATTTATTCCTGTGATCAAAGCTGAATTTTCAGCATCATTTCTCAAGTCTTCAGCGTCACATGATCCTTCAGAAATCTTTCCAATATGCTGATTTACTGCTCAAGAAACACTTCCGATTATTATCAATGTTAAAAACAGTTGTGCTGCCAAATATTTTTGCGAAAACCATTTAAGCATTCTTTTATGAATAGAAAGTTCAAAAGAACCACATTTATTCATAATAGAAATCTTTTGTAACACTGTAATTGCTATTACTGTCACTTTTAATCAATTGAATGCATCCTTGCTGAATAAAAGTATTAATTTCATTCAAAAAGAAAAAAAAAAATCTTACTGACCCCAAACTTTGTAATTTGCAAGACTGGAAAAAGCAAAATAGAAGCAATTTTCTAGTGGTTTTGTCCTGTAAGACACTATATCAGTGCATTAACATCAGTACATTTTATATTATTAGATGACTTTATGTATGTGCATTAAAGCATGTTAACAAAAAGTTTCTAATTTCATTCTAGATGTAAATATGTCACTTTCATTTCATTTCAAGTGTAAACAGGTCTCATAAACTATAATAATTTATTGCTGACTGATGCAATAGAAAGACATTAAATGCATCCAATCTAATTTCTGCTCAAAACAGAGAGAAGCTGGAGGTTTTATACTCTGTCTGTTTATGCAATTCACCTCCAATTTGCATGAGTTTTACTCCATTTGGAAGCGTTTGATGCATGTGCGGTTTGAGCGGGGTGTGTGTTATATGATACACACACTGGATTCTTGCGCATGGCACGCAGTGATGCATTTGTATGCAAGTGTGTGTGTGTGAGAGAGAGAGAGAGAGAGAGATCAATGTGGCCGCAAATCTCTAGAGACGGCATGCAGAAACACGAGACACACACATTTCTCCATTTCAGGTCCCTGAGATGTTCTGCGTTCACCTATACAGCTTTAACTGTTTCTCCAGAGGCTTGAGGAAAGCGACCAGCTTGTTCAACGTTTTCATCAATAAATGCAATTACTAAAAAGCAGCTATCATTCATTCTTCAGTGTCATGCCACCCTGCAGGCTTCTGTTTTCCATCTGCTCTGGAATGAGAATGGAAAACAGGAGGCCAAGCCATGCCGAGTCACGTGACCCGAGAGGCCATCAGTGATTGGCTGGCAGCGCAATGGGCGTCTCTCCAGGCATTGGCGATGAAAACAAACTCCTCATTAAACAGTGGGCAGTAAAATAAACCATCTTCAGTCCAAAGGCAGGCTCATGAGAGCCTATTAACCTCTCGGATGAGGAGCCATTATGAGACGAGGGCAAATGTAGGAAAACTGCACTGTGTGCATTTCAGAAGAGTTCGCAAGATCATCCATCAGTAGGAGATCAATAAACTAGTCTCAAAACCGAGCCAGATGCAATAAAAGCTAAAAAACGACCACTTTTTTGTGCATTTTTGCAAGTAATGGACATTCACCTGTACGTTGACGTCTTCTTTCTTGAATATTAGAGAGCGAACTTCATCTGCGTCTCCATTAAATATGGCTTTAATCAGAGAGGGCTGTGGAGAAACGAAAGAGAAACGGTTAAAAACTACACTAAACATTTTCAGAGAGACACATCGACACTGTCTGAAATCAATCTAAACTCAAATTATGACAAGCTTGTCTCCGATAACAGGCGTCTGTGTTAAATGTTGTGAGAAGATGAAACAAGTCTAAATGAATGAAACACTGTTTAGAAAGGACATTCTGAGAATCAGACGTCAAACGCTTTGTAACAGAGAGAGGAAAACAAGAAGGCATTGATTCATCCGCACGCCAAAGAGAAAAAATCATTCAAGTGCAGTGTGAAATAAATGTATTGAATAGCGTATGAAATCAGTTCTAACAACATTCAGGATTTGAACACAAAGTTAAACTGTCCATCTGCGCTCAGTTACTTTAAACAAAATAGGACCTGAATCAAATCAACAGTTTATACTGAGCAAATGAAGATTTCCAACCAGATCAAAGGAATGTATTGGGGATGCATTAATACATTAATAATTGTTTACTTTGTCATTGATAATAAGAATGATGAGAGATAAAGTTATGCATGTAAAGCATGTCCAGTTCTAGATTCTACATGTAACTGGCTATTTATTTATTCATTTCATGGTTTGGAGAGGAATAGATCAGATACAGAGATACACACACAGTAAGATGTTTTTTTTTCAAAGAGGCCTCTTCTGCTGTCCAAGCCTGCATTTATTTGATTGCATTTATTAACACAGTAAAAGCAGTAGTATTGTGAAATATTTTTACAATTTAAAATAACTGCTTTCTATTTTAATATAGTTTAAAACGTAATATGTGACCCTGGACCACAAAACCAGTCATAAGGTTAAATTTTACAAAACTGAGATGTATGCATCATATGAAAGCTCAATAAATAAGCTTTCTATTGATGTATGGTTTGTTAGGATAGGACAATATTTGGCCAAGAAACATCTATTTGAAGATCTGGAATCTGAGGGTGCAAAAAAATCAAAACACTGAGAAAATCACCTTTAAAGTTGTCCAAATTAAGTTCTTAACAATGCATATTACAAATCAAAAATTACATTTTGATATATTTATAGTAGGAATTTTGCAAAAAATCTTCATGGAACATAATCTTTACTTAATTTCCTAATGATTTTTGGCATAAAAGAAAAATCAATAATTTTGACCCATACAATGTATTTTTGGCTATTGCTACAAATATACCCCAGCGACTTATAACTGGTTTTGTGGTCCAGGGTCACATATAAAGCTGAATTTTGATATAAAAAATACAGTAAAAAATTTAAAATATATTATAATACAAAATCACCATTTTCTATTTGAATATATTTAAAAATGTAATTTATTCCTGTGATCAACGCTTAATTTTCAGCATCATTACTCCAGTCTTCAGTGTCACATGATCCTTTTTCAGGATCATGTCACAGGATTCAGAATTTTCTTTGATGAATGGAAAGATCCAAAGGAAAATAAAAAAAATAAAAAGCTTTTGTAACATTACACACTATACCATTCAAAAGCTTAAAGTGGGAAGGGAAATAAATTATAGAAATAATAATTTTATTTAGCAAGGATGCTTTAAATTGATCAGAAATGATGATCAAGACATTTATAATGTTCCAAAACATTTCTATTTCAGATAAAAGCTGCTCTTCTGAACAGTACAGATTTGTGTAAACATGCCTTTTGAAAGGGTATCACCTCAGTGACAGCTTTTGTACCTTTTGTTCTGAGAGTGAACAGGAGCTAACGATTACTACTCAGCTGTTTTCAACATAATAATAATAAAAATAACGCTTTTGAGCTGCAAATCAGAATGATTTCCGAAGGATCATGTGAGCTGAGTAATGAAGATAAAAATGCAGCTTTGAAATCAGAGGAATAAATTACATTTTAAAATATATTCAAATAGAAAACAGTTATTTTAAATAGTAAAAATATTTCTGAATTTTACAGTTTTTGCTGTACTTTGGATTAAATAAATGCAGGCTTTAAAAAACATTAAAAATCTTACTGTTCAAAAAACTTTTGATTGGTAGTGTATGTAGATGTTTTTTTAAATAAACATTTAATAAATTATTAAATAAAAACATTTCCCAACTCATAAGAATCTAGAATTTTAAATGTTTCAAGTCAAATCCTAATTTGTACATCATAATATAGCGTACAAAATGTGCATTTAAAATGCATAGAAACCTACCATAGAAAAAATACAGTAGGATAGAAATAAATGTATGCATACATGCATGCATAAAATGAAATATTAAGTTAAAGACAAATTATGTGCTTCGTATTAATTTAAATAAATGCGATATTAGCTGATACTGGTATATCATGCATAACTGCAATATGTAAAAAAATATTTTGGCACGTGTTGACAGCATACAAGCTGTGAATATGTTGAAGCAGGATTATTATTGTTAATAATTGTTAATTGAAAAAAATAGTTTACAAACTTTGACGAACTGAATTGTGAAAGAACTAAAAGTATCAACTGCAAACAACTACAAAGTGAACTAGAGCTAAAATAAAAAAACGTTAATATTTAAAAGAAACAAAAACCATAAAATTAAGTGAAAATATAAAAATAAAAGCTCATTTAAAATATTAATCAAACCTACAATAACACTTCAATAAACCCAATGAGAACATGCATTAAATATCTCACTCAAGGTTATTCCAAATAAGGTCAGGCTACACTGAAGCCCCTCCCTCTTTAGCCACGCCTGGCTCCGCCCACCTGCCACACCCTCCGCTCTCAGATGTCATTATAGGAAATGATTGAAAACACAACCTGTGCAACTCTCAGAACAATAGGTACAAAAGCTGTCAGTATAACAGTACACTTCTAAAAGGTACCTTTTTGGACCTTGAAAGTGCATTTAAGTACATTAAAAGGACAGATTTGTGCCTAAAGTGTACAAATATGCCTTTTGAAAGAGTATCACCCTAGTTACAGCTTTTGTACCTTTTGCTCTGAGAGTGAAGAGAGCAAACACAGGAGCTAATGATTACCGAATGCACTCGTAAACGCACACACCTGCTGTAGTCTGTATGTGGATTCACCTCACAAACACACATGATTCAGCAGCTGAAGGCAGACGTGAGAATGAAAGACAGAAGGGAAACGTCGTAAAAGAAAGAATGCAGCTTTCGTCTGTTTAAGGAAATGTGGCCTACAACAGCAAAAACTTTAGCCTGAAGCTCCTGAAAACTGACTGAAACCAGTCAGAACCACTTAAACTGATCTTCAAAGAATGCTTTTAACTATTAAAGGACAAAACCAGCTGGGAAAATCGACAGAATTGAAACCTGCGCGTCCGGTTCATCTACTAAACTGCTGATTATCCTGTTAATTTGTCTACAGTTTCCATTCACACGCTTGCGGCTGTCACTGAGAACACCGAAAGTTCTAGCTATACATGAGGCATTTTGCTTTGAAATGTAGGAGAACAATTCACAATGCAACACAAAATCGGATAACATTGTCAACTCTGCTAATGAGGATCAGCATAAAACATGGTCCTCTTTTTCTTTGTACTGTAGGTCAACTACAGTCAAGACGGAAATACAATATATATGTGAATATGTTTCAGATGCCTAATGCCTCAGATGAAGATATAACTGTACGACAAGCAAAAATGTTGCAAAACATAAATAGATAAATATTAGATAAAAAAACAGCTTTGATAAAATGAAATCTGAAAAACAATAAAAAAATATTTATCTTTGATATTGTTGAATAGATCAAATTCAAAAACAATTTACAAAACTAGAACAAAAAATCTAAAAATAAAAATAAAAAATCATGGATGAATGAATGAATAAAAACTTGATCAAATGCAACCAGAAATTAACATCTACAAAAGGTTTCAAATTCATCTTTAAAAATATATATTAAAAAGGAATTAACAAAATAAATAAATAAATAAATATTAGATTAAAAAAAAAGTTTAGCTTTGATAAAATAAAATCTGAAATAAACAATTAGAAAAACAAATTAAAAATAAACATTTTTACAAAATTATTTAGTTTATCTTTAATAAAACAAATCTTACATAAATAAAAAAATGATTTAAATATAATAAAATCAATACACAATGTTTTATCTTTGAAAAACTAAAATAAAAAAATCTTATTAATTAAAATTCAACAATTTACAAAACTAGAAAAAAATGTAAACAATCATGGATGAATGAATGAATGAATGAATAAATATTAGATAAAAATTCAACAAGAAATAAACGTACAAAAGGTTTCAAATTAATCTTTAAAAAATACATCAAAAACAATTAACAAATAAATAAAAGATCAAAAAAGTTCAGAAATCTAAAATAAAAATGAAAATGTAAATGAAATCTGATAAAATCTGAAATGAAATCTAAAATAAACAATTAGAAAGAAATATTTTTTAAAAACTTTATATTTTATTTTTTTAAAATAAATATTTGTAATGTATCTTTGAAAAAAAAAATCTTTAAAAAATATTAGATAAAATTCAACAACATACAATTTACAAAACTAGAACAAAAAAATCAAAAAATATCATGGATGAATGAATGAATGAATATTAGATCAAATTCAACTAAAAATAAACATCTACAAAAGGTTTAAAATTAATATTTTAAAATATACAAAAATATGAAAAATATATAAATATTAGATTAAAAACGTTCAGCTTTTTGATAAAATGAAATTGAAAAACAATTAGGAAAAAAATGTAAAATAAAAAATATTTTTACAAAAGTATTTAAAGTTTATCTTTGATAAAAACAAATCTAAAATGAATAAAAATAACAATAATAAAAATATGTTTTAATTTATCTTTGAAAAAAAATCATGGATGAATGAATGAATAAATATTACATCAAACTCAACCAGAAATAAACATCTACAAAAGGTTTCAAATTAATCCTTGGGAAATAAAATAAAAAAATTACAAAAGGTTTTAAAATGTTAAAAAATATCTAAAAGCTAAATCTAGTCTCTCTCCATTAAAAATATTTTCACATGATTCATACAAATACTAAAGAGTACATGAGGTTTGTTTATATCTGCATTTGTGTGACCTAAGGACATGCTCTTGCATGATATTTTACAATTGTTGATGGACATTATTGACCTTTGCGATGCACCTCGCAGTTTTTTCAGCACCTTACGCCATGCCAAAATAAAAAAAAACCTACATTTTTAGAAAAGCCAGTGCATTTTAAATACAAGAACGTGTGAAGCGTGTCCTAACGCATTGTGACATTTCCACCTGACAGCTGCGTTTTGGTCCAGGTCAAAGGTCCACAGCTCGCTCCAACTCGTGATCCAGGGATTCCAAATGGAATTTTTGGATCCCACCTGGAAACCCCAATCAGATCTGACAGATGAGCGTGTCTGTATCTGTCTTTACATAATAACGGCGGACGGATCACGACATGCAGCTGCTAAAGCAGACGTTTGACTTTCTTCTCGCTCTCTATTGAAGTTGGCCGCTCAACAAACAGCCCATTATCATCCACCTGCAGTCAAATCAGCCAGCTCACCTTCTCGTCCTGAGAGGAATTCTGGGAAATGTGGTCCGGGGCGGCTTTGGAATGCAGAGGGGAGGGTTCGTCGTCTTCCACCTCCTCCAGGACCACGATACACACGCGACTCATGCGCTCCGACCGCATGCCTGCCTCTCCGACACACACCACAGCCGCTTTCAGCAAAAACACCACGCGTTATTCCTTACAGCAGAGCCGTCCGCGCCGGTCAGATGCGCTGCCATTAGTATCCAAGCGTTAAATCCCTCCAAACGCGCACAAGACCAGAACAGGGAATTCCTCAGACGAGAACATCAGCAGTGCTGCAGTGGGAAGATGCAGCGTCCTCATACACACACACACTCACACAGACACACACTCACACTCACACATACGCATACACACACTCTCTCTCTGTGTGATCTGAGAGGACAATAGTGTGTGAGCTCCAGCCTGCTGAAACCTGCACTTTACACACACACACACACACACACACACACAGATCCAACCCCCACCGCAACAACACACCAACCCCACTGCAGCGAGAGAGAGAGAGAGACCGAGAGACACACACACAGTGAGAGAGAGAGAGAGAGAGAGACCGATAGACACACACAGAGAGAGAGAGAGAGAGAGAGAGAGAGAGAGAGAGAGAGAGAGAGAGAGAGAGAGAGAGGGGGGGGGGGGGTGTTTTGTAATGAGACAGCGAGCTTCCGACAGCATGAGCCTTTAACACCAGTGAAATATGATGCACTGAGACAGAGCTGATGGGACAAACACAGAGAGGAACGGATCAAATTATTCTCTGTCAGGACATCCAACAAGGTCACTGTGTTTTTTTTTAACTTTAGGGACCAAATTGTTATTAGAGGTGAGTTTAATCTGAGAAAAGCTATGGGGATGTTCTTAAATGTAAAAAATGCCAATTATTATTTTTAGGATTTTTACATTGATCAAATGTACAAAATACAGCAAGTTATGATTTTTTTAAATTAACAAGCAAATAAAACTGGTCAAGAACATATGTAGGTCATATTTTACCTCAAAATCTAAAAATAAATAATAAATTAATAACTCATTTAAGCACATTTTCATCCAATTTACAATTTATATTATAATAAAAAAAATAGTACTGAATTTACACCGATTTTCGTTTATCATTAAATAAATATCATTACAATATCATTAAAAGAATTTTCAGTAAAACATGCAAATAGGATACAAAAATATATAAAAAATATTTTAAAATAATTAACAAAATAAATAAATAAAAATATTAAATAAAAAAAGTTCAGCTTTGATAAAAATTTAATAAAAAAAAAATTATTGAAAAACATTTTTTTACAAAAGTATTTAAATGTTATCTTTGATGAAGACAAATCTAAAATAATTAATTTTAATATACATTAGATACAGTTCAACAACAAGCAATGTACAAAACTAAAAAATCATGGATGAATGAAAGAACAAATGAATATTAGATCAAATTCAACAAAAGGTTAAAAAGTTATCCTTAAAAAGATTTAATAAATAAATCAATAAATATTAGATTAAAAGTTCAGCTTTGATCAAATTAAATCTAAAATACACAATTAGAAAAAAAAATATTTGTGAATTTAAGTAGGAAAAATTAGTCAAAAAAGTAAAAAATCCCAAAATAATGGTAAAATACTGTTATTTTTAATTTCATTTTATTTTAATGCATTTTATTTTGAATTTATTTTATTTTCAATAAATATTTATTTATATAATTTTTATTTCATTTTGTATTAAATTTATTTTATTTTTAATTTCATTTTATTTTTAATTTATTTTAAATGCATTTTATTTTAAATTTATTTTATTTTGAATGCATTTTATTTTCAATTTATTTTATTTTATTTTTAATTAATTTTCAATTATTTATTTTTCATTTTATTTTCAAATATTTCAAATGCATTTTATTTTCAATTTATTTTCAATGTATTTTAAATGTATTTTCATATTTTATTTTAAATGCATTTTCAATTTATTTTAAAACACATTTTCATATTTTATTTTCATATATATATATATATATATATATATATATATATATATATATATATATATATATATATATATATATATTTTATTTTTTATTTTTTTATAAATATGACCTGGACAGCTTTTACTCACATTCCCACTGAAGTCTCCGATACATCCTGATTTAGAAACACTGACAAATGTGAGTAAGTGTGTGTGCATTTGTCTCCAGTCTCTATTAGACCACGTCTGATCTGTGACTCATTCTCATTGGCTCGTCTTCATCATCTCCTCCTCCTCCTCCTTTCATTCTGACTCACCACAACAAACTGCTGACGTCCAGACACACTGACTAATGGAGAAACACTGCACTCGAACAGTCACACAACTATTAATCAGATCTGATTTCTGATGAGAGACAAAAAACATGAAGAAGCCACTATTTATATCAGACTAAATCTCACAAACCAATCCTGCTGAACTGAACACAAGAACACTTTTTTTTTTCAGACAAAATGAAACAAATGATTTTAACTAATGAGATTTATCAGATAGTTTTTGCACCACCACAAGTATCCAGAATATCTAACTGACACTTCTGAGCATGTTACGACAAGATTGATGTTCCTGGCAACAAAATGACTTTCTCAACGTTTCAGATGATATTCCACAATAAAACCAGCCTTAATATCAAAGTGAGCCTTGACTGGGAAAATTAATAAAAATTACTGTTTTTACTCTATTTTTATGTAACCTTCATGAGCAGAAGAAAAAAAATTACTACTTACAAAAAACTACTGCATTTATTTACTGTAGTATTTACTCAAATATAAATATTTAAGGGGAGACACTGCAGGCAAAAACACAGTTTTTTATGCACCTAGCAAGTTTTTAGGCTTTTTTGGTGTTTCATAAAGTGTTTTTTCAGACTAGTGGAAAGAAAACATTCAAAAAACACTGTTTAGTGTTTGTTTTATAGCACTTTATCTATTTGTGTCAATAGATTTCAATTACAATACAGATTTTTAAAGGCTGTGAGTTTTTTTCTTCTACACTGAGCCATAAATCTCCACTTTAGCAGCACTTACACACACCAAACCTTACGTTTTTATTCCTGTCTATATCTTGAAGGTTTTTACAGAGGGATTTGTTCATATATAATTTGCTTGATTTTATAAAACATCATATTCCCCCCAAAGAATAGTATAAAATCTAGTGTTTATTGTCTGTTTTTTTTTTTTTTTTTTTTATTATTGAGTGATTCAATCAAACGACAAAATTCGCTCTGTAAAAACATTTGACATTTATAATTTATCTAGCCTGGCTATCGCCAGACCACGTTATGACTTCGTCATAAATAAGCAGATAAAACTGGTCAAGAACACATGTAGGTCATATTTTACCTCAAAATCAAAACAAATAGTAATAAATTAATTTTGCATGGTAAATGAAGATTGTTCAAAAAATAAATTAATAAATAAACTGGACATTTTTAGGACTCATTAAAGCAGATTTTCATCCAATTCACAATTTATATTATAATTTTAAAAAGTTGGTACTGAATTCACGCTGATTTGAATTTACCATTAAATAAATATCATTACAATATCATTAAAAGAATTTTCAGTATGTTCAAGGAAAACATAAAATAGGAAGAATTTGACTGGAAAATTAGATTAATTGCCATAAACAATGTCTAAAATCGACTTTGCTAAACATTATTATTATTATTATTATATTTATGTATTTATAATTTAAGAATTTTATTTTCAATTTATTTTATTTTTAATTTAATTTTATTTTCAATTTATTTATTTTCTATTTATTTTATTTTGAATGCATTTTATTTTCAGTGTATTTTCATATTTTATTTATTTTAAATGTATTTTTAATTTATATTAAATGTATTTTCATATTTTATTGTATTTATTTTAAATGCATTTTCATATTTTAATTTATTTTAAATGTATTTTTAATTCATTTCAAATGTATTTTCATATTTTAATTTTAATTGACAATGTCTAAAACAGACCTTGCTAAACATTATTATTATTTATTTTAAATGTATTTTCATATTTTATTTTATTTATTTTAAATGTATTTTATTATTATTATTATTATTATTAATTTAAGTATTTATAATTTAAGAATTTTATTTGTAATTCATTTATTTTATTTGTAATTTCTTTTTATTTGTAATTTCTTTTAAATGTATTTTCATAGTTTGTGTTTATTTTAAATGTATTTTCATATTTTATTTATTTTAAATGTATTTTTAATTTATTTCAAATGTATTTTCATATTTTATTTTATTTTAATTGGCATAAATAATGTCTAAAATAGACTTTGCTAAACATTATTATTATTATTATTATACATTTATAATTTAATTAATACATAAAATATATAAATATATAAAATATTTATAAATACATAACATTTTTTTAATTAAATTTTATTTTTAATTGCATTTTATTTTCAATTTATTTTAATTTAAATGTATTTTCATATTTTATTTTAAATGTATTTTTAATTTATATTAAATTTGTTTTCATAAATTATTTTATTTTATTTATTTAAATGTATTCTCATATTTTATGTAATTTTATATATATATATATATATATATGCAAATTAGTGCATGTTTCATTACATAATGCCTCATTTGCATATTTAAATGTAACATTTTAGAAAACTTGTAATACAAAAAATGTTTGCAAATATCAATATAATCAATCAACTGGGTAAGTAAGGTGATAACTATTAGTTTTTTTTAGTTTTTTTTACCCTATTCACCTGCAGTGTCTCGCCTTACATAAAGTGTGCTATATGCTGACAATAGTGTCATAGTGTGTGTCTCTGTCTCTCTGAGGGTTTATTGTTTAGTGTTGTCAGCAGTGGAGATTGTACACTATGTGTTTGTTAACACCCTGCCGCACTGAACAGTCATCTAAGCCCCGCCCCCTGTGCCACTACAGCCAATAACAAGCTCATCTATTCAATAACGCAATCAATGAAAACAGGCTGTCACAAACTGCCAGCCAGATACAGCAGACGCACAGAAACATCATTACAGACACTTTGTCTGAAACAGACAATGTAGTGTAAAAAAACGGTCATACTAAGATCCAGTGCACAATTTAACTTCATTCAAGAGAAATTAGACATCAAAACAATTTCATACTTTCGTAATCTACCACAGACAAGAGTTTATCAACTGAATTTGAGCAAATAATCAAAGAATCAAATCAAACAATATGTGCAAAAAATTGTGACCTTCACTGACCTCCTTATAAACAACCAAAAATATATCATATATATCAAAAATATATTAAATGCACCATAAAATATATTAGATGACGACAAAAATATAACAAAAATATTTCAAATATGACTAAAATGTACATTAAATATAACTTAAATATAATCAAAAATATCAAATGAGAAAATATATTAAATATAATAAAAAATAGCAAATATGACAAAATATATATTAAATATATCCAAAAACCTCAAATATGAAAAAATTTATAAATGAAGCCAAAATATAGCAAATATGACAATATATATTAAATAACCAAAAATATATCCAATGACAAAAAATTTAATATAACTAAAATAATAAAATATGACAAAATATATTAAATACAAAAAAATATTCAATGCAACCAAAAATATACCAAATACGACAAAAATGTTAAATAAAGCTAAAAATATATCAAATGTAACAAAAATACATTAAATAAAGTAAGTATGTATGTATGTATATATATATATATATATATATATAACAAAAAAAATGCCAAAAATATTAAATGCAACCAAAAATATAGCAAATTTTAGACAAATTAAATATAACTAAAAATATATATAAAACATGACAAAAATATATTGTATTTCATACAACCAAAAATACGGCAAATATGACAAAATGTGACAAAAAAATATACATTAAATGCAATCAAATATATGAAATATTACAAAAGATTTAAATATAGCTAAAATATATATTAAATAACCAAAAAAATATATCAAATATGACAAAAACTATATTAACTATAACCAAAAAATATATCAAGTAAATGTAATTAAACAATATATTAAATATGACAATGCATATTAAAATATAACTGAAAGTATATCAAATATGGCAATTTAAATATCAAATATGACAAAAATATATTAAATATAATGTAAAATATTAAATACAACAAAAGATATATTCAATACAACCAAAAATATATCAAATATGACAAAAAAAGTTAAATAAAGCTAAAAATATATACAAATATATACAATATATATACAATGTAACAACAATATATTAAATAACCACACACATATACATATATATATATATATATATATAAAATGTGACAAAATATATATTAAATGCAACTAAAAATATATAAAATAATTACAAAAATATATGTTTAATATAACCAAAAATATATATAAAATGTGACAAAACTCTATATTAAATATAGCCAAAGATATAGTAGTAAACATTTGCAGTGAACCAAAAGCTTTCAAAGTTGTCCTAAAACCAAAACAATACCTGTTCTTGTCTTAGGACAACTTAGATTGATCCACTTCAATCTAATATGTTGACTATATATCAAATATGACAAAAACACACTAAAAAACCCCATGAAATATGAGAAATATATGATCTTGAGTTCATGCTAGACATTACGTATTTGGAGTAAAATATAATAATATAATAATCAAAATCATGAAATTTGTGCTTTGTGTCAGAAATGAGTTTGCAGTGGATTTTGTGTAACCTGTATTATAATAACCAGTGTTAAAACAGAATATTGTGTCAAAGTCTCAGGAATGAGTCTGAAGCCATTTGCTGAAGTCAAACTCCCTCTAGAGGATGAGAGAAAGAATCACACAAGAAGAGGCTTCATCTCTGGTGTAAATGTATAGCTGTGTGCTGGTTTACACTGGTCTAGCTGGTCAGGTCTGATGGTTTTATAATGGTTTTGGGCACTGCCAACCAGCTGTAATCCATTTCAGTTCAAGCCCGTTTCATTTTTTCAGCAGGTCAACAGTTGCTATTTCAGTCCCTATTCTCTCTTTGTCCACTTTCCAGCCAGCTTTAAACAAAGACTGTGGCTGCTGTATCTGAAAGCCACTTCCTGTCACAACAGACCAGCCTCATGTTATTCAGATACAGCTGCAGAATCTCACAAAACAATCAAACGTCATTCAGGTTTACATAAAAGATTTTCTCATGGTTTTGTATTTACACTTTTGTTTGGTCTCTATCTTCTCCTCTCAACCAAAACTAACAGCCTCAAACAGAGAAAGCGGATAAGTTAAATGCAGTTATGAGTTATATGAGTTGTAAGCAAAAATAACTAAAAATATTAAATATGACAAAGTATATATTAAATATGAAAAATATATATTGCATACAACCAAAAAATAAATTACCAATTTGACGATGTATATTAAATATAACCAAAAATGTATCAAATATGACAAAAAAGTTAAAGCTATAAATATATCAAATCTAACAAAAATATATTAAATATACCAAATATATATAAAATATGATAATATATTTAATATATGAAATAACAAAAAAATGCCAAAATATATATTAAATGCAAGCAAAAAATATAGCAAATATAGCAAAAATGTTAAATATAACTAAAATATATATCAAATATATCAAATCTAACAAACATATATTAAATGACCAAATATATATAAAATATGATAATATACTTAATATATATTAAATATAACAAAAAATGCTAAAATATATATTAAATGCAAGCAAAAATATAGCAAATAATGCAAAAATGTTAAATATAACTAAAAATATATATCAAATCTAACAAACATATATTAAATGACCAAATATATATAAAATATGATCATATACTTAATATATATTAAATATAACAAAAAATGCTAAAATATATATTAAATGCAAGCAAAAATATAGCAAATATTGCAAAAATGTTAAATATAACTAAAAATATATATCAAATATGATAAAAAAATAGATGAAATATAACCAAAAATATAGCAAATATGACTAAAAAAAGTTAAAGAAAACTAAAAATACAACAAATATATATAAAAAATATTAAATAACAAAAATATAGCAAAAATGATGAAAATATATATTAAATGCAACCAAAATATAGCAAATATTACAAAAATGTTAAATATAGCTTAAAAAATATTAAATACAACCAAAAATATCAAATATGATTAAAAAAAAGTTAAAGAAAACTAAAAATACAACAAATATATAAAAGATATATTAAAATACAGCAAATATGACGAAAATCTATATTAAATGCAACCAAAATATAGCAAATATTACAAAAATGTTAAATATAGCTAAAAATATATATTAAATGTAACCAAAAATATATATCAAATATGACAAAAATATAAATTAAATATAGCCAAAAAATATAGTAAATGACAACATATATTAAATAACCAAATATATATATCAAATTCAGCCTCATGTTATTTATATACAGCTGCAGAATCTCTCAGTATATCTCAAACCAATCAAATGTCATTCAGGTTTAAATAAAAGATAAAGACTTCTCGTGGTTTTGTATCAACACTTTTGTTTGGTCTCTATCTTCTCCTCTCAACCAAAACTAACAGCCTTAAACAGAGAAAGTGGATAAGTTAAATGCAGTTATAAGTTATAAATGGAGGTTTGCATTACATAAGGGATGATGCTCCATTTAATATCCAGACTGCTGTTAAACTTCCTATCTGGCAATCATAAATTCCTCGTGTTTTACAAAGCAGAGCTTATTTAATGACAATAACACCACAGAATCTGTCAATCACAGCCAAATATCAACTTGGCTTTAAAATGAACATCAAATGTAACTCTTCTAAAAATTAAATTTAAAAAAAGCATTAAAAAAGGTTGTTTAAACAGGGGGAAAAGTGAATGAATTAATTAATTGACAATAAGGACACCTAAATTTAATTAAAATTAATTTAGAATTAAAATTAAATTACGAAATGGCAATCAGTCACAAAATATAAAAATATGATAAAGCAACTAAATAAATAATAAAGACACCTAAACATTAAAAATTATTTTAAAAATATAAACAAAAAATTTACTTTAATACTTTTAAATTGTGACTATATGATAAAGCAAATAAATAAATAAGGACATTTAAACAATATATTTTTTTTAAATTTAAATCACGAAATGCCAACCAGTCACAAAAATATTTAAAAAATATGATTTTTTTTTGTATTACATGTCTTTATATGATAAAGCAAACAAATAAATAAATAAATCATAAGGACACTTAAACATTAAAAATTATTTAAAATGAAATAAATAAATCACAAAATGCCAACCAGTCACAAAATATTAAAATATATATTTTTTTTGCATTTTTGTTTTATATTTACATACACAAATGCTTTTACTATGTGTCTATATGACAAAGCAAATAAATAAATAAATAATGACACTTAAACATTATAAAAAACAATTAACAATTATTAAAAAATTAAGAAAGCATTAAATGCAACCAAAAATATACCAAATATGACAAAAGTGTTAAATATAGCTATAAACATATATGTTAAATATAACCAAAAATATATCAAATATGACAAAAAAAATTTATATAACCAAAAATATATCAAATATAATACATAAAATATAACTAAAACTATATCAAATATGGCAAAAATATATTTAAGTATAACTAAAAATATATCAAATCACGAAATACCAACCAGTCACAAAATATAAAATACGTTTTCTTTGTATTTACATACACAAATACGTGTCTATATGATAAAGCAAATAAATAAATAATGACACCTAAGAATTAAAAATTATTAAAAACACTAAAAAAAGGTAACCAGTAACAAAATATAAAAATATGCCCATTTTACATTTTTGTATTACAAGCAAATAAATAAATAAGGACACTTAAACATAAAAAAAGTCAGAAAATATAAAAAAAATTGTTTTCTTAGGCTACAGACCTAACTTAATTTATGTAAACAGATTTTTTTTTGTATTTTTATATTACATTTACATACACAAATACTTTTACTATGTGTCTATATCATAAAGCAAATAAATAAATAACGACAACTAAACATTAAAAATTATTTAAAAACTACTCACAAAATATAAAAATATAAATGTTTTGTTAAATTTTTTTTATTGCAAGCAAGTGAATAATAAAAGTAATAAGGACACTTAAATATATATATATATATTTTTTTTTCCCAATTTTAACCAGTCACAATATATAAAAATATACTTATTTAGTATTTTCTTCATTATATTTACATACACAAATACTTTAACTATGCGTCTATATGATAAAGGAAATAAATAAATAAATAAAGACACTTAAACATTAAAAAATATATATATATAAAAAAACGTCACAAAATATATAAAAAATGTGTATTACGCTTACATGCAAAACAACTTTTACTATGCTGCTATATGATAAAGCAAATAAATTAATTAATAAAGACGCTTAAACGTTAAAAAAATATTTTAAATCACGAAATGGCAACAAGTCACTAAATATAAAAACGTTTTTTTTTTCAGTATTACATTTACATCCTCAAATACTTACTTTTACTATAGGTCTATATAATAAAGCAAATAAATAAATGCTCAGTATATTGCCAAATAAACTCTTAAAATAAGCAAAATTAATGCAACAATGCATCTATTCAAAACAACCTAACTAAAAAAAAATGTTCTAAGAACTTTTTGCTGTTGTGAATACGTAATTTCTAAATGTCTTCTGAACACTGAAAACATCCAGTTTTTAAATGTTTAAAAAAATGATTATGTGAACATTCCATTTAAACATTTTGCAAACAATGGGAACATCAATGCTCTGAAACAAGACTAACGTTAGAAAAAGCCCGCAAGATAAACGTCTAGCCTATATAAAGCGTTCCATGAACTATGCATAAAAACGTTTTAGTGCTAACGTAACGTTATTAAAGACCAGACAGCCAACTTCTGACCAAATAAGTTCTATTAACATTACGTTTTGTTTATAACTTTCAGAGAACCTTGACAGAAGCGTGCACAAATTCAGCGTGCTGTTCGTGCATTTAAGTAACGCATGTGTTCAAAACCAGAAGTGACCTGAAAACAGGTGAGGTGTTTGTATGTATCAGGTGAGCGCAGGTAACTGATCACAGACCTGCTCTCTGATCCGGAGCACCATCTTCTTTCTCTTCCGGCGCTCGAATTCATGCGGTAACTAAGCCGGACTGGCGCTTTAAAAGCCTGAAAGATCCCGACGGAGCCCAGACTGCCGCGGGTTAATTCTCTGCCTTACATGTCAGAGTGTGCTGGGCTCGAGTTTCCTCTCGTCTTCCTGAAATAGACAAACACAAGCGGCGCAACGCACGCCTTCAGTTCTAGCGTCTCCACTCTGCAGCAAAGCGACTCTCGCTGCAGTTACAGCTACACGATCGATAGAGGGCGCTGTTGATGCGCTAAATATATTATGAGTCAGTTTATTGATTAATGTATTAATTATTTAGCCAAGTAGGCTATTACACACAAGTGCCAAAATAAAATTACTATAAAAAAATATACGTGTAAAGTTAATATAGGCTTAACTGAATTTATGTAAACTGATTAAATGGTATTTTATTTTTGTTTTATTTTACCATTATCATTGACACAATATTAGTCATCTTCGATGTTCATGTAACAACACAAAAAAAGGAACATACGTATAATATTTATAATAATTATTTTTAACAAAACGTTTGATATTTTACATATTTCTAAGAACAAATAACAAGTGGGGTACCTTCTTGATCAGCTATTTAGACACAAAGTACGAATCCATGGAAATAAACTACTTAAGGCTGATTTACATTCAACTCAAATAGGGAATTATTTTAATGTCCATTTTATTGTTTTGACAGCTTGTCAAAGATTTTAGCAGTACCACGCATTATCGTGGAAGTCAAATCCATTTGGAAGTAAATCCAGAGTGGACATTCTGTAACAAGGGTGTATGTTTGATTTAACATGACAGCAAACAATAGACATTTAATAGTTTAATTAAAATTATTTCTAGAGATTAATGTTTAATGATAACAGTTTAATGTTTTGTACTGTTTAATAAAATTTGTGATCCAAGCTCCCAAGCACTGATCTGAATCAAATGATTTGCGATTCACACTCCAAAGTTCCGATCTAAATCAAATGATTCATGATCCGTGGTCCCAAGTTTCGATCTGAATCAAGTGATCCATGCTACCAAGTCTAAATCTGAGTAAAATGATTTGCGATTCACGCTTCAAAGTTCCGATCTGAATCAAATAATTCATGATCGACGCTCCCAAGTTCCGAACTGAATCAAATGATCCAAGCTCCTAAGTACTGATCAGAATAAAATGATTCAGGATTCACACTCCAAAGTTCCGATCTGAATCAAGTGATTCATGATCTGTTTCCCAAGTTTCTATCTGAATCAAGTGATCCACGCTACCGAGTCTAAATCTGATTCAGATCTAAATCAAATAATTCACGATCGACGCTCCCAGGTTCCGAACCAAATCAAATGATCCAAGCTGATCTGGATCAAATGATTCGCGAATCACACTCCAAAGTTCTGATCTGAATCAAATAATTCATGATCGATGCTCCCAAGTTCCGAACTGAATCAAATGATCCAAGCTCCCAAATAATGATCTGAATCAAAAGATTCACGATTCACACTCCAAAGTTCTGATCTGAATCACAAAATTCATTATTGACGCTCCCAAGTTCCGAACTGAATCAAATGATCCAAGCTCCCAAATACTGATCTGAATCAAAAGATTCGCCATTCACACTCAAAAGTTCTGATCTGAATCAAATAATTCATGATCGACGCTCCCAAGTTCCGAACTGAATCAAATGATCCAAGCTCCCAAATACCGATCTGAATCAAAAGATTTGTGATTCACACTCCAAAGTTCTGATCTGAATCAAATAATTCATGATTGACGCTCCCAAGTTCCGAACTGAATCAAAAGATCCAAGCTCCCAAATACTGATCTGAATCAAAAGATTCGCCATTCACACTCCAAAGTTCTGATCTGAATAAAATAATTCATGATCGACGCTCCCAAGTTCCGAACTGAATCAAATGATCCAAGCTCCCAAATACTGATCTGAATCAAAAGATTTGCGATTCACAATCAAAAGTTCTGATCTGAATCAAATAATTCATGATCGACGCTCCCAAGTTCCGAACTGAATCAAATGATCCAAGCTCCCAAATACTGATCTGAATCAAAAGATTCGCCATTCACACTCCAAAGTTCTGATCTGAATCAAATAATTCATGATCGACGCTCCCAAGTTCTGAACTGAATCAAATGATCCAAGCTCCCAAATACCGATCTGAATCAAAAGATTCACGATTCACACTCCAAAGTTCTGATCTGAATCACAAAATTCATTATTGACGCTCCCAAGTTCCGAACTGAATCAAATGATCCAAGCTCCCAAATACTGATCTGAATCAAAAGATTCGCCATTCACACTCCAAAGTTCTGATCTGAATCAAATAATTCATGATCGACGCTCCCAAGTTCCGAACTGAATCAAATGATCCAAGCTCCCAAATACCGATCTGAATCAAAAGATTTGTGATTCACACTCCAAAGTTCTGATCTGAATCAAATAATTCATGATTGACGCTCCCAAGTTCCGAACTGAATCAAAAGATCCAAGCTCCCAAATACTGATCTGAATCAAAAGATTCGCCATTCACACTCCAAAGTTCTGATCTGAATAAAATAATTCATGATCGACGCTCCCAAGTTCCGAACTGAATCAAATGATCCAAGCTCCCAAATACTGATCTGAATCAAAAGATTTGCGATTCACAATCAAAAGTTCTGATCTGAATCAAATAATTCATGATCGACGCTCCCAAGTTCCGAACTGAATCAAATGATCCAAGCTCCCAAATACTGATCTGAATCAAAAGATTTGCGATTCACACTCCAAAGTTCTGATCTGAATCAAATAATTCATGATTGACGCTCCCAAGTTCCGAACTGAATCAAAAGATCCAAGCTCCCAAATACTGATCTGAATCAAAAGATTCGCCATTCACACTCCAAAGTTCTGATCTGAATAAAATAATTCATGATCGACGCTCCCAAGTTCCGAACTGAATCAAATGATCCAAGCTCCCAAATACTGATCTGAATCAAAAGATTCGCCATTCACACTCCAAAGTTCTGATCTGAATCAAATAATTCATGATCGACGCTCCCAAGTTCCGAACTGAATCAAATGATCCAAGCTCCCAAATACCGATCTGAATCAAAAGATTTGTGATTCACACTCCAAAGTTCTGATCTGAATCAAATAATTCATGATTGACGCTCCCAAGTTCCGAACTGAATCAAAAGATCCAAGCTCCCAAATACTGATCTGAATCAAAAGATTCGCCATTCACACTCCAAAGTTCTGATCTGAATAAAATAATTCATGATCGACGCTCCCAAGTTCCGAACTGAATCAAATGATCCAAGCTCCCAAATACTGATCTGAATCAAAAGATTTGCGATTCACAATCAAAAGTTCTGATCTGAATCAAATAATTCATGATCGACGCTCCCAAGTTCCGAACTGAATCAAATGATCCAAGCTCCCAAATACTGATCTGAATCAAAAGATTCGCCATTCACACTCCAAAGTTCTGATCTGAATCAAATAATTCATGATCGACGCTCCCAAGTTCCGAACTGAATCAAATGATCCAAGCTCCCAAATACCGATCTGAATCAAAAGATTCACGATTCACACTCCAAAGTTCTGATCTGAATCACAAAATTCATTATTGACGCTCCCAAGTTCCGAACTGAATCAAATGATCCAAGCTCCCAAATACTGATCTGAATCAAAAGATTCGCCATTCACACTCCAAAGTTCTGATCTGAATCAAATAATTCATGATCGACGCTCCCAAGTTCCGAACTGAATCAAATGATCCAAGCTCCCAAATACCGATCTGAATCAAAAGATTTGTGATTCACACTCCAAAGTTCTGATCTGAATCAAATAATTCATGATTGACGCTCCCAAGTTCCGAACTGAATCAAAAGATCCAAGCTCCCAAATACTGATCTGAATCAAAAGATTCGCCATTCACACTCCAAAGTTCTGATCTGAATAAAATAATTCATGATCGACGCTCCCAAGTTCCGAACTGAATCAAATGATCCAAGCTCCCAAATACTGATCTGAATCAAAAGATTTGCGATTCACAATCAAAAGTTCTGATCTGAATCAAATAATTCATGATCGACGCTCCCAAGTTCCGAACTGAATCAAATGATCCAAGCTCCCAAATACTGATCTGAATCAAAAGATTTGCGATTCACACTCCAAAGTTCTGATCTGAATCAAATAATTCATGATTGACGCTCCCAAGTTCCGAACTGAATCAAAAGATCCAAGCTCCCAAATACTGATCTGAATCAAAAGATTCGCCATTCACACTCCAAAGTTCTGATCTGAATAAAATAATTCATGATCGACGCTCCCAAGTTCCGAACTGAATCAAATGATCCAAGCTCCCAAATACTGATCTGAATCAAAAGATTTGCGATTCACAATCAAAAGTTCTGATCTGAATCAAATAATTCATGATCGACGCTCCCAAGTTCCGAACTGAATCAAATGATCCAAGCTCCCAAATACTGATCTGAATCAAAAGATTTGCGATTCACACTCCAAAGTTCTGATCTGAATCAAATAATTCATGATTGACGCTCCCAAGTTCCGAACTGAATCAAAAGATCCAAGCTCCCAAATACTGATCTGAATCAAAAGATTCGCCATTCACACTCCAAAGTTCTGATCTGAATAAAATAATTAATGATCGACGCTCCCAAGTTCCGAACTGAATCAAATGATCCAAGCTCCCAAATACCGATCTGAATCAAAAGATTCGCCATTCACACTCCAAAGTTCTGATCTGAATCAAATAATTCATGATCGACGCTCCCAAGTTCCGAACTGAATCAAATGATCCAAGCTCCCAAATACCGATCTGAATCAAAAGATTTGTGATTCACACTCCAAAGTTCTGATCTGAATCAAATAATTCATGATTGACGCTCCCAAGTTCCGAACTGAATCAAAAGATCCAAGCTCCCAAATACTGATCTGAATCAAAAGATTCGCCATTCACACTCCAAAGTTCTGATCTGAATAAAATAATTCATGATCGACGCTCCCAAGTTCCGAACTGAATCAAATGATCCAAGCTCCCAAATACTGATCTGAATCAAAAGATTTGCGATTCACAATCAAAAGTTCTGATCTGAATCAAATAATTCATGATCGACGCTCCCAAGTTCCGAACTGAATCAAATGATCCAAGCTCCCAAATACTGATCTGAATCAAATGATTTGCGATTCACGCTCCAATGTTCTGATCTAAATCAAATGATTCATGATCTGCACTTTCAAGTCCCGATCTAAATCAAATGATCAGCAATTTATGCTATCCGCACTCCAAAGTTCCGATCTGAACCAAAAGATTTGCAAACCGGCTTCAAAGTAGTCTCTACATGTCTCCACTAAACTCTACACCCTGACGTTCCACAACAATGCCACAGCGAGGATGCACCTGATTGGCTGCAGTCCAGTGTGATGCAGGAGTATAGTATAAGTTATAGATGTTCTGAGTTAAGTGTTGTTTTTCTCACCACATTAAAACACTGATACTAGCTGAATGTAGTGTTAATTTACCTTGTCCTTTACCATTTACCTTGATGTAAAAAAAAAAAAAACATAAATTAAATAAAACATACAAAAAATACTTCTGTTCTGATAAACTTACTAATAACATATACTACTCAAATAGACTGGCATGCGTGGGGGAATTCTTCGGCATTTGAGTAATTCAGCAGTCAGCTTTCGGCTCCAGTAATGAAACAGATGGTCATTTCTCCTCTAGGGCATCTGTGCTTGTAATAAGAAAAGGAAACTGCGTGTAAAAATAGCAGGAGTGTCACTCGATCGCTTTGACCTTTAGATGTGAGGAAGAGCCTGAGCTTCTCACAACCTGACATTTGTCTCAAAAGTTCCTTCCCATAATGCACACAGCTGCATCTACAAATAATCATGTTCATTAATGTGTGGTTTGGCGCCACCTTGAGGTCACCTAAAAAACATAATTGAAATGCACAAAATGAAAAATGATAAATTTGTGAATTAAAATAAATTATTCTCACACACACAAACACGTATATACACATTACATCCACCTTTTTCTTCCCATAAGAGATGTGGCCATTTTTAAAATTTTAAGGTGTGGCTTCCTGTCTCATCAATGTCCAGCTATTTTCAGCTGTACAAAACAGCTAATTTTGCTGCTTGGTATTGCAAATTGGCGTGTTTTACCATATTATCTGTATTAAAATGCATTATCTTAATTATGAGCAAAATTTTATGTAGTGCAAACAGTTTTAACGTTTACTGCACATTGTTTTTCTTTTCTTTTCACCCTATCATACATACATACACCAACACACAAAGTAATACATTTCATTATCCTCATAATCTGTCAGCTGCTCAGTAATGAAAATGCTGAGATATTTAACCTTCTGACATACATTATAATCATTATCAGGCCATTTCATGTCTGAATAATTTTTGGTTTGATTCAGATCGATGATCAAAACAGATGGAGTCGATTGCTTCCATTAACACATCCAAAGTTACAACGTCCTCAAAGCACTTCCTGGATTGACATTTCATTCACTTTATATGTTGTTTATTGTTTGATGATTGTGTTATTTTTCATATGCATCTGTTTACATATGCAATGCCTTTTCACTATGTTTTCAGCCAGATGTTTAGTACTCACAAAAATGTGGAATATTGCCTCCAATCTTATAACAGTGAAAACACAGAAAGACGGAAAATGCTGTCAGTGCAAATGTTGCATTTTCAAAAGCACACTGAAGTGTTGTTTAGAAAAACTGCAAAAACTGACCACAGGGTGGCGATTTTATACATTAAACCTCAAACTCTCATCTTGTCCTGCTCTGCCTGAACTTTGTTTCCAGTTTAAGACAGTTAGGGCATCTTATTTTCTTCTTCAACTTCAACAAAATCATTTCAAAATCACCCTACATCGCTGCAGAAGTACCGATCCAGTGTTTGCAAAGTGAACATGCAAAGAAGATCAAACACCCTTCACAAAAAAAGGTAAACCAGCGATTTTGAGGGAGAAAATGAGATGGGAGTTTTTCAACATTCCTTAACTGTCTTGAACCAGAAAAAACAGAGTTCAGGCAGAGCAAGACAAGATGAGCGTTTTAGGTTAAAAAGTATATAAAATTGTAATAAAAAAAAACAAATAAAAAAAAAAACAATTGTTTCACTAGATAAGACCCTTCTTCCTCGGCTGGGATCATTTGTTCAGTTTGGCCTTAATTATTGCCATATTAAAGGTTGGTTTTACTTTTCTTTGTGCTTAAACTAACAGAAAACATCAGCTAATAATTTTCATTCTCCTCTTATCAAATTTGTGTTTGAAATGAATTTCGTTTTGTGAGGAGAACCGTTGAGGGAAAATAATAGAACCCAATTTTAGTGCAAGTTTAATTTCCTTGATCATAACAATTGTATCATTGTTTTTAAATGTGTAGTCAAACTATAATGTATTTGATATGTATCATGATGGACTAAAATCGGGAATTTAAAAAACGAATCCTGAGCAAAACGGTAACATACATTTTTTTCTGATAGCCTACAGGCATATGAAAAAGTTAGGACACCCTATCGAAAACCATGATTTTCTGTATCAGAACATAATAAAAAAATGATCTGGTCACTGGCAGGTCTTGAAATTTGGAAAATAAATCTTCAGATGAACATCATTACATGGCATTATTTATTTAAAGGTCCCATATTGTCAAAATCGAAATTTCCTGGCTTTTTTCATGATAACTGAGGTCTAGGGGCTATGTAACTACCATATGAATTTCAAAACAGTCAATCCACAGTAAACTGCACACAGCCTGCTTAAAGTAGCTGTTCATTTTCACGAGCCGCTGTGACTTCCGCAAAGATGTGATGTCCAATCTTCACAGTTGTTTTCCGGAATCTGTGCATGCTTTACACACAACCCATAAAGACATGTGACGTTTGGATGTGAGATGTAATGCGACGCGTACGTTTCACTAAACTGAAACTAACCTGAACAAACTGTGCTTCAGCGCTGATAGTGAGGAGTTGGCTCTGCCCGATCGCCGCTTCATTCCACTTTGCACGTATTTTTTCGTCATGAAGAGTCGCATGATAACGTGCATCATCACTACAACACTGCCTTTATGGTTCTGGCTTTTGTTCACATGGCGCTCGTTCCGGTAATTTTCCAGAATCAGCGCGCATTGTGAAAGGGGCTTTACTAAAGCAACAGTTATGTACCTTACTGCATTCGGTGTTTGAAAAAGAAAAAACATTAATGATCATTCTGAAATATCCTGTTGAGCATCAGCGGACTAGGCTCTCTCTATGGCTCTGGGCTCGACTACAACGATACATGACCGTAGTCACCTGTGATTGGCCTGGATGTGCGTCACTCAGAAAACAGAAGAGAGGCTCATGAATATTAATTTCGATGGGCCAAAATCGACCTGTTTTTGACAGAGCTCCTTAAAAAGGACCTGTAAAAATATATTGAGATGGATTTTGGCACTTATACCACAAATATATATTCTTAAGGACATCAACAAATAAAATAAACCTCCAGAAATGTGTACAGTATGGGACCTTTAAGAAAAATACAACCAAGATGGAATAGACCATGTGTGACAAGGTTAGGACACCCTATGAGTCAATTGCCTATAGATCCACTTTTAGCAGCAATAATTTAAGTGTTCATTTTCTGTGTAAGTTTATCAGTCTCACATTGTTCTGGGGGAATTTTGGACCACTCTTCTTTTCAACGTTGTTCCAGTTTATTAAGGTTTGTGGGCATTTGCTTACGCACAGCTCTCACCACAGCATGTGAGTCAGGGTGAGCTCTGGACTATTGCAACACCTTGATTCTTTTCTTTTCAGCCTATCTTTTGTAGATTTGCATGAGTGTGCATGAGATCATTGTCCTGTTGCATGACCCAATTTTGGCCCAACTTTAGCTGTTGGACAGATGCCCTCACATTTGACTCTAGAATACTTTGCTATACAGAGGAGTTCATGGCCAACTCAGTAACTGTGATGTGCCCAGGTCCTGTGCCTACAAAACAAGCCCAAGATTATCTGCCCTACTCCAGCATGCTTGTATTTTGGTATGAGGTGTTTGTGCTGATATGGTCTTTAGGTTTTCACCAAACTTGGTGCTGTGCATTATGGCCAAACATCTCCACTTCGGTCTCGTCTGTTCAAAGGACATTATTCTAGAAGACTTGTTTTGTTCAGATGCACCTTTGCAGACCTAAACTGTGCTGCCACGTTTGTTTTTTAGATAGAAGAGGCTTTCTAAGTCTTCTAAACATGCCATTTTGTCCCATATTTTCCTAATGGTATTGTCATGAACTTCATCATTTAACATGTTAACTGCGGCCTGTAGAATCTGAGGTGTAGTTCATGGGTTGTGTGCCATTTCTCTGAGCATTACACGCTCTGATCTTGGGGGGAATTTTCTGAGACGTCCACTCCTGGAAGGAGAGGTGTCTGTTTTAAATGTCTCCCACTTGTGAATAAACTTAAAATTGTTTGGAAATGGACGTATTACTCTTCTCAGATTAATGGCAGCAACAAATGCTTCTCTAAGATGATTGCTGATGTCTTACCTCCTTGGCATTGTGTTAAAACACACCTGAAGGCTCCAGACCAGCAAACTGCCAAAGCTTATGCTTTTATAGAGGTGCTCAGACTTGCTGATGATCAGTTAATCAAAGGTATTTGATTAGCTGTGCTTGACTTTTATTTACCCTCTTAATTCCAATGTTAACAGTAAGAGTGTCCTAACTTTGTCACACATGGCTTTTCCATTTTGGCTTTATTTATTTTTTTCAATAAATAATGACACGGTGCAATTTGTCATGTTTTGTTGTTCATCTGAGGTTTTATTTTCCAAATTTTAAGACAAGCCAAGGACCAGATTTGTTTGTCTGGTTTCTGATACGGAAAACCATAGAATTTAATAGGGTGGCCTAACTTTTTCACATGACTGTACTATAGTTCGGAGGAGGTCTCTCTTGGCCGGTTTATAACGCTATATTTATATAATAGCACTATATTTGTCTTCATCCGTTTGCAAGAAAACTTTATAGTTTTGTTGCAAATGAATTAAAACTTTACAGTGCTCCATCTCAGCTCAATTAAATATAATTATGCACCGGATAAAAAATCTTTAGAAATAGGGCACTATGTACGCTGTATAGGCTGTGAAGGAATTTGCGCATAACTGTCATGTTTGTGGTTCATTGTTTAATCAATCATCAATATTTAGAAATGTGCAGTGCTCCTTTTTATCTATTTTTCTGTTTTAAACTGTAGATCAAAATTAAATAGGCCTATACAGATAAATGATGTGAATGCATCTCTAAAATAATGGCATACACAGATGCATGTTGTCATTATAGCAGTCAACGCCGAACAACAGGCAAATCAAATAAAGACTGAGGTTACAAAAGTGATTAAGTCAATATAAGTAAGGGATTTTATTTTGTTCTTTGAATAACATTAATGATAGGCTGCAGTGGCTGATGTCAATGCACGAATAGTCTCGCGTAGCCAGACCTTCAGACTTACAGCTGAAGGTCTGGAATCCATGGCAGCTTTCATTGGCCAAGGCCCGCCCATAAGGCCATTTGACCGACATGTCAAACAACCAATCACAGTTAGTTTCGCTCAGCGTTACGTTTCGGTGCGTGGAAACGTCCCCACAACAACAGACTGGTGTGCAACAATAATAACCAGCATTGGAAGTTAATGAAGAAAGAGGGAGAACAAGCAGTAAGTCAGTAATTTGTTCACGAACGTCGCAAATGTGTATAACAACAATGGTGTCAGCATAAGCACCTTTTAGGCAAACGAAAATAAACGTGACACTCATGTCTCCTGGAAATCCGATCACTCTATTGTATTTATGGGATATTTTGATTTAATTATGTTGGTATTTGTCCATTCAAATGAGTAAGAATGCTATAAAGAGCTCAGTCCACTGTTCGCATATATGAAAGTGGGCTTTTTGTTGGACTTTGTGCGCAAAAATAGCTTTTCGATTCCCAACCATCCTATTAAAAAATATTTAATTCTTGCATGCAAAAATACCTTTATGGTAACTATGGGGCTATGTCAAATGTTTTGGCAAATACTTACTTGGTTTATCATTTATCTTTTTTTTCCTCGCTAATATCGATAATCGCCTGTTGTCTGACTGTTGACATCGACATCGCGATACTTTCGACAAGACATTGTCGATATATGACAATATCGTCATGTCGGCCATCCCTATGAGAGGGCTATACTAGGACTATGATTCACTCAAATATAATCCAGCATAAAACAAGCAAAAGCATTTTAGTTGACTTATTATGAATTATTAGTATAGACAATAAATAGATATAGTGCCAATAACAGCTGTGAAACACACATATTAGGTCACCAAAGACAAGTTAAAGCGAAACTTTCCAGTTTGTGTGAATTCTAAGCATGACTCCAAATGTGGTAGAAAAGTGTTGCAGGCTTGTAATGGAGTAGGTTTGTGGGTTCACAGGGTTGGATGTGTGTACATAGGTGTTAAACATCATCTCACCTGCTAAACTATTTAAGAGCGCAGGAGGAGAGGCGAGAGTTGGGGAACTTTTTCTTTGCTTCAGAAAGTTGTGTTTACGTCCCTACTGCCACTTAGTTCTGTGCAAACATGCGGCTGCTTATCGTGAGCGTCGTTGCTTTGCTGCTGGCGTTGAGCTGTTCCTTCGGCATGTCTGAAGTTCTGCAAACATTTAATGATTGTAATACATTTTTCTTTGAAGGACAGCCACCGGTGATTCCTGGCATCCTGAATCCGAACTCTGAGGATGTTCGTTACAAAAAAATCTGTCAAAAATACAGTTCCAAAATAGATTCACGATATACATTTGCAACTCTGTACGACACAGAAAACCGGATTCCTGTTTTCTCAGCTTACAAATACACTGGAAGAGGAAATTTCTCAAGACCAAGGATTGAATGGATGATCGAGCCACAGGTGATGATTTAATTTGTTTTATGATTCCTCATTTGTCTCAAGTGTTTTATTAATCACTCTTTAAATCTTTACTTTTAAAGATTTGTTCTGTATAAGTTTTATGTCAACGTTATCTGCTGCTGATTGGACTTCTAGTCTATCAGCTTAGTGTTTTACAGTTAGTCCAAAACTGATTCATTCAACCTAGGCTAATATTGTTCCAAAACCATATAAACAAAATTATACAGGTTTTTAGTGCAACATTTAATCAGTTAATAAATGCATGCTTAACGTCAAAAGACTTGACAATAGCAAGTTGAGTCAGACTACTCAAATGATCTTTACAGTTAAGAGCTTGATATACGAATAGGTTGCTATATGGGAAAATAAATCTGTTAAGATTCTTCTAATTGTATGTTTTACTTGCAAACACATTTGTAATGCTTCAGGGGGAGTGAATGACAGGACCTTTGTTTATGAGTCAATTATTCTAGAAATTTGGAAAGTTCATCTCATGTTTAATAACTCTTTCTCTTTTTTGTACTTATCTGCAGCTCGATCCACGTGTTGTTGACATGACAGTTCCATATAATAATCAGGCCATCAATGAAGACTACTTCAACAACTATAATTTGAACCGCGGTCACCTATTTCCTAGCTGTTACGCAGCTGATAATTTCACTGCCAATTCTACTTTCACACTCACTAACATTGTGCCACAATATAAAAGCTTTAATGCTGGCAGTTGGAATCGCATTGAAAATGAGACCAGACATAGCATGAATAGACATTGCTCTGACAATAATAATAAAACTTTAGCCTTTGTGCTGACCGGAGCTATACCTGGCAAAAACAAACTAAACGATAAAGTGAATATTCCCTCTTATATGTGGACGGCATTCTGCTGCTATAACAGTACAGAAAACCAGTCTGTCTCTCAGGCTTACTGGGCCCTAAACAAAGAAGAAGAAAAGGATCATGAACCGATCGAGAAAAAGAGCCTGCAAGATTTAGAGCAATTTCTGAGTCAAAACTGGGTGAACAACACTGTGCTGTTTACAAAGAACTGCACATCAAAAATCCTTGTATAATAGTTTTTGTGATGTTTGTGCTGTCAGAATCCTTCTTTAGCTTTTACAGAATCCTAACTATCTTGGTTTTAATTGCTGTCATTTTAGCATTTTCATTTTGACACAAACAGAACTTTAATAAACATGTCTGAAGCTCTGTTTGTAAATGATTGTCTTTCTTTTTTATTAAAGCTTGTGCAAATATCATATCAGACTCATCTCTTGTCTAAATCTGGGGTTTCCAAACATCTCCATTTCTGAACCCACCTACACAAGTATAATCCATCTCAAAACCCACCAAAATAATCTTAAATCTTTAGTGGAGAGCTGTTTTTATTTTCCATATATAAGTTTATTTGCAATACCAAAGACTTAAGTCAAATATATAAACTATTATGATCAATTTAAATAACAGCTTAATGGCTACAGTATGTTGAAATAATGAGATGAATGAAACCAGGGCCCGTATCCCTAAAGAATTTTTGTGCAAAAAGTGGCTCCTAGCGGCCAAATTCTAAGAAAATTCTCAGAGTCATGACGTTTTCTTAGAATTTCCCCTAAAAGTGACACGAAAATCCCAGTTAATATAAAAGCTATTCCTCGAGATTCCTAGCGCTTAAAAGGGTTCCTAAGGCGAGATCTGCTAAGAGCAGGGAAGAGGACTTTTAGTGGCTTAGGAGTTCCCCTAAGCAGCTGCACAAAATGGCCAACAGAGGAGGCAGGAGAGATGTCTTGCAAACACTGGATGACAGGGAATTATTGAGACACTACAGATTGGATCGTGCAGGAATCATGTTTGTGGTGGATCTCCTTAGAGATGCAATTACTTCACCAACTCGACGCCACAACGCTATTACACCGGAGAAGAAAGTAATCACAGACATTGATAAAAGCTGAGCCGTGTTACCCTCGTTAAGACCACACTGAGTTGTAATGTTGCAATTTCTACTTCATTAAGGACAGGCCATCTTGTTTTCAATGGGGTCCATATGGGAATGAAAGTACAAAATATGCCAGCTAGGATATTAATATGAGCAAATAAGACACGAATCATTATTTGAACAGGGTGTAATGAGCTTAAGTTTTCACATATTTTAGATTCTAATGTTAGGCTATAACCCCTACAGCTTACTATTCATTTTCCAGATATTTTCTTGAATGTGAAATATTATTTACAATTACAGTCTGCATAAGATTAGAGTGTAAAATTATGTTTATTGATTTGAGGGTACCTACTTTGCTCATTATCACCAAAAGTTCATTTTTCATGTCATATTCTAGGTTCTTCAAAGTAGCCACCTTTTGCTTTGATTACTGATTTGCACACTCTTGGCATTCTCTTGATGAGCTTCAAGAGGTAGTCTCATACAAAAAAAGTGTTATTCAATGTTTTTTACCAAATGGTAATTTAAAATTCGCATTCGGAGATGGACACTTCTTGACTGGCAAGACGGCCGCGAGCAGAAACTCAAACAGTGAAAGTGAGTTGTTCAAAACCTTTCTTTTTAGTAAACTCTGTGTACACAAACAATGTTCTCAATGCTGGAGTTCATGTGTAGAGACCCAGGCGATACTTCGAGCAAAGTTTCATGAAAATAAAGAAAACTATTTGAATGAGGTGTGTCTAAACTTTTGGTCTGTACTGTGTATATATATATATATATATATATATATATATATATATATATATACATGTGTGTGTGTGTGTGTGTGTGTGTTTTGATATGTTAGGAATTATAAAAATGCATTTTATAAAAATACATTTTATTGCATAATAAACCTGAAAAATCCTAATTTTATATTTAAGTTCTGATTTATTCATTTTACGCGTTTCATCTAACACAGTTCTTGTCAAATTTAGAAAACATTTTGTTAAGTGAAATTCAATTGAAATAATATACACAGTACTTGAACAAAAAAGTTAGGAAACATTAAGGCCTGTTTTCACAGACAGGGCTTAGACTAAGCCAGGATTAGGCCATAGTTTAATTAGGACATTTAAGTATTTTTTATAAACATGCTTAAAAAAACACAGACAAAACAAAAGGCACTGATATAATTTAAGATCAGTCAGTGCAAGTTCCCCTTCAGTCGAATCACTTCGACGTTACATATGGGAATTCGCTTAGAATCCAATCATCTCAGCTGAAGTATCTCGCCTGGAAAAACAACATAAACGTTTGCCAAATCAAGATAATTGGATTTTATTAAATAATGCTAAAGCTAAACTTAACTTAGACCACACAGAACATACCAAGAAATTATTATTTTATACAAAACAGCGCTACTATGAGTCTGGTAATAAACCCAGTTGCCTTTTGGCCTATCAGTTAAAAAAGGAGCAGAGTGAAAGAACTATAAAAGCAATTAAGACATCTGCAGGCAACATGACTTTTGACCCTCAGGACATTAATACTTATTTTTCTGATTTCTATAGGAATCTTTATACAGCTGACTATCATGGATCAAATGAGGATTTGCTTAATTATTTAAATGAGATTTCTCTTCCCAGTATTTCTGATGATGCTAGGAGTCTTTTGAATGCCCCTTTTACCAAGGATGAGATCTGGCATGCTATTCAGTCAATGCCATCCGGTAAAGCTCCTGGCCCAGATGGGTTTCCGTTAGAGTTCTATAAGCAGTTTTGGTCTGAGCTTTCCCCTATTTTAATGCAGGTGATAAATAACATTTTTGAGAAGAACTCTTTGCCTGAATCCTGGTCATTGGCAATTATCAGTCTGCTTCTGAAAAAAGAGAAAGATCCAACAAATTGTTCATCTTATCGACCAATTAGTTTACTTAATGTAGATTATAAAATTATAGCCAAGTCCTTAGCCCGACGGCTTGAAAATGTTTTGCCTTACGTTGTCAATTCAGACCAAACTGGTTTTGTGAAATCCAGGTACGGTTCAGACAATATCCGAAGAGTTCTAAATATTATAGATCATTTAAATTTTACCAAGGAATCTGCTTTTATTGTATCCCTAGACGCCGAAAAAGCGTTTGATAGGGTGGAATGGCCTTTTCTTTTTGCAGTCTTAGATAAAATACAGTTAGGATCTAATTTTATTGATTTAATTAAACGCCTATATTCTAATCCTATTGCCCAGGTTAACACTAATAGAATGTTGTCTAATAGATTTTCAGTAAGCAGAGGCTGTCGTCAAGGCTGTCCTCTTTCGCCTTTGTTATTCTCTCTGGTTATTGAACCACTGGCGGTTGCTGTGAGAACTAATAGTAGCATACATGGTATCAAAATAGGTCTAGAGGAACATCGTATATCTTTGTACGCAGACGATGTTTTATTGTATCTTAAATTACCTGACACCTCTACCGATGTAATTCTTACAGTAATTGAAAAATATAGTAACTTTTCAGGGTACAAGATTAATCTGGACAAATCTCAAGCTTTATATATGCATGCTCCCTCTGAAGACATTTCAAAATCACCCTTTCGTCTTGCACTTTCTGGATTTCAGTATTTAGGAATTAATATTACTCCCAATTTGGAAGACCTCTTTAAAGCTAATTATTCCCCTTTAATTACAAAAATTAATCAGAATTTATCAGATTGGTCAAACCTTCCAAATTCTTTTTTTGGCAGGATCAATGTTATACGAATGAACATTCTTCCGAGATTAAACTTTCTATTCCAGAATCTGCCATGCTACCTAAATAAGAACTTTTTTAAGAGGATTAATTCTTCAATTTCAAAGTATATTTGGAATCACAAGAAACCCAGACTTAAACTTTCACTTTTGATGAAACCAAAGGAATTGGGTGGGGTTTCACTACCCAATTTACAATTATACTTTTGGGCTTCACAAATTAAGCACATGTTAAGTTGGTTTATTTACAGATTTGATTCACGCTGGGTTGGGATTGAATCCACAAGATGCTTTCCCAGGCTGTTAGGCTCCCTACCATTTATTCATAATGAACAAAAAATTCAACATCTGACTAGTATTTTTACAGTAACAAATACTCTTTTGGTGTGGAGGGATGTTAAGAAATATTTATCCATCCCAAATAAGTTGTCTCTTAAGTCTCCAATTACGCTCAATCCTGATTTTCCCACTCCCATACAGAATATTGGCCTTTTGACTTGGAGGTCAAGAGGAGTATCGGAATTGGGTCACTTATTCGATGATGGCCAAATAAGATCATTTCAGGAGCTAAGACAGGAATTTAGTCTCCCCAGTAAAGATTTTTATAAATTCCTTCAAATTCGACATTTTTTAGAGTTACAGTTAAAAGAAGTTAATATACAATTTGATCTTACTGAAATAGAAAAACTGCTTTTGTCTTCATGTACACTTAAAAAAAAGATCTCTGAATTATATACATTGCTGTCTAATATTGGTCCTTCAACCTTTGACTCTTTAAGGGTGATATGGAAAAAGGACTTGGGGTCTATTTTTAGTGATGAGGAATGGCTATCTGTCTGCTCAAATATCTATCCCAAAAGTACTTCAATTTCGGTTCATGAACAAAATTATAAATGTATTCACAGGATTTATCTAACCCCAGTTCGCCTCCACAGAATATTTCCCAATTGTTCTCAGCTATGTTTTAAATGTAAGGCAGACATTGGCACAGTGATGCATGTATTTTGGGACTGCGACAAAATCAAAATGTACTGGAAAGAGATTCACAAAATTATTCAAAAAATAATTGCAAAGACTTTTGATTTGTCACCAAAAGTATACCTTCTTAATTGTACAGTGGAACTGTGTCTTGATCGTGATAAAGAATGTGTATTGAATTTTTGTATATATTTAGCCAAAAAATGTATACTATTATTATGGTCAACTACTCAGATACCTTCAGTCAATATGTGGCTAAGTCAGGCGGCCACATTTTTACCACTGGAAAAATTAACTTATGATTTACATCAAAGATCCGAGGTGTTCTGGCGCATCTGGTCCTCCCTTTGGAACTTTCTTGAGGATACTCAGTGACTATGTCTTTCTAAATTTGGTTTATAATTTCCTTTTATTTATGTCTTTGTTTCTAAACATTTGTATGCATTTGAATGTATAACAAAAACGACTGTACTTGTTGCTACGAGATACCAGTACCACTGTTGTTTTATTGAAAAATGTAATAAAAAAAAAAAAAAAAAAAAAAAAGAAATGTAAAAAGAATCCAATCATCTCTGAGCCTTATACAGAAGGCCAATGAAAATTGGCGAGTGGCATTTGCATGACGCGCCGCACCACGCCCCGTACATACGGGTATAAATAACGACGTCATGCGCCAGTCAGACAGCTTCTTCGCTTCAGATCCGTCTGATGTTGAGCCTGCTGAGTCTTTCTCGCAATCAAATCAAATCAATCTTCAAAAGAGTTCTTCTAAAGAGTTCCTGCTCTCTCTCCTGACGTGCTGCCAAACTAAAAGAGTATTGTGTGGCAGCCGTCAGCGATCTCCTGCGGGCTGCCGTTTTCACGGCCAAACAGCCGCTCTGCTTTTCCAGCGCAAAGCCCCATCGAGTGCACAGCGCCCCGCGGTTTTTCCCTGGGCAGACCGGGAGCTAAAAGAGCAATTTCTTGCGGTCGAAAGACGTTCTTTTCAGAATGGCTTTTCGACCGTGCGCTTCAGGATGCGGTAGTTTCCTCCCTCCCGCGGACGGACATGAACACTGCCTCACGTGTTTGGGGAGTGAGCACGCTGAGGCAGCGTTCATGGATGGTGAATGCATTCATTGTGAATGCATGACCATGACCACCCTGAAGTCCCGCCGCTCGTTCGCGAGGCGGCTCCCCCCGTCTTCCTCTCGCGGTCCGTCGTTGAGCCACCGCGGCGAGGTGCGGGGGGACTTAAGAGTCACCGTGCAGAAGGCACCGCCGGCCCAGAAAGCCCTGCGGTCTTCTGACACACAGCGTGGTCCCGTCGAGTTCCCGCAGCAGTACGCTTCCCCGCCCAGCGGGCTGAGCGTCTCCTTCGGTGCTCCTGCGGAGGATGAGATGTCGACCGCAGCATCAGAGGGAGAGTCTGGCGGCGAGACGGACGCAGCGGCGGCGCGGCCCCCTGCAGAGGTGGCCGCTCCATCTGATGTGGACGTCGAGCTGTCGACTATGCTTCTCCGGGCCGCCAGGGGGATCGGTTTGGAGGTGCCCCAAGCGCCTCTGGCCGATCCCTCTAGGCTGGATGATTGGTTCTTGGGGAGGGCTCCCGCTGCCCCACCACGCTCTCCCTCGGTCCCATTCTTCCCGGAGATGCACGAGGAGCTGACGAAATCCTGGCGGGCCCCCTTTTCATCACGGCCCTCGAGGGTGGCGAGGGGAGAGGAGCCGGGGCGGCCAGGGGGTATGCAGCGATTCCCCAGGTCGAGCGCGCTGTAGCGGTACACTTGTGCCCGCGTGGCGCTGCCACCTGGCGGGATCGTCCGCATCTCCCGTCCAGGGCGTGTGAGCGTTCGTCCGCTCTTGCGGGCCGCGTTTATCACGCCGCTGGACAGGCCGCCACCGCCCTGCATGCTATGGCGATACTCCAGGTTTATCAGGCCCAGGCCCTGAAACAGCTGCACGAGGGTGGTCCCGACCAGGGGGTTATGGAAGAACTCCGCGCCGCCACCGACTTCATCTTACGGGCCACGAAGGTCATGGCGCGTTCCCTTGGTCAGGTGATGTCCACAGCCGTGGTCCAGGAGCGACACCTATGGCTCACTCTGGCCCAGATGGCAGATGTCGACAAGGCCCGCTTTCTCGACGCTCCCGTCTCCCAGAGTGGAGCGACACTCCCTCTTCGGCGACACTGTCGAGGACTTCGCCCAGCAGTTCTCAGCAGTCCAAAAGCAGAGGGAGGCCATCCAACACATCCTGCCCCGCCGCGAGTCTAAACCCATCCCTCAGCCGGTGGCCCAGCCCCCCTCTGCTCGTCGCCGAGGGCGAGGGGCGCCGCCCGCCTCTCAGGGACCAGCAAAGAACACCTGCAAAAGAGCCGCGAAACGTCCCTGACGCGGGCAACCCGGAGGTGGAGAGGATTGTTCTTCAGGGGACGATAACATCGACGTCCCCGCTCCCGGTGGAGGGCCGGGGGTTGTTGTGCACTTTGACGCTGCCGCCGGCCCACGGGTACCCACAACTTCATTAAAAGAGCAGTTTTCTCCACCTCCGGGGCCTCGGCCCCGTGTTCCCGTTCCGGGCGGCACCAGGATGCCCTCTCGGAGCCGGATGCGGAGCTGTCTATCGCCAGCGCGGGAACCTGGGAAGAAGGTAGGCCCTGCTCAGAGCAGCTTGTCTCCTCTCCCTGTTCCCCCCTCAGGCTGCCCCACCACGGTCACGTCGGTCAACGTTCCCTTGACACCCCTGTCGAGGCGCTTGGGAGCCTGGCTTCAGCTTCCCAGCCCCTCGCGGTGGTTGATACGGACGGTACGTCTCGGCTATGCAATTCAGTTCGTCAAAGCTCCGCCCAGGTACAGAGGTGTCCATCACACTCGTGTCCATTCAGACACCCACGCCGCTGTCCTGCGTGCAGAAGTCGCAGCCCTACTGGCGAAGGATGCGATCGAGCTTGTCCCTCCAGCCGAGATGAGGTCAGGGTTTTACAGTCCTTACTTCATCGTGCCCAAAAAGAGTGGTGGGTTAAGACCCATCCTGGATCTCAGAGTCCTGAATCGGTCCCTTCTCAGGCTGCCGTTCAAGATGCTTACGACGAAGCGCATGCTCACATGCATTCGTCCCCAGGATTGGTTTGCAGCCATCGACCTGAAGGACGCATACTTCCATGTCTCGATTCTTCCTCGCCACAGGCCCTTTCTTCGGTTTGCGTTCGAGGGTCGAGCATATCAGTACAAGGTCCTCCCATTTGGCCTGTCCCTCTCTCCCCGCGTTTTCACCAAATTTGCGGAAGCGGCCCTGGCCCCTCTTTGGCTGTCGGGTTTCCGCATCCTCAACTATCTCGACGATTGGCTTCTGATAGCCCACTCTCGAGAAGCGCTATGTGACCAGAGGGACCTGGTGCTTCAGCACCTCAGCCATCTGGGCCTTCAGGTCAACCGAGAAAAGAGCAAACTCTCCCCAGTGCAGAGGATCTCTTTTCTCGGCGTGGAGCTGGACTCGGTCTCCATGACAGCCCGTCTCACCAACGAGTGCGCTCAGTCGGTGCTGAGATGTCTAGAGTTATTCAGGCACGAGACAGCGGTTCCTCTAAAGATATTTCAGAGGCTCCTGGGGCATATGGCAGCTGCGGCCGCGGTCACGCCGCTGGGCTTGCTTCATATGAGACCGCTCCAGCACTGGCTTCACGACCGAGTCCCGAGACGGGCATGGCACCGTGGCACACTCCGGATTGGCGTCTCCCCGCAGTGTCGCCGCCTTTTTAGCCCATGGTCAGACCCTGCCTTCCTCCAGGCCGGAGTACCCCTGGGGCAGGTGTCCAGGCACATCGTGGTTTACACGGATGCCTCTACCACGGGTTGGGGTGCTGTGTGCAATGGGCAAGCAGCTTCGGGCTCCTGGACAGGACCTCGACTGCAGTGGCACATCAATTGCCTCGAGTTGCTGGCTGTGCTTCTGGCCCTTCGTCGCTTCCGACCGACGTTGCGTCAGAAGCACGTGCTTGTTCATACCGACAGCACTGCGACTGTGGCCTACATCAACCGTCAGGGCGGTCTCCGCTCCCGTCGCATGTCACAACTCGCCCGCCGTCTGCTCCTCTGGAGTCAAACGTGGCTGAAATCGCTACGAGCCATTCACATTCCTGGGGAACTCAACCGTGCAGCCGATCAGCTCTCACGGCAGTCCACCCTCCCCGGAGAATGGCGACTCCACCCCGAGACAGTCCAGCTGATTTGGAGTCATTTCGGCGAATCCTCCCACTGCCAGCAGTTCTTCTCCCTCAACGAGGTATCCCTCGGTAGGGACGCTCTGGCTCACAGCTGGCCTCCGGGGCCCAAGTACGCCTTTCCCCCAGTGAGCCTCCTTGCACAGACCCTGTGCAAGATCAGGGAGGACGAGGAGCAGGTTCTCCTGGTCGCCCCATACTGGCCTGCCAGGACCTGGTTCCCAGAACTCATTTCCCTCGCGGCAGCCCCTCCCTGGAAAATCCCCTTGAGGAAGGACCTTCTTTCTCAGGGGATGGGCACAATCTGGCACCCACGTCCCGATCTATGGAACCTGCATGTCTGGCTCCTGGACGGGACGCTTCAGACCTCGCCGGCCTTCCACAGGCCGTGATAGAAACCATCACTCAGTCCCGAGCCCCCTCCACAAGGCAAGCGTACGCACTGAGGTGGGGTCTGTTCGTCGACTGGTGTTCCTCACGAGGACAAGACCCACAGAGATGCACGATTGCAGTAGTGCTTTCCTTCCTGCAAGAGAAGTTGGAGCGCAGGCTGTCCCCTTCGACTCTCAAAGTGTATGTTGCCGCTATTGCTGCTCATCACGATGCAGTGGATGGATCATCCCTAGGTAAGCACCCTCTGGTCGTGAGGTTCCTCAGAGGCGCTAGGAGGGTTAATCCTCCCAGACCGCGCCTCATACCCTCTTGGGACCTCTCCGTCGCCCTCCAGGGCCTGCGGGGACCTCCCTTTGAGCCACTCGCCTCAGTTGACCTTAAATTTCTGTCATTAAAGACAGCGCTCCTGACTGCGTTGGCCTCCATCAAGAGGGTGGGGGATCTACAAGCTTTCTCTGTCGATGAAGCGTGCCTTGAGTTCGGGCCCGGCGATTCTCACGTCATCCTGAGACCCCGGCCCGGCTATGTGCCCAAGGTTCCCACCACGCCTTTCCGCGATCAGGTGGTGAACCTGCAAGCTCTGCCCTTGGAGGAGGTAGACCCAGCTATTGCGTTGTTGTGTCCAGTCCGTGCTCTGCGCACCTACGTAGACCATACTCGACACTTTAGACACACCGAGCAGCTCTTCGTCTGCTTTGGAGGTCAGCAGAAAGGGAATGCTGTCTCCAAACAGAGGTTGGCGCATTGGGTGGTAGACGCCATCTCCCTGTCTTACTTATACCAGGGAGAGCCTTGCCCCTTAGGCTTGCACGCCCACTCCACACGGAGTGTTGCATCTTCCTATGCGTTGGCACATGGCGCCTCATTAGCGGACATTTGCAGAGCTGCCGGCTGGGCGACACCCAATACCTTCGCCAGGTTTTACAAACTCCGCGTAGAGGCCGTTTCCTCCCGAGTTCTGACAGGTGACCGGGAGGACGGCTAGTGTCGGCTTGCTGCGCCATTTTAACAGCGCCATTTCCCAGTATGTTCCCTCCGGCGAACCTGGGTCCTCCATGCCCCGCAGTCAGGGCTAGATGCGGAGTAGTTCTTGACTGCGCTCCTGCCGGGTCTCCTTCGCCCCGCAGGTTGTGGCTACTTTCTCTACATTTCTCCAGAGGTCAACCAGAAGGTCTCTGTTTCCCTCGTATATCCCTAAAATCCGTATGGATATATTGAATTACTTTATTTTCACATGGTCAGATTTCATGTCTCCGCCCCCCCAACCCCTGCTTCAGTTTCTGGCATCCCTGTGGCCCCCCTTTTTAAGTTCGGGGCCCAGGGCATTGGGAGGGTTACGTTAACGTTCCACCTGTTGACACGTCCGCCTGCCGGCACGTGGTCGTTGCGTAACGAGGCGCCAGGGACGTGGCTTGTTCCATAGGGTCTGTTCCCATATGTAACGTCGAAGTGATTCGACTGAAGGGGAATGTCTAGGTTACGTAGGTAACCCTCGTTCCCTGAAGGAGGGAACGGGGACGCTACATTCCCTGCCACGTCCCTGTCGTTGCGCTGATGCCGGCTCCTCAGCGAAGAACCTGTCTGACTGGCGCATGACGTCACTATTTATACCCGTATGTACGGGGCGTGGCGCGTCATGCAAATGCCACTCGCCAATTTTCATTTGCCTTTTGTATAAGGCTCAGAGATGATTGGATTCTAAGCGAATTCCCATATGTAACGTCTCCGTTCCCTCCTTCAGGGAACGAGGGTTACCTACGTAACCTAGACGTTTCTTTCAGTTGAAACAACTCAGACTTACATTTTAGTCTTAGACTAGGCTTAAGCCTTGTCTGTGAAACCGGGGGTATGATTTTAAAATGTATTTAATAAAGTCTCTTCTGTGCCCAAGGCTGCATTTATTAATCAGCATATTAGAATGATTTCTGAAGGATCATGTCACACTAAAGCTTTGATCGCAGCAATAAATTACACTTTACAATCTAAGTTTATTCAAGTTTGTTATTAGACTTCTTTTAAACTAAAAATAGGAAACTATACTTTCAGTCTACTTTTTATGTACTTCTTATAAATGTGCTTTTTATAAATGTCAGAAATAAAATTAAGGTGAGACACTGCAGGTGTATAGGGTAAAAAATAGCTAATAGTTATCACCTTACTTGCAAAAATGTAAGGTTTAAATATGCAAATGAGGCACTATTTAATAAAATATGTGGTAATTTGCAAACATTTCTAGTACACAAATCTAAACACTGAATGAAGTCAGTTTTAAAATTCTTGTTTAATTTTTTTGACATATTGGAGTCAAATGTTTTTACAGAGGGAATTTTGGGTCTCATTTTGTCACTCCATTATTCATAAAAAAATTAGAACAAACAGAAAACAATGTATTTTTTTATTTATTATTATTATTATTTTTTTACAATTTTGGGGGAATAAAATGTATAAAATCAAGCAAATTATATATGAACAAATCCCTCTGTAAAACCCTTCAGGATATAGCAGGGATTAAAAATGTAAAGTTTGGTGTGTGTAAGTGCTACTGAAGTGGTGATTTATGGCTCAGTGTAGGAGAAAAAAATCATTTTGTGAAAACAGCCTTTAAAAATATGGATTGTAATTGAAATCATTGACACAAATGGATAAAGTGCTATAAAAGAAACACTTAACAGTGTCTCTTGGGTCATTTCTTTCCACTAGTCTAAAAGATCACTTTATGAAATAATAAAAAGCCCAAAATCTCAAACTGGGCATTTTTTCCTGCAGTGTCTCCCCTTAAAATGACATTTAAGTATACTTACTTAGAAAAAGTCTAAGTATATTTGAGCTAATGCATACAGATGGAAGATGGAAACATGAGAAGCAGAAAGGGAAAAGTTATTTAGATACATCGAATAGATGTGTTATAAGTTGAGACTTAAAGATCTGGAACAAGGAGGTAGCCCGAATATTATGGGGCAGCATATTCCAGAGCTTAGGGCCTATAATACAGAAAGCCCTACCACCCACCGTAGAGAGTTTATACTTGGCCACAACAAGCAAGTTATCATTGCTAGATCTAGTCAAACAATATTCCCAAATTTTTCACAGTTGTTGAGGGTCTAATCTTGACACCATTGATATCTATGAAGATGTCATGCTGGGAGGAATGCTGTGATTTATGACCAATGAGTATAATTTCCATTTTATCTGCATTTAGTTGTAAGAAGTTATCAGACATCCAGGTTTTAAGTTCTTGAAGACAGGAAACAATAGAAAGTGGTGGACAAAGTGAGTCGGGTTGAACTGTAAACTAGATTTGAATATCATCAGCGTAACTATGAAAACTGAGACCATGACGTCTGATGATTTGACCTAGTGGCAGTACGTAAATGAGAAATAAAAGTGGACCAAGTACAGAACCTTGGGGGACACCATGGGAAATCGTGCGAGATCTATTGTTATCTACCCTAACGAATTGCTGTCTATCTGATAGATATGAAGTTAGCCACTGAAGAGCAGCACCAGTGTAGCAGATAGACGAGCAAGAAGTACAGAGTGGCAAACAGTATCAAAGGCTGCACAGGAGGATTCATTTCGTTTTTCATGTTTTTAAATTAAAGCTCGTTTTTCATGCTACCCTTAATCTGCAAACCCTTGTTCCCCCACCGCTAGACTCAAAGATAGGGAACCTGTTTATTTGGTGAACCGTATTCTGGACTCTAGGTGGAGGGGACGCGGATTCCAGTAGTTGGTGGTAGGTTAAGGGCCTGAGAAGAGGAGTTGGGTACCTGCAAAGGACATATTGGATCACTCTTTTATCAATGATTACAATTGCCAGGTAAGTTCCTCTGGGGGCACCAGGAGGTTCTCTTAGGGGAAGGGGTACTGTCTGTCTGTCTGTCTGTCTGTGTGTATCACAGGTGTAGCTCATTTGTGCTGCCTATATCTGGCTGGCGTTTTTGTGGAGAGTTGTCAGATCATTGTTTCTCATGTCGTGTCTTGCTCTCTGTTAGTTCTAGTTCTCCTTAGTTCGTCTTGTCGTGGTTGGCCCTGCCTTCTGTTTATTCAAACAGTTTATTCCCGGCACATTCTAGATAACTCTGCACCTGCACTGCCGGATATTCTGCACTTCTCACTTCTTCAGTTATCTGCTGTCATTATTGCTGGAGCTTTATTCACTCACATTTGGATAGTGGTTCTGTTTCATGACAGAAAGAGATGGTTCTTTAAAGAACCTTTGACTAAATGTTTCTTTGTGAATCAATTCTATGGCATCGCTGTGAACAACCTTTTCTGCACCTTTATTTCTAAGAGTGTATATTTAGTTCTCTTTTATTTCAATAAACAAAATGTTTTTCAAGTTTGATTTAATGATAATAACCATGAAAAGCATCAGACCGTGAGATACGAGAAAGGATGCATGGGGTTTTTGGCCATTTCACAGGTCAAAAGGTGTGAAAGAAAACTTACCACTTATGTTTGCTGACTCAGTTTCTCAGAAAGTGTGACCTACGTTTTCAGATTATAGATGTGTGAGATTGTGTGTGTGTGAATAAAAGGTTTATAAATATTGTTCCTGCTACAAAACAATCTCTATGTGTTAGAGAGGGGCATTTAAGTCCAAATAGAGACACAAAAAAACGACATTCTCGTTTGAAGGGAAGATGAGGCTGTTTGTCGTGAGCGCCTCCGTGCTGCTGCTGGTTCTTGGATTTTCAAGCATCTCATCTGAACTTGTAGATGAATTCAGAAAATGTGGTGCCTTTTTTTTCAATGAAACGCCTCCGGTTATTCCTGGCATTCTGGATGATTCAACTACATTTAACAATAATTATAAAATAATCTGTCAACGATATGAGAACAGCATAAAGTATGTAACCTTCTACGACACAACAAGGAAGATTCCTGTTTTCTCAGCTTACAGATACACCGGAACACAAGAAAACAATAATTTAACTAAGATTCCTTGGATGTCCGAATCGCAGGTGATGTTTCTTACAATGACTCAAATGTAGCATGGAAATGCTTCATATATTTGCTAGCTTAAATATGAAGCAGAATAGTTGCTTTACTTCTTTTTGACTGTGTTTCTTTTATTATTATTTGTTCTTTAGCTTGAACCTGAAGGTCCTGAGATCCATGAGCCATTCATCGAACAGGCGACCACTGGAGACTACTACAATAACTCACAAAACGTTAGTCCCGGTCACTTATTTTCAGTCCGTTTCGCAGCTGACAGAGAAACCGCTGAATCTACGTTCACTCTCACCAACAGCATTCCACAGAAGAGCAACTTAGAGAAAGGCATTTGGATTCGCAAAGAACAAGACATGAAAGGTATCATGGATAAATACTGCCGTGACCAGAAGAACGAGACGACCTTAGCCTACGTGTTGACTGGAGCTTTGCCTTCCAGCAATAAACTGAATAAGAGAGTGAACATTCCCTCTCACAAGTGGATGGCATTTTGCTGCTACAACTATACAGGAGAAGTAAGGCTCTCTAAAGCTGTCTGGGCCGAGAACAAAATTAAGAATGATACGGAAACTAGTATTAAGAGCCTAGAGGAGTTACAAACATTCTTAAACAAAAAATGGGGGGGGGGAGCAACGATTTTTTACCAAAATTGTATGCCATTTTAATATACAACCAGAGAACAGCCTTCTTCATTCAGCGCAGTATGAGAACATACATTGCATAATCACAGTTTTACATCAGCATTTCATCTGTCTGTAAGATGATACATTTGTCCAAGCAATTCTGAGTATAGCTCTTCTATCATAATATATCTTGATAATTAAGAAAAAAAAATGAAAAAAATTTTGTCAAATGCTTCTTTCATTAGTGTGTACATGCTTTTTTTTTTTCTTTAATAAAGCTTGCAATTGCAAATGTTGGCACTTGGGACTTGTCTCACTGACCTATTGCATGTGTGTGCACAATTATACACTTACCTATAAAAGTAATAAATCAAGTTTAGATATAACACATGGGGAGGTAAAGTATAAACAGTCTAAAAAAAATCCTAAGTAGCACAGGTATATTTGTAGCAATAGACCAAAATACATTGTATGGGTCAAAATGATCATTTTTTTCTTTTATGCCAAAAATCCGTAGGATTACGTAAAAATCATGTTCCATGAAGATATTTTGCACATTTCCTACCGTATATATATATCAAAACTTTATTTTTTAGTTAGTGCTATGCATTGCTAAGAACTTCATTTAGACAACTTAAAGGTGATTTTCTCAATATTTAGATTTTTTTTTGCCAAATATTGTCATATCCTATGAAAAGCTTATTTATTCAGCTTTCAGATGATGTATAAATCACAATTTAAAAAAAAAAAATTGACCCTTATGACTGGTTTTGTGGGCCAGGGTCACATATGTGGTTTTTATGACATCATATTAATCAGTAAACAACACTGAATATTTCTACATTTTTAAATAAAATGAGGATCGAATTAAAATTAACTACAGAATGCAGAAATGATTTAAAAGTCATTAAAATGGAAGTCAAACTATTAACCAAATACATAAACACACAAAGATTTTCAACATAGCTAAATATTCACGAGTTCACGAGAACCAGACGAGATTTTTAAACTTTTTTAAAGAAATCCTCGATGAAATAAATAGGAGAAAATAGTATTTTATTCAAAAAAAAAAAAAAAAAAAACGGATTCCAAAAAAATGTAGGTGCATTTTGATATGAACTTGTACTTTATGAAATTAAACTTCTGTTTTAATTAATTATATGCGGTAATAAACATGATTCTGGATAAATTGAAAAACTATTTTCTTTTATAAATTAGAGATCACGATTCTAAAGAAAAAAAGGATTAGAAATCTAAACAAAACGACGTAATTTTCTAGTGGTTCTGACAGAATGTTCATTGCTTAAGTCTATATTTGAACAAAATATTTTAAAAATATATATAAATGAAAGAGCCAGTGTCTCAATTAATAAAGGCTTGTTTCACTATTGGAATCTCTTGAATGTATTATATAATACATGTATAATAATTCAATGACAAATCCTTTTTTTTTTTTAAACGTGCTGTTGTCGCCAGCTCCTGGTGAAGAGGAGAAGCGTTACACTACTTACGCCTTAGAGAAGATACTTTCGTTTTGATCGCTACTGTAGACGATAAGTGTTTATACCCAAACTATAAGCTTTTATCCCAGTACTTATGTTTTTAAAATGTCTGTAACAAAGAAATAATGATGATTATGTGGTTAAAAAGACAGTTTGTGTTGCTTTCTGAAACATTTTATTTGTCAGAGAATCCTGAAAAAAGTTTAGCAGGTTGCAAAAAAAAAATAACAAATCAGCATATCAGAATGATTTCTGAAGGATCATGTGGCACTGAAGACTGGAGTAATGATCCTGAAAATTCAGCTTTGCATCACAGGAATAAATTACATTTTAAAATATATTCACATAGAAAACAGTTATTTTAATTTGAAATAATATTTCTCAATAATGCAGTTTTTTCAGTATTTTTATCAACTAAATGCAGCCTCGATGAGCAGAAGAAACGTCTTTAAAAACCATGTTTAGCCCACCAGCCTGCTGCTGTATGGGTATTTTGTATACATATTTATTATTTTATATATTTTGTTTGTGTTTTATGTTTTCATGTATTATTGTAGCCCTAACTGTACTTTGACTGTGTTTATTGAAGTTCAATAAAAGAGAGAGAGAGAGAGAGAGAGAGAGAGAGAGAGAGAGAGAGAGAGAGAGAGAGAGAGAGAGAGAGAGAGAAAATAAGAAAAGTCACACTCTCAGGTACAGTCTTATAAGGCTTTTATAAGATATTTTTATAATCACATTATTATAATTTAGTTTGATGATCATTTGTTTTAATTTCTCCTCTGATAAATCTTATGATTGAACGTCAGCTCATCTTTGGTGTATTTTCTTTAGTAAAGTTAAAAACTTACCCGATTTATCCATTCTGCCGCCTTGCTTCATGTTTTGGTTTCATGAATCCACGTGATCAGTCACCTGTTACCAGTAGCATCAGGAACAAAATAACACCTATCCAATAAAAAAAATGTAATACTATCTAATGACCAAAGATGAATTTTGAAATATCAAAAGATATGTTTATGATGTATTGCATGCCATGGTGATTTTTTAATTAATGCATATTTCTTCGAGTTTAAGGCTCAACGGTAAAGAGTTGATTCATGGCGCCCCCTAGTGTTTATCAGAGAAATAAATTTTCAGAAGTTTTGTCAATAGTGGCTGTAATGAAATAAGAACATATTTAATATTTCAGTTATTTTGGAACATTTTAGGCAAACAGACGGATGGATGGATAGGCATATGCTTTTTATTTTAGTATTCAAACGTCAGTCTTTGATGGAAAGTTTAACTACTTTAACTACTTTGAAACTAAGTTTCAAGAGAAGAAAGAAAAATAATCAAACTCTTGGGCCTTGTTTAGGTTAAGCCAGCATAGTTCAATTAGGACACTGAAGATTTTTTTTTAAACATGACTTTCAAGTTTCAACAAGTTTCTTTCGGTTGAAACATCTTAGATTTACATTTTAGTCTTGGACTAGGGATTAGCTCACTTTAAGAAGAAAAATGGACAGATAATGTACTCACTCCAAGATGTTCATGCCTTTCTTTCTTCAGTCTTAAAGAAATTTTATGTTTACTGAGGAAAACATTTCAGGATTTCTCTCCATATAATGGAAATGTATGAACTTACAAAATGCAGTTTAAATGCAGCTTCAAAGAGCTCTAAATGATCCCATCCAAGGAAGAAGGGTCTTATCTAGCGAAACGATCGGTTGTTTTCTAAACAAATTGACAATTTATATACCTTTTAACCGCAAATGCCTGTCTTGTCTGGTCTCTGCGATGCGTAGTCTGTGTGTTCTGTCAATACAGTTAGGGTATGTCGAAAAACTCCCATCTCGTTTTCTTCCCCAACTTCAAAATCGTCCTTCATTGCTGCAGAAATACCAACCCAATGTTTACAAAGTTAACATACAAAGAAAATCAAATGCCCTTTACAAAAAAATAAAAAGGTAAAACAGCGCTGTAGGGCGATTTTGAAGTTGAAGACGAAAACGAGAGGGGAGTTTTTCGACATACCCTAACTGTATTGACCCGGATTACAGACTACGCATGCGCATCACGGAGACGAAACAAGACGAACAATTGAGGTTAAAAACTATATAAATTGTCAATTTGTTTAGAAAATAATTGGTCGTTTCGCTAAATAAGACCCTTCTTCCTCAGCTGGGATCATTTAAAGTCCTTAGAAGCTGCATTTCAACTGCATTTTGGAAGTACAAACTTGCAGGCACCAGACATATCCATTATGGAGGGAAATCCTGAAATGTTTTCCTCAAAAAAACTTAATTTCTTTACGACTGAAGAAAGAAAGACACGAACATCTTGGATGACAAACGGGGTGAGTACATTATCTGTAATTTTTGTTGAAAGTGAAATAAATAAATACATAAAAAATAATATATGGGTCAAAGACCTAAAGGGTGTAATACTGATATAAATTGTTTTTCCATACAAATTTATTTAAAAGCTTTCCGTTTAATTTCATTGGGTTTTTGTTTTTCTGAGCAAAAAATAAATATCATGCATTTTTCCCTAATTTACAGAAGACACCCACTAAAATGTCATTCAGTGTAACAATCTTGTCAGGCATATTTACAACAAAAATCTATTTTTTACATATTTAAAGACTTATTACTTTCACAACAAATACTAATTAGTTGTAATCCTACATTTTTAAAATGTGCCACTATCCTTGGTTTTGCCCAATTGTCAGTAAGAATCTTTTACTCATTTAAAACACAATAAAATTTAATATGCTCCCTTATTCTTTTATATATTTTAATATGTACAAGTCAGAATAAGCAAGTTGTTTGAATGACAATGTAACATTACTTCAACCAAATTTTGACATTTAATTTTCCAAAAACTTATTTGAAACGTTAAAAGTAGACGCTTTACTTATTTAATGTGCTTTCTATGGACATAAAATCACTTTTGTAAATTTAGTAAAACGTAGATATATATATATATATGCAACAATTTTAGCTGTTACTGTACTCATAAAATGAAATCAACATCAAAATGCACAAAATTGTTACAAAAAAATCTGTACATTTTAAAATTGTGCATACATACACATGTATGTGTGTATGTATGTATATATATATATATATATATATATATATATATATATATATATATATATATATATATGTATGTGTGTGTGTGTGTGTGTGTATATGTACAATTTTCAAATATACAGATTTCTTTCTGTAACAATCTTGTGCATTTATGTTGATTGGATGTTTTAAGTACAGTAACAGCTAAAATTGTTGCATTTATTAAAATTTCCATTCTTAATTCCTGATCAGACAGCATTCATTCATTCGTACACAGACACATGACAGCACTCTGAATAGGGCAGTGAGTTGGAGTTAATTTTATTAGTGTTATACTGAGTAAAGCTGCTCAAAATGAATGTCTTAGAAGCATAATGCAAACACTCTACTCCTTTAGAGTCCTTTTCAGTCTATTAAAATGACCGTGACATTCGACTTAACTTTGTTAAAGAAAAATAAGAAAATATAATTGACAGTACATTTAGGCACACCGCTGACACATACTATACATCAATATGCACAGTTCATGTTCATAGATTCATACGTACGGGGATTCAGAAGACAAAATCAAATCTGAAGAGCAGAAACTTCTGGATCGACCATTTGGTGGATTTAAAGGGGAAGTTGCTCCTGTGCGACTCGACCAATCACAGCAGAGTTTAGCTTCTCAGTGCCAGCCAATCACGGTAGAGAAAGACCACGGACAGGCAAATCACACGAGTAAAACTGCTGCTCAATCACAGCAAATAGCCACAAAACGAGCAACTTCAATTAAAGAGTTCAAGTGCTATTTTTATTTTTATTAAAACACAGTTAGTTCTCATCTATTTGCATTCAGCTGATCTGAAGCAGGTCTCAAGGATCTCATGAAACCTGAGACTAAAGAACATATACAGGTCATATTTCACTCCAAAATCAAACTATGTTTGCATAGGCAATTATATGAAAACACTTTTTTTTTTTTACCCCCATGATTTTTCCAACTCTCATAACTAAAACAAAAGAAATGTAAAAAAACAAAGCATTTGTATTTAAGTTTACATAATAATAATGATTAAATTATTTTTAACCATTAAAAAAAACAATGAAATAATAATTATGTAAAATATTAAATACATTTTTAGAATTTATTGTAACTACAATTATTTTAAAAATATATTTAAATTTTTGCTATAATTGATTTTAAAACTTTATTTCATATAACAGCAATCATAACTCAGGACAATATGTGCCCAATAATCATAAAATATAATGTCACAACAACAACAACAAAAATACTTTGGGGTGAAATATAACCTATGGAAGCATGTTTCTGCCACTGAATAAAAAAATAAAAAAGGTAATTACGACTTTTTCCTCACAATTTCAAGTTTACATCTCACAATTCTGACTTTGATGTCATATAAACTTCCAATTCTGACTTTTTCTGAGAACTGTGAGATATAAACGGCACAGTTGTGAGTAATAAACTCAGAATTGAGGAATCTAAACGAACAATTGCGAGAAATAAAGTCAGATTTGCAAGATAAGTCACAATTCTGAATTTTTTCTCTTGCAATTGAGTTATGAAGTCCAGTTCTGAGAATAAAAAAAAAGACTGATATGTTCACAGAATTGCAAGTTTGTATCATGCAATTGCGACTTATTTTTATTTCTCAGAATTGTGAGATATAACTCACAATTGCAAGTTATAAAGTCCACTTCTGAGAAAGACTGTGATTTCATGAGTTATGAGTTGTGAGTTTATATCATGCAATTGCAACTTCATTTCTCAGAATTCCGAGTTTATATCTCACTATTCTGAGGAAAAAAGTCAGAATTCCAAGTTTTATCACAGAATTCTGAGGAAAAAAGTCAGAATTCCAAGTTTTATCACAGAATTCTAAGGAAAAAAAGTCAGAATTCCGAGTTTATATCTCACAATTCTGAGGAAAAGTCAGAATTCCAAGTTTTATCACAGAATTCTGAGGAAAAAAGTCAGAATTCCAAATTTTAATCACAGAATTCTGAGGAAAAAAGTCAGAATTCCAAGTTTTATCACAGAATTCTAAGGAAAAAAAGTCAGAATTCCGAGTTTATATCTCACAATTCTGAGGAAAAAAAGTCAGAATTCCAAGTTTTATCACAGAATTCTGAGGAAAAATGTCAGAATTCCAAGTTTATATCTCACAAAATTCTGAGGAAAAATTTCAGAATTCCAAGTTTATATCTCACAATTCTGAAAAAAAATCTAAATTCCAAGTTTCTATCACAGAATTCTGAGAAAAAAAGTCAGAATTCCAAGTTTATATCTCACTATTCTGAGGAAAAAAGTCAGAATTCCAAGTTTTATCACAGAATTCTGAGGAAAAAAATTCAGAATTCCAAGTTTATATCTCATAATTCTCAGGAAAAAAGTCAGAATTCCAAGTTTTATCACAGAATTCTGAGGAAAAAAGTCAGAATTCCAAGTTTTATCACAGAATTCTGAGGAAAAAAGTCAGAATTCCAAGTTTTATCACAGAATTCTGAGGAAAAAAGTCAGAATTCCAAGTTTTATCACAGAATTCTGAGGAAAAAAAATTCAGAATTCCAAGTTTATATCTCACAATTCTCAGGAAAAAAGTCAGAATTCCAAGTTTTATCACAGAATTCTGAGGAAAAAAGTCAGAATTCCAAGTTTTATCACAGAATTCTGAGGAAAAAAGTCAGAATTCCAAGTTTATATCTCACAATTCTGAAAAAAAAAAAAAAAAAAAAAAAAAAAAAAAAAAAAAATCAAAATTCCAAGTTTCTATCACAGAATTCTGAGAAAAAAAGTCAGAATTCCGAGTTTATATCTCACAATTTTGAGAACAAAAGTCAGAATTCCGGGTTTATATCTCACAATTCTGAAAGAAAAAGTCAGAATTCCGAGGTTGCATCACGGAATTAAAAAAATAAAAATAAAAGTCAGAATTCTGAGTTTATATCTCACAATTCTGAGAAAAAAAGTCAGAATTCCAAATTTGTATCACGGAATTCAGAGAATAAAAGTCCGAATTCCGAGTTTGTATCACAGAATTCAGAGAAAAAAGTCAGAATTCCGAGTTTATATCACAGAATTCTGAGATGAAAAGTCAGAATTCCCAATTTGTATCATGTAATTCTGAGAAAAAAGTTAGAATTGTAAGATTGTAAAATTGTAAGTCGCAATAACCTTTTTAAATTTTTTTAATTCAGTGACGGAAACAGGCTTCCATAATGACCCGTGCATGTTCTTGTAAAGCTTAGCTCTGTCATAAACGTGACTGGAGAGTGTTTAATAACAGTAAGAAAGAGTGTTTAAGATCCATGTGCTCAAACGCCAGACGACCTCTGACCTCGGCAGCGTCTTTCTTGTCTTTGCACATTTTGATCATCTGATCAGTGTGCTTTCACTCGTCTCCTAAAAGCAAAACGCGCCAACAATCCATTGAGAAAACGGCAGGAGTGACGAAATGTTAAAAACAAACAAAACATCCCCAACACAAGCATAAAAGCCAGACTTATAAAACAAGTCCTTTAAAATAAGCCATTTACAACAACGGAATGTTTCGGTGGTTTCGAAGAGTTTCTTGTGGTTTCAAATTGGCTTTTGAAATTCTTCACTCGAATATACTTGAAAACTATCCCATATACGATTATTATATAACATGCATTAAAGAAACATATTGCACAAAAAACCAATTACATATTCTCTGATTGAAAAAAGTTGAATTCGGACAGAGCGTGTGCGTTACGAGGGCGCGTCCGTGTGAAAGCTACGTCTAAACACGCGTCTCTTGGTCTTGTGTTTAAGGCTGAATCTATATCTTGCGCTGAAACAGTCTTCGGCATCAGACGGTCGCAGTTTAGTGCTACACTTGCTATTCTAAAATAAAGTACTTTTTAAAAAAACACATGAAGACGACCCTCCACTGGATTGAGTTATAAAAACAGGACGCACACAAACGTCGACACTTACATTCGTTAAAGCATATCTCCGTATGCGATGAGCTCCACGTAGCCGTCCGAGACGGTCATGCAAATACACGCTTGAATTCCACCATCTCTGTCTGCTTTGATATGTTTGGGGGCTTTAGATAATCATTAAAGGAACAGTTCAACCAAAAATGAAAGCTTGTTAAAAATGTGCTCACCCTCAGGCCATCCAAGATGTAGATGAGTTTGTTTCTTCATCAGATTTGGAGAAATGTAGCATTGCATCACTTGCTCACTAATGGATGTGAATGGGCGCCAGCAAAATGTGAGTCCAAACAGCTGATAAAAACATCACAATAATTTACAAGTAATCCACACCACTCCAGTCCATCAGTTAACATCTTGAAAAAAAAAATTTAACAGGTGTTTTAAGTTCAAACCATTGTTTCTGGCTAAAATATAAGTCCATAATCCATTATCACGGTTCCTCCAGAGAAAAAGTGGTCTAAGCTGAATCAGGAGAGAAATCTGCACAGATCAAGCACTGTTTACAAGCCAAAACAGCTCTAAACAAATTTGTTGGTGGATTTTGATGTGAGATGGATTTTCCACTGGAGGAAGTGTTATTATAGAATATTGACTTGTATTTTAGCTAGAAGTGACGGTTACAAACATGCAGCTTTTCTCTTCTCAAGACATTAACTGATGGACTGGAGTGGTGTGGATTACTTGTGGATTACTGTGATGTTTTTATTAGCTGTTTGGACTCTCATTCTGACAGCATTCATTCAAGTTCCCATCTCACAAATCTGACTTTGATGTCATATAAACTCGTAATTCTGACTTTTTTCTCAGAACTGTAAGATATAAACACAATTGTGAGAAATAAAGTCAGAGATGTTTCGCAACTTTTTTTTTTTTTGCAATTGACTATAAAACTCACAACTGTGAGTTATGAAGTTCAGTTCTAAGGAGAAAAAAGACTGTATGTCCACAGAATTGCAAGTTTATATCTGGGATTTCTGAGTTTATAACTCACAATTGCGACTACATTTCTCAGAATTCCGAGTTTATATCTCAAAATTCGGAGAAAAAAAGTCAGAATTTTAATATAACAATTATTACTTGGATTACTTCTGCCCTACAAAGCAAAAAGGCAGTAACTACGCAGTGTGCAGAACTGAGAAAAATTACTTTAAAGTTATCCTGTCATCCAGCCTGTTATCCAATGTTAAAACCGTCCCTTGAGGATGCCGCAAAATCACACATTTGAGATAAGATATTTTGTCACATAACAAAGGATGCCTTGAATGTCATGAAAATGATAATAACTCATTTTTGACCAAAAATGCAGTTACTGCCTTTTTGCTTTGTAGGGCAGACTTGTGGATTACTGTGATGTTTTTATCAGCTGTTTGGACTTTCATTCTGACAGCACCCATTTACCAGGATCCATTGGTGAGAAAATGATGTAAAACCCCCCCTTTTTTTTAAAGAAAAATAAACTCATGTCAATCAAAGATGGCCTGAGGGTGAGCATATTGTCAACAAATTAATTTTTTTTGCCCAAAGGGAGAAGAACACTTCCAGAACAAAAATTCAAGATGTTCATGTCTTTCTTTCTTCAGTCGTAAAGAAATCGTTTTTTTAAAGGGAAAACATTTCAGAAATGTTCTCCATATAGTGGACTTCTATGGTGACCATGAGTTTGAACTTTCAAAATGCAGTTTCAATGCAGCTTCAAAGGGCTCTAAATGATCCCAGCAGAGGAAGAAGTGTCTTATCTAGTGAAACGATCAGTCACTTTCTAAAAAAACAACAACAACAAAAACAAAAAAGGTAATTTATATACCTCAAATGCTCATCTCGTCTAGCTCTGCGTGAACTGTGTATTCCTGTTCAAGACAGTTAGGGTATGTCAAAAAACTCCCATCTCATTTTCTTCTCCAATTTAAAAATCGCCCTACATCGCTGTTTTACCTTGTTTTTGTAAAAGGCGTTTGATCTTCTTTGCATGTTTACTTTGTAAAAACTGGGTTGGCACGTCTGCAGCAATGTAGGACGATTTTGAAGTTGGAGGAGAAAATTAGATGAGTTTTTCGATATGCCCTAACTGTCTTGAACCACAGAGCTAACAAAACGAGCGTCTGAGTTAAAAAAGTATATAAAAAAAACTTTTTTTTAAGAGAATAACTGATTGCTTTGCTAGATAAGATCCTTTTTCAATTTAGAGGTCTTTGAAGCTGCATTTAAACTCCATTTTGGAAGTTCAAACTCGTGGGCACCATAGAAGTCCACTAAATGGAGAGAAATCCTGAAATGTTTTCTTAAAAAAAAATTTCTTTTCACCTGAAGAAAAAAAGACGTGAACATCTTGGATAAGGGGGTGAGTACATTATCCGTAAATTTTTGTTCTGAAACTGAACTTGCAAAAGACTGAGGGGCGTGGCCTATTTTAACCCCACCCACTCAATGCAACCAATCGGTTGGCAGGACAAAGTTACGCCCATTTCATTTTCAGTGCCACAAAGTGATCATAATACATTGCTGCCGACCCTCCTCGTATGGTTCTGCTTGTAATGAGTGTTAAGGTGCATAGGTTGCTTCGGTCAGATTTCCTTCATCATACAGTATTGACGATGAGGCGACCAACGCCAAATACAAAACAAACCCAAATAAACCAAAACAAATCGTATATATATCTACACAGTGTCATTCGAAACATCAGATCAGAAATGCACGGCAAACGGAAAGAGCGATAGCTCGGTGCTCGGGCGCAGCAGTCTTTCGTAGTGGTTCAGACGTGACTGAGGTGCCGAATGCTTCACGATGATAAGATGAATCCTCTATGCTACGGCCGTGTCAATACAGTACTTTAAACGAGAACAGCCACGAGGCACTAAGAGGGAGGCGTGTGCCGCCGCATCATCCGGGACGTGCGCCGCCGCTGTCGCCGTCGGGGCGGCTCTGTTGAGGTGGGCGGCCGCCGGTTCATCCTCCCCCTCTGCGTCAGCGGGAGAAGCGTCCGTCTGTCACCTCTTGTGCAAGCTGCGCAATTTCTGTGAATATCTGAGTACGCGTGGTGAGCGCGAATGGAGCTTCTCAAACAGCTCGGGGAACTTGTGCTGAGGAAACAAGGTCTCCAGGAAGCCCTCTAAAAAGACGTAGGCCAGCCGGCGGTTCAGCGGTTGGTGCTGGAACATGTCAAAGACACGCAGGATGCCCTTGCGTGTGGTTTCCGCCCCGATGATGTGCTTCAACTCATCTGATGGTAGGAGAAAGTAGTCAAAATTTTAAATCAAGTCAAATTTGGTTGTATAGCACTTTTCACAATAGATTTAAAGCAGCTTTATAGAAAATCATAATGTTAATGTTTATAATATCTTTATGCCTTATAGTCGCATTTAGCAGATTAGAGCTGGATAATAATATATAATAACGCACGGCAAGCCGTTGATTATCCCGCTTAATACATGGTTATAGACAAATTAAAACTAGGATTGATATTTGCAGCGCAAAATTTGACTGAATGGATAAAAAAGACAGTTATTTTCGTCAGTTATGACACGCAGCTCTAGCATTCTGCCCGCTTCAAATCAGACTCAGAGATTAAATAGTCCGGTAAAATCACATTTATTTGAATGAAATATAGCATTTGTTTCAGTAGATTATCGATCGACCAAGAGAGAGTGTGAAGGCAAGAGAGATGACAGTTGTGTGTGTGCGTAACATTACCTGCCTGCTGTGCGTCTCTCTCTACAAACAACAATTCATTACAAAACAGCATCTTTACCGCCCAGTTGCTGAGGAATATAATGTAGCGATCTAGTATCTAGGCTACTTTAATAAGGATCGCAGGCAAACGCTGACAAGACGTTTATGTATGTGCGCAGCACAACTCTCTCTCTCTCTCTCTCTCTCTCTCTCTCTCTCTCTCTCTCATATTGTGACGAGTCGGCTGCCTCCCCCCTAATTATCATCACCCCATCCCTTTTTCGCCGCCCTTCTCCAGGCTCCCGACGGGAGTGGATGTGTATGGGAGAGGAGGGGTGAGATAACATCCCAGGCTGGCGTTGTGATGAGGAGCACGTGAATTGAATGAAGCCTCATCACCTCCGCTGTTTAAATGCCGAGCGCACCTCTCCTTAGGAGACCGGTCATAGCTGCATCCATGTTTGCACGTCTCATTTGATGTGGTAATTTCACAGAAGTCGAAGACTCGTTCTCGCCCCTTACAGTGCAATTCGACTAGGTATACGTCATCCGCGCTAAAATATCAAGGTTAAAGTCATCATATCTTGCGTAGTTTAGACCCAGCTCCCAATCCAACTTTGAGAATAGATTAATGGCGATATTTTTTTTATCGCCCGATAAGAGTCTCACGTTAACGCAGCACGTTAACGCCGATAACGGCCCACCTCTAATATACATATATATATATATATATATGTCCCTACATGAGGTACTGTATGTATACAGATTGAATTCGTTTTTTAATCTATATTGTCAATATATTTTAAATTTCAAATGTTGAATATTTTATTTTAGGTCACACTTTATATTAGGTGGCCTTAATTATTATGTACTTGCATCAAAACATAAGTACAACGTACTTAATGTGGTCATATTGCATTGCAAAACACTTTTGCTTCTATTAAGGTGGGATATTGGTAAGGTTAGGGACAGGTTTGGTGGGTAGGTTTAAGGGTGGGTTAGAGTGTAAGGGTTGGTTCAGAAATTAATTACAAATGTAATTACATATAGGTTTTTAAAAATATATAAATACAATGTAAAAACATGTACACAATAAGTACATTGTACCAAATAAGTAATTTAAATGTACATAATAGTTAAGGCCACCTAATGTAAAGTGGAACCTTATTGTATTTCTTTTAATGTTAATTTCAAGGAACATTCTTTTTATGGGTTAAGTTTTAACCATAATAAACCCTGGTACTATACACTACAAATCAAAAGTTTTTGAACAGTAAGATTTTTAATGTTTTTAAAGAAGTTTCTTCTGCTCACCAAGCCTGCATTTATTTGATACAAAGTACAGCAAAACAGTAACATTTTAAAATATTTTTACAATTTAAAATAAATGCGTTCTATTTGAAATATGTTCAATTGTAATTTATTTCTGTGATTTCAAAGCTGAATTTTTAGCATCATTAATCTAGTCACATGATCCTTCAGAACTCATTCTAATGCTGATTTGCTGCTCAAAAACATTTAGTATTATTATGTTAAAAATAGCTGAGTAAATTTTTTTAAGGTTTCTTTGATTAATAGAAAGTTCAGAACAACAGCATTTCTCTGAAACAGAAATCTTTAGTAACAATTATAATCACTTTTGATCAATTTAAAGCATCCTTGCTAAATAAAAGTATTAATTTCTATATAAAAAATGACTGCAAGCTTTTGAATGTTATAGCGTGTAATGTTACAAAATATTTTTATTTCAGATAAATGCTTATCTTTGGATCTTTCTATTAATCAAAGAATCCTGATAAATTGTACTTTACTGTTGTAAATATTGCTAATAATAGAAATAATACATGTTTCTTGAACAGCAAATCAGCATATTAGAATGATTTCTAAAGGATCATGACACTGTAGACTTGAATAATGATGCTGAATATTCAGCTTTGATCACAGGAATAAATTACATTTTAACATATTCGTAAAACAGCTATTAGAAATTGTAATAATATTTCAGATTTTTTTAATTTTACAGTTTTTACTGTATTTGTGATCCAATAATTGCAGCCTTGGCGAGCATGAAGAGCCATTCATTTTTTTTTTTTTAAATGTTATCAAATCCAAACTTTTGAATAGTAGAGTAGAATTTAGCAGAAAGCTCAGTATATATGAACAGACTGGGAATGGACATTATTCAATTTAAGTCACGTCAAGTCTATTTGTATAGCACTTGTAAAGCGCTAAGCAGTTGTACAGAAAATGTAGGTGTCTACAACAGATTCACAGTTCAAAATATCCTCCATACCTTGCATATTAATTTATTAAACATTTTGGCTGATTTGATAATGCATATAGCTAATAATAAGAGTGTATTGTGTAGAATAACTGCAGATCTTCCTTTATAATAACTGCTGTAAGTGCAAAGAAAATGTCTCTGTTTTCAGTGTTTCGGTGTGTGTACCTGGCATGATGCCCAGGAGTGTGGTCTTGGCGGCGACTCGCGTCCTCATGCGTAAGCTTTTGTCTCTGCGGGGCGGCGTCTCGGCAAGGATCCCGTTTGGCCAGTAAGAGTCTCTGCAAGGTCAAAAAACCCAGTCAGAAGGCAAAGCAGAATCACATACATGTCAAAACAGAAAGTGTGAGTGAAACCATCACCTGAATCTCTTCACGTAATCAGACACTTGCTCAGGTGAGGTCATGTAGTCGACGTGATCTACGATTTTCCTGCAATGAAGTCAAAACATATGTTCATTGTTGAACAGGCTGCAGCAATGCAACCATATGCAAGTCCCAATGCCCATATGTCTGTCGCACCTGTTAATGGTGTCTCCATACGTGGCTTTGATGAGCTGCTGTAGGAGGTTTTTGATGTTTCTGCGTAGCCACTGATTTCTCTCCTTCAGATCAAACACCTCGTCCATCAACAGCAACATCACCCTCAGTGGAATATTATCATCCACCTGTATGTCAAAATAACATTTATTAAACTGACAGCTCCAACCCTAAAATCACATTAAATGTGACCCTTAAGCAGCACAGACATATTTGTAGCAATAGCCAAAAATACATTGTATGGGTCAAAATTTGCATTCAATTTAGTAAAGATCATGCTCCATGAAGACATTTTGTATATTTCTTACCGTAAATATATCAAAACTTAATTTTTGATTAGTAATATGCATTGCTAAGAACTTCATTTGGACAACTTCAAAGGCGATTTTCTCAGTATTTAGATTTTTTTGCACCCTCAGATTGCAGATTTTTAAATAGCTGTATCTTAGCCAAATATACATACATCAATAGAAAGCTTATTTTTTCATCTTTCAGATGTATAAATGTAAATTTAAAAAAAATTGATCCTTATGAAAAATTTTGGGCCAGGGTCACAAATATCACTCAAACTCAAATGATCAGGGATGCAAATTAATTAGAGGTAAAAAAAAAAGTTACAAAGCTGGAAACTCCCAGAGGTACGGGAAGAAAAGTTTTAAATATCAGCTTTAAAATATGGATTTAAAGTGGGTTTTATAGTCTCCGGCCACATTTACACTTTCGTTACTATGGATCCGATTCAATATAAATAAACAATAAAATAATAATGATAATAACAATAATAATATAAAAATAAATAAATATATATATATATATATATATATATATATTATATTATTATTGTTATTATCATTATTATTGTACTACTGTACAATAATAATGATAATACTACTGTACTATTATACTACTGTACTATTAAAAACTACTACTACTAATTATTATAACAGTAAGGATGCAAATAATAATATTATAATTTAATAAATATTAATTAATTAACTTCTCAAATTAAAAATAAAGAATACATTACTTTGGTAATAATAATACTATAATAAATATTAAATAAAATAATTTTTATTTAAAAATAAAAACATTACTAATCAATAAAGAAATATATTACTTTGGTAAAAATACTATTGTGATGTACAAGTATTTAAAAAAGAATAATTTATGATGATTAATAGTCGTAATAATATTATTTTATTACATTCTAAAAATTAAATCAATAAAGAAATACATTGCTTTTGCAACAAAAAAATACTACAAAGACTACTACAAAATCAAACAAATATTACTTTGGTAAAAATACCATTGCACTGTAAAAAAAATAGTATTTAAAATTAGTAATAATAATAATAATTCATTACATTATAAAAGTAAAAAATCAATAAAGAAATGCATTGCTTTTGCAAAAATACTACTGTACTGTAAATAATGATGAGTATTTAAATATATTTTTTATTAAAAAATAAAAACATTAAAAATCAATAAAGAAATATATTACTGGTAATTATTGGTAAAAAATACCATTGTACTGTATAAAAACGACACATTTAATAATAGTAATAATAATAATATTTAATTACATTATAAAAAATTACAATGGGAAAAAATACTACTGTACTGTAAACAACAAGTATTTAAAAATAATTGTTTAAAATTTTATTAAAAATACTATTGTACTGTAAAAAAACAACAATATTAATAATAATAATAATAATTTTTCATACCATTATAAAATTTTTAAATACATCACTGGCAAAAATACTACTTTACTGTAATAGGTATTTTTTTATTAAATTATAAAAATAAAATAAAGTCAATATAGAAATATATTACTATAGTAACTGCACTATTGTACTGTAAAAAATAATATTACTTTATTAAATTCTAAAAATTAAATTAATAAATATGCTACAAACAATAATTACATAATTGTACTGTAAAATAAATGTACTATTTTATTAAATTATAAATATTAATAAAAATGTATAAAAAATATTAATTATTAATATAAAAATTACCATACATTGCTATATACATATGTTTGTATTGCAAAATAATAATAATCATAAGAAGAATTATTATTATTGGCAGAAAATTTATGACAAATGTTTATGGATGTCTATTGTTTTGCTTTTAAACATTATACCATAAAGCCTGCACTTGAATTGCTTATTACAGTTATTAAAGTAAATGTCATTAGTTATCATTGCCTTTAAACATATTGCTCTGTTTCACAAAAGCAACAAGCGACTTCAGGCTGTGTTAGACTGATTTGTTCAAGTTTTTGATTTGATGTCGACTCACATTGTCGTCCAGCTGGGCCGAGACACGGCAGTGTTCAGGATCGATGTCAGACTTTGCCATTAAAGGAGGCACCTGTGGATCAGACACTGTGGATCAGTCAAATGACATACATTCACAAAATAACACCAGTCCAGCGCAAATACGTCGCCCACATGCCTGCTCGGTTATGCATATGAAATGACTGACAAACGGCACAGACAACGTTCCCAAGTTACAGAAAAACAGCCAACATGCAAAGCATCCAGTCAGTGAGGTCTCAGGTCTTTTGCACATTTCCCGCTTTGATTCTCCAGACGTGCTCTACCTTAAATATGGACTGTTTAATATCCTGGCCAAGTTTCTCAGACATGCGGCCCATGTCCGCCGAGACTTTGGACACTCCCTCGGCCAGGCTGTCCGGCAGTGACTTCACGGCATTGGACACGTTCCGCATGGAGCTCCGGAGAGGATTCACAAACGTGTCCATCTGTCCGAGTCCAGAGAACAGGACAAGTTTACAAAAAAAATGGCCAATCCAAGCAGACAACACCTCTAGGCCGCTCCCCTCTGGAGTAATAAATGGAGGTGCGTTCACGCTCACAGCGATTTCATCACTGCTCCTATACAACTGCATGTGTTTTCTCTGCTAATTAACGTTAAACCTGCTCAACGTTCCCAAACTGCCAGTGGTTTCCATTCCTCAGGTTGTCCCGATTTACCAACTCTCATTGAAAATGAAGCACTTTCGCTAACTTTTCTGCTATAAATCGCTGTTTGTGTGAACGCCCCTTCAGTCTGTCGGTCTATCCATCCATCTATCAAAAGGGTGACGAATATCAAAGTAACATGCATTTTGTTATAGATTACGTTTATGATTTTTCTAGTAATTTCATTTGTTTTGTTTTTTTTGCTTCAGTGCATTGATTTAATGATTCGTTTGCATGATTGCTAAAAAAAATTATGTTAAGTGAAGTCTCCATGTTTCATTTTACAAGCATTAAAAAAATATTTTTTGCAAAAATATATGAAGAAATAATATAAATATATATAATAAATAAGAAATTAATACTTTTAATCAGCAAGGATGCATTAAATTATATATTAAATGATGAGTGTATAAAAATAATAATTGTATTAAAATCTCAGTTCGGGTCAATATGATATTTTTTTAAAGAAATTAATGCTTTTAATCAACAAGGATGCATTAAATTATATGCTAAATAATGATGAGTATTTAAAAATAATTGTATTAAAAAATAAAAACATTAAAACATTAATAAAGAAATATATTTATTTGGTAAAAATACTAATGTACTGTAAAAACTACATTAATAATAATAATAATAATAATAATTCATTATAAAAATGTACAATACATAACTGGCATAAATACTACTGTCATGTAAATAACAGTATTTAAAAATAATAATTTCATTGAATTTTATTAAAAACACTACTGTACTGTAAAAAAACTACATTAATAATAATATTTCATTACATTATAAAAATGTACAATACATCACTGGCAAAATACTACTGTACTGTAAAAACTACATTAATAATAATAATAATAATAATATTTAATGACAACTGTACTGTACTGTAAACAATGAGTATTTAAAAATAATTTTATGAAATTTTGTAAAATTTTATAAAAATACTACTGTACTGTAAAAAATACATTAATAATAATATAATAATATTTCATTACATTATAAAAATGTACAATACATCACTGGCAAAAATACCACTGTACTGTAAATAACAATGAGTATTTAAAAATAATAATAATTTGCTAAATAAATTGTATTAAAATACTACTGTACCGTAAAAAACACCATTAATAATAATAATATTTCATTACTTTATAAAATTGTAAAATACACTACTGCACTGTAAAAGGTGAGTATTTAAAAATCATGATGATGATGAAAATAAAAATAGTATTATTTTATTAAATTATAAAAATTTCAAATCAATAAAGTAATGTTACAAATGACAATTACACTTTTTTTGCATTTAAAAAAAAAGTTTAGTGAAGTTTAGTGAAAACATACACTATTGTTTCAAAAGTTTGGGTCAATATGATATTTTTAAAGAAATTAATGCTTTTAATCAGGGATGTGGTTTAAAAGTGACACAACAGCCATTTATAATGTTACAAAAGATTTCTATTTAAAATAAATCTTTTGACCTTTATAATTGTCAAAGAATCCTGAGAAATAAAATGTATCACAGTCTTCACAATGTTTTCAACATTGACAATAATCAGAAATGTTTTCTGAGCAAATCAGCATATTAGAATGATTTCTGAAGGATCATGTGACACTAAAGACTGGAGTAATGATGCTGAAAAATTCAGCTTTAATCACAGGAATGAATTACATTCCACAGTACAGTAGTAATTATATTTCACAATTTTAAAGTTTCTACTGTAATTTGATTAAATAAATGCATTGATGAGCAGGAGAGACTTCTTTCAAAAACATAAACTAACTTCTAAACAGTATGTGTAGGTAAAAATTGTTTTTTCTTTTGTTATGTTCAAGCATATAAATAAAAATTAATAGAAGTAATTTTTTGAAAATCTGGTGAAAGCCTAGTTTACTTTCTATCAAGATATAACTTTTCTAGCTAAATATTCCCACCCTGCTGGACATGAAACTGGACATGAAAATGGAACTGACCATTTGAAGCATTCTCTGTTTGCTGCATTTCTCACCTTGCGTGCAAAGTCTCCTTTGCCCTTGCTGTAGGCTTTGTTTTCTAGGAAGTCATAGACGTAGGGTATCAGCATGGGGCAGGCCTTCACCATCTCAGGATTCAGCAGCAGCTGGAAGACAAATACAGCTCTCTCAGCACACCTGAGCCAGCAGAACCCAAAATAAACCTCCGTCCTGATCTGACCAACCTGTAAATAAGCATTCAGGTCCTTCTTCCTCTTCTCCAAAAACTCCCTGTCCATGTTGTTAAAGGTCTTTTTACCAGGAAGCTTGAGAATCGGACCAAGGCTCTCAAACTAAAGACAGGATACAAGTGTTAGAAAAGGTCGATCTATGGACCCAATTAGATCAGACTGTGTTCAATACAAATTTTTAGAGATATCCAGACTAATAGAAGTTGAACTACATCATTCACAAATTTGTACATCATGTCTATTTGCACAACAGCTTAATAAAAAAAGTTAACTTTTTTTTGTTAATTAATGATTTCAACTACCAATAGGGGTACAATCTATATCTTTGTTTAACACATTTTACCAGGTTAAAATTCTGCAGATTCATCCACAATCAGCACAGAAAAAGTTGTAGATTAAAATGTAATTTTTAGGAAACCACATCTATAAATATTTTAAGATAAGATTAATATATATAGCTTAAAGAAAATGAAAATATACAAATTAATATATATATATATATATATATATATATATAAATTAATATATATATATATATATATATATATATAAATCTAGTTTGCCGTACTTTAAGTTATGCAGATTTTAATATTTTTTTATTACGGTAAATATAGATACACTACCAGTCAAAAGTTTTCAAACTGTAAGATTTTTAATGTTTTTTAAAGACATCTCTTTTGCTCACCAAACCTGCATTTATTTGATCCAAAGCACAGCAAAAACACTAACATTTTGAAAATATTTTTACTATTTAAATGAACTGTTTTCTATCTGAATATATTTTAAAATGTAATTTTTTTCTGTGATTTTTAAGCTAAATTTTTAGCATCATTACTGCAGTCACATGATCCTTCAGAAATCATTCTAATATTCTGATTTGCTTCTCAAAAACAGCTAAGTAGAATCTATTTAGGTTTCTTTGATTAATAGAAAGTTTAGAAGAACAGCTTTTATCTGAAATAGAAATCTCAACTGTTTTAAATATTGATAAAAAAAATATATAATAATAACATTTTTTTCTTGAACAGCAAATCAACATATTAGAATGATTACTGAAACATCGTGTGACACTGAAGACTGGAGTAATGATGCTAAAAATTCAGCTTTGATCGCAGGAATAAATTACATTTTAAAATATATTCAAGTAGAAAACGGTTATTTTAAATGGTAAAAATATTTCACAATTTCACTGCTGTATTTTGGATCAAAAAAATGCAGGCTTGGTGAGGAGAGAATTAGAAAAAACATTAAAAAACATTTGACTGGTATAGTGTATATAAATTCTTAATAAAAAAAAAAAAAAAAAAAAAAAAAAAAAAAAAAATATATATATAATAATAATAATAATAATAATAATAATAATAATAATAATAATATATATATATATATATATATATATATATATATATTATTTTATTTTTTTTTTTACTTTTATATAGTAATATAGTATAAAATCGGCATAACTTCAAGTCAGTAGAACAAACTACTCTGACAAGCATCATATGACGTTCAAAAATCTCTGTCACCTGCTCTGTGATGCGCATATGGAAGTCATGGAAATCACTGTAGCGGCGATACGTCTTCCAGATATCCTCGCTGCCGTCGGAGTGCTTGCGTATGACGGTGATGGTATAGAGGGCGTACGTCTTCCCATGATCGTTACACACGCCTGCCACAGGAAGTTGGTTTAGAAAAGCATCAGCTACAGAGCACCGGTGGAAAGATGCAGGAGCGATGGAAACGGCGATGCAGGGGGAAAGAGAACGAGAACCACAAGAAAGACACAGCAGAGAGAGGACAACACAAGACAAAGCGACAGAGGGACAGAGGGAAAAAAAGATGAACGTAAGAAAAAATAAAGCTGATGAAATGACAGTGTCACAAAATGAGAATCAACATAAAGTGGGAGGAAAAGTGTTGCTCCTTGAAATAAATGAAGCTTGGAAATGAGAAGAAGAGTTGACTAGAGAAGAGAGGAAAGTTCACCAGCACAGACACTGAACATCTCATTACATCAGACACAGACTATTAGCATTTGCACGAGTCATTACTAACATTCAATTACACAGCTCAACATTTAAAACAATCTAACTTTTTTTAAACTAAATAGAAATGAGGGGCTTTTTTGAGACCAACTCTAAGAATATCAATGGGTCAAAATAGGGTGAGGTCAAATTTCACCGCAAAGAGAAAATGATTTCGCAATATTTTCAAAAGATTCTTTCTTGCAAATTTTTTGCAAGATTGTTTTGCAAGATTTGCAAGACTTCTTGGAAGAACAGCATAATTCTAAAAAAAAGAAAAAGTCTGAATTTTGAAATATAAACTCAGAATTCTAACTTATTTTCTCAGAATAGCAAATTATAAAGCCAGAATTGTGGGATATACTATTGCAATTGTGAGAAAAAAAAAATCCCAAGTCAATGGGGACCAGCAACTGTTTGGTTACACACATTTTTCAAAATACTTTTTTTCTTCAGCAGAAGAAACAAACTCAAACAGGTTTGAAACAACATGGGAGTATGTAAATGGTTTTATGAATATTTTATAGTATATAAAATCAATACTGCTTTAAATTGTTACATTTGTAAAATATTAAAATGCTTTGTTTAATTTTATTGCATTTTTGCTTTACTGAGCAAAAAATACATATCATACATTTTCCCCTTATTTACAGAAGACACTAAAATGTCATTCAGTGTAACAATCTTGTCAGGCATATTTAAAACAAAAATCCATTTATGACATAATAAAAGATTAATTACTTTGACTCCATATACTAATTAGTTGTAATTCTAAATTAAAAAAAAAATATTGCCACTATACTAGGTTTTATATTTTTTACTTATTTAAAACACAATACATTTGAATATGCTTCCTTATTCTTTTATATAATTCAATATGTACAAGTCAGAATAAGCATGTTGTTTGAATTTTTACATAAATATCGTGTTACACTAAATGACAATGTAACATTATTTCAACCAAATTTTGACATTTTATTCTCCAAAAGCTTATTTGAAACCTTCTATGGACATAAAATCACTTTTGTACATTTCTTTTGACGTAGAGATCTTAACGTCTTTGACCCATTTTTAATTAATTTAATTAATTAAAAATAGTTTTCATTTAATTAATCAATATATATATATAATTTTATTTAAATTGTATTATATAACATAATAAAAATGTTTATTATATTTATTTATATATTTATTATTTTATAGTATTTTATATTTAAATTATTTTCTTCCTTTTTAATCCTAAACTAAATCAGCATAAACTAAAGGAGATACAACAAGTACTGCTATGATATATAAACACGTTATACATAATTTATCCCTTAATTTATCATTTTTGCATTGCAAAAAATTGTTGTTTTCTTTTGGTGAAAGAGTGAAATATGACCCCAATTTGGTGCAATGCAACAAAAAAAATTTTATAAACAAGACATTTTGATAATCACTTTCATTGAGGACAGAAATCCCTCAGTGCCTGTTTAGGACAAAATGCTGTACTTTGAAACTGTACAGTATTTATCTATTCAAATGGTTGATATCAGGTCAAACTCTCACCCGTATCAGAGATAAAGGCATGAAGCTGAACAGACTCATCCACGCTCCCGCTGCTGAGATCATCTAATGACTACAAAACACAATCATTAGAAACAACCCATCACATTCAACATGCCTGATGTAACTGTGTAAATGCACATATGAACGGCTATATTTGACATACTAAATTAATGCTTCCTGTTGGAGACCCGTTGAATGACTCTGGAGAAACAGGGAAACATTAATCAGTTTTAGGAGATGCCATGTAAAGACTCAATGATGACAGATCTGTTAGTGTGTGTGTGTGTGTGTGTGTGTTTGTCACCTAGGTCCCCGTCCTCTGAACCCCTGAAACTGGGCTCTTTCAGCATGTCCAGCTCGGCCAGCATCCGCACATACAGCGGGTGCTGCCTAAACGACGGGTAAAACCTCTCGTCCCGTAACATCATATCATACACCTGAGGAACACAAAGAGCTTATTCAATGGGCTTCTATTGCTTGACTGCTTAGAATAAGGCTCTAGATAAGGGCTATTCAATTGGCGGCCCGCCAATCATCTTCATTCGGCCCAAGGAAGAAGTAAGTGCAGGTGACTTGAATTGTTTTTGCACTAATTAGTTTGTCCACAAGGTGGCAACAAAGAGAGAAATTAAAAAAAAGAAAAGCAAAAGACGCAAGAACAACAACAGTCTACCAGAGACCCCAATATTAATAGATGGCAGAGTTGACAAGCACTTGAAGGGCTCCAGACTGTGGCCAAATGGTCACATTTTTTTGCCTTTGCTTCTAAATTTTGTGAGCGGATGCACTGGTGTGACCACATCGCATTGTTCAACTCATAAGAGCTACCATTTCTGTTTAATATGAGAAACATAAAACGGCAAGCGAAACAAAACCGCACTACGTTTGAGCTGAGCAGCTCGGACTACAATGCAAACACATTGGTCCAAGCTCAGAACGGCTTGGGAAGTGGGAACCAAAGTTGATTTTGCTACACTGTAACTGCAAAGTGCTGCGAGATCCAGTGAGAAGTGGTTGAATTCGCCCAGACTAAATAAGGTTGATATGAGATCTAATGATAATCATTCAAATTCTAGTCAGAATTGTGTTATAAACAGCACTGATGTCAGAAAACCAGAAGTTACGCCAATTTAACGTGGTAGAAAAAGTCAAATGTTATTACATTATTCATTTCAGGGATTGTACAACCTTTTGAGAAAGAAATTCAAGCACTTTTCACTGACTTTCAAGCATTTCCCACAAATATTTCCAGCACTTTAAAGCTCTTATGATCTAATTTGAATGTTATTTTGAATGGCCAAAATATACTTTGTGGTAAACAAACACGTACGTAAAATTAAAAATACGTCAAATCACAATTATAACCAGTATATGGCAATAGTAATCTGTATAGTTTATCCATATACAATGTATAGTTTATGTGAAGATTGTCTTAAAATCACTTAAATTTAAAGTTGTTACATATTTCAGAGCCAATTAAATGTTGAAAATAATGGCTTTCAATTATACTGTAATGTTGAATGGCTATAGCTTTTATGCATGTTTGCCAGATTTTAGAGTTTAAATCCCCCAATCAGAGCTTGAAACCGATACATTATTTTGCCCAGTGTTTGACTTGTCATCCACATGTCATCCAAAATCTTTCTTTCTTCATTCGCAAAGAAAACATTCCAGGACTTTTCTCAATATAGTGGACTTCAATGGTGCTCAATGGATTGAACGTTAAAAATGCAGTTTCAGTGCAGCTTCAACGGCTCTAAATGATCCCAGGGAAGATGGGTTGTATCTAGCCAAACGATCTATATATTTTTTAACCTTAAATGCTCATCTTGTCTAGCTCTGCGATACACACTCTGTGCATTCTGGTTCAAGACAGTTAGGGTATGTCGAAAAACTCCCATCTTATGTTCTCCTCCAACTTCAAAATTATCCTACATCTGTTTCACCTTTTTTTGGTAAAGGGGTGTTTGACCTTCTTTACATATTCACTGTAGGACGATTAACTGTATTGAACTGGAGTACACAGAATACGCATGTGCATCACAGAGCTAGATGAGCATTTGATGTTAAAAATTATATTTTAAAGTATATTAAAATAAAAACAATTATTTCATATTGTAATAACATTTTGCAGTATTACATATTTTTTTCGGTATTTTTGAACCAATAAATGCAGCTTTGAGGAGCATAAGAGACTTCTTTAAAAAAAAAATTACAAGTCTTACTGATCCCAAACTTTTGAGCGGTAGTGTGTATAAAGCCCGAAATTATTCATACCCCTGGAAAGTTCTGACCTAAAGTTACTTTTATTCATAGTTTTTTTTTTTTGACCTGAAATGACACAGGCTTCTTCCAAAAGATAATAAGACAATGCACAAGAGGCATCATTGTGGAAAAAAATATTGCTCAGCTTTTATTTACATTTAAACAAAAAGTGGCATGTCCAAACTATTCATACCGTTTGCAAACTGTCACAGTCTATGGGAAAATCCAAAGTTCTATACTATTCCAAATAGTCCAAGCTGTTCTAAATCATCCTAATTACCATGATTCATTGGGAACAGCTGTTTTAATCAACACAACAGGTGAAAAACAGAAGCTCTCTGCTGTTGGTTTGTGGACAGTCATGGCTAAGACAAAGGAGCTCACTGAGGACCTGCGGCTGCGCATTGTAGCTGCTCACAAGTCAGGAAAGGGCTATAAGATCATATCTAAATGTTTTGAAGTTCCAGTGGCTACAGTGCAAAGTATTATTAAAAAATACAAGACGTTCCGCACTGTGAAAAATCTCACGAGGACGTGGTCGGAAGCCAAAAGTGACACCTGTGCTGGCCAGGAGGATAGTGAGAGAGGTAAAAAAGAATCCAAGGATCACCACCAAGGCCATCCTGATGAATCTGGGCTCTGCTGGTGGCAACATCTCAAGGCAGACAGTCCAACAGACACTGCACACCTCTGGGTTCCACGGACGCAGAGCAAGGAGGACACCACTTCTCCAGATAAGGCACATTTTTGCAAATGCTCATCTGGACAAAGAAGAAGACTTTTGCCTTGGGCTCCAGTGGACATTTCAGCATGACAACGACCCAAAACACACAGCAAAAATGTTGAAGTAATGGTTAGACAAAAACATTAACGTTTTGCAGTGGCCCAGCCAGAGTCCTGACTTAAATCCAATTGAGAATCTGTGGAGGGAGCTAAAGATCCAAACTGAAAGAGTTGGAGCTCATCGCTAAAGATGACTGGGCAAAAATACTAGTGGAGACATGCAAAAAGCTGGTCAGCAATTGGTGTTTGATTGCTGTAATAGCCAAAAAAGGCTTTTCTATTGATTATTAAGAAGGGTATGAATAATTTTGGACATGCCACTTTTTGTTCAAATGTAAATAAAAGCTGAGAATTTTTTTTTTTTCCACAATGATGCCTCTTGTACATCGTCTTATTATCTTTTGGGAGAAGCCTGTGTCATTTCCGGTCAAAAAAAAAACTTGCTGGTTGAATAAAAGTAACTTTAAGTCAGGGGTATGAATAATTTCGGGCTTGACTGTATACGCTCAGAAACATCAGTTATTACCTTTCTCTGGATTTCATCGAATATCTCAGGAGTGGGATCTTCTTTGTTGAGTTTTTGAGCCAGTTTGGTTACAGATGCTTCATCCACCTGCACCCTCGGAGAGGCCTGAGACGAAATAAACCTGTCAAACATCACTTCGTGGACCCTTTACTCAGTTTTTAATGGTAAATCTCAGTCTTCTCACCTTCTCGGACAGGTACTGGTCATAGACGCCCAAAGCTGCGGCTCTCAGTAGGCCTTTGGTGGTCTGGCTGCTCGGCCTCTTCCCGTCTTTCTCTCTGCTCTGTAAGACCTCCAGCTGCTGCTGGGCCGTGACCCGATAGCCCTCCACCGTCAGCCAGAAGAACAGGATCGCCTGACCGCCCATGTGCTGCATGTAGTCTAGAGACAGAGAGAGATGAAAGATATTGAGGAACAAGCTGATGAAGTATCTGTAATGAGAGGACAGTTCGTGTGCATCTGCCTCGACTCACCCATGAAGAACTGCAATGCGATGTTGTGCACTAATATATGTTCCAATGGAATCACACACAACTTCCCAAAATTAGCTGCGAGTTTCAAAGCATCAACTTCCTGTTTGGAAAAAAAACAACCAAAATGTGTTAAAAACTGTGAAAGTGAAATATTAATTGTCAGACAACTGATTAATTGCTGTTTATAACTAAAATTAGTTTATAAAAAGTAATTTTAAATAATAATTACATTTAAAGTCAATTTTATAAATGCATTTCCTAGAAAGTTTCTGGAATTTTTTTTTTTTTGGAAATGTCTGTATTTTCCTTTATTATTCCATTTAATAAAAAAAAATAGGATAAGAATAAATTTGGGGAAATTTGAGTTGTCAAGAATTTATACATTATACAACAGTTTGTTGTACTGTCTTTAAGTAGTTTTTTTTTTAACTGTAGTGAAATTAAAATTTTTATTTTTTGCTATGGTAAAATATTGTTGTATTAATATTATTAATAACATTAATTATAATAATAATGTTTTTAGAAAATACAGAAATACTGAAAATACCGAAATAACTATTACTGTTATTAATATTAATGTTTTTGGAAAGCATGATTAATTGCTGTTAATAAATAAAATTAGTCTTTAAATTAGTATTTTATGATGATTTTGGAAAAGTTATTTCTGTATTTACCAAAAAAAAATATTATTAATAATAACAGTAATTAATTCTAATTCTAATAATAATAATAATAATAATAATAATAATAATAATAAATGTTTCTGTAAAATACAGATAAACTAAAAAATCAATGGAAATAAGTGGCTGTAATAAATACTGTTATTAATAATAATGTTTTTGGAAAGCATGATTAATTGCTTTTAATAAATTAAATTAGTCTATAGTCTATAGTTTAATTTGAAATCATTCTAATAGTCAATTTTATTGTGTATTTTTTATGTTTTTGGAAAACAGTTATATCTGTATTTTCCAAAAAAAAACATTATTATTAATATCAGTAATTCAATTAATAATAATGTTTCTGTAAAAAAGAACTGGAAAATACAGATATAACTGTTTATAATAAATTGAAATAAAATTTTAATATTCAGTTTTATTATGTAATATATTTAGTTTTTTGAAAGGTTATTTAGTTATTTTCCAAAAAAACAAAAAAAAAACATTATGAACAGTAATAATTTTGTTAATAATAATGTTACTGTACAAAAATAACTGGAAAATAACTGTTTATAGTAAATACTGTTGTTAATCAGAATTTTTTTGTGTGGAAAACAGTTATTTCTGTATTTTCCAAAAACATTAATATGAGTAATTAATTATATTAATTAATATAATATATAATTAATATTAATTAATTATTATTACTTTAATATAACTAATATATAATTTATATAATTATATAGATTTACATATATATTAATTATACATATGTTATACATGTTAAATTCTATTGTTATCAAGTAGATACCATTACAGCTTTTATTAACATTTTGAATGAGTTTTTATTCTTAAATTTTCCATTTTCATTTAATTTTAAAGTGTTAGTAATTCTGTTGTAAATTTTGGTCATTTTATTTTTATTTTTATTTTTTATAAATATATATATATAGTTTTTAATAATTGCAGTTTTAATTATTTTAGTTAATCAAATTAAATGAAATTAAAAAGAGAATCTGCCTTGGCAACTAGCTGAAATAAAACTTTTTTTTTTTTTTTCAGTTCAGTTTTTATTTCAAGAAATGAAAAGGTTTTAATGGTTTTAATTCTAGTTTCAGTTAGCTATAACAACCTCGATAAAGAGGAATTATTTAATGTTTCATTTACACTGTTATTAAACATAGGTTGGTCATTAATGACAAATGACTATGAAAAAAAAAAAACATTCCTAGCAAATATGATTTTAATGAATATTCATGATTTATAATAAAACAAATGTAAATGATTTGTTCGTGAGAGATTTGTTTACCTTCCCTGATTGTAGCCGTTGTATCCGTGTTTCACAGACTTTCTTCACAAAAATCAAACTATTGATTTGATTCTTTATGAAGTTGATATCTGTGTGTATGGAGAGAGAAAATAAGAAAAAGAAGAGTAAACAGAGTTTGTTATTATAAGGCCCTGAGCTTGCTCTCATATTTTCCAAAACAAACCGCAGAATTCACTGTTTATTTTCCAACCAAATAAAAAAAGCGACACATTAGCGTATGTGAGTAAGCATGAGCGAGCGTCTGTACCGTCTCCGCCTGTGTCCAGAGATCGGAGATACTGAAGCTCCTCCATGACTTTGTCTTTGACGGCCTCCAGCTCGGCCGCTTTGTCTGTCAGCTTTAAGATGTTCATGAAGGCCTCGTAGTTACAGCTTGAGTCACGAATCTGAAAACACACACACAAAAAACTTCTTAAAGGGACAGCAAGTAATCAATGACGCGCTTATGGACTTTAAGAGCAGAGAAGGTCTTACCATCCAGATGATGAACTGATTGATGTAATCAGGGTCACTCAGCTGGTTAATTATGGGCAGCAGAACTCCTCTGGCCAAAACTTCCTGCAGGACATCAGAGAATCCATTAGATAACCCTCAAAGACCGAGACAGCCGTCCACGGCTAAAATAACTATTGTTCTTAAATGTTTCATAACTTTTGAATAATCCAATAAGCCTTTTTCACAAAAATCAGAAATTACATCGGCGCAGGGTAAAGTCAGTTCCGCTACAGGTCTGCGCCTATTATCTTAATATGCTCTTGTCTCAAATAATGCCTTTTACCTCTATCAAAGGCTTTTGTGGTATACTGTGAATTTGCACAGAAAATAATTTAGACACTTATTAAATTAGTATTTTATAGGAAAATTCATTTACAGTTGAATTTACATTTTTCAGTTCAGTTCATTTACATTTTTATTATTAAGTTTTTTTTTCTATCACTTAATTTGTATCAATATTATTTTATTAAGTTTAAGTTTTAACTTTATGTGCTTCTGTCATTTTTTTTTTTTTTATATTTATTTTTATATTTATTTTATTTTTTTATAGCTTTTATATTTTACTTTTTGACTTGGTAATTTTAATACTTACACTTATTTATTGCCAAGGCAACATTTCTATTTTTTATTTCTATTTAGCTTTATTTTTTATTTCACTTTTAGTTTTAGTCATTTTAGTACTTAAACTTATTTCATTTCATGCAGTAGGCAAGGCAACATTTCTATTTTTTATTTCTATTTAGCTTTTTTCATTTTAGTTTTAGTTTAAGCAGTTTTAGAACTTTATTTTAGTTTTAGTAACTTTAGTACTTATTTGATTTCATTTAGTTGCCCAGGGTACATTTCTATTTCCTTTTAGTTTCCATTTAGTTTTAGTAATGTTAGTATTTATTTGATTTCATTTAGTTGCCAAGGCAGACTTTCTATTTTTTAACTTACTTTTAGTTTTAGTAATTTTAGTACTTAAACTTATTTCATTTCATTTAGTTTCCAGGGCAACATCTCTAATTTTATTTCTATTTAGCTTTATTTTTATTGTATTTTTAGTTTTAGTCATTTAAGTACTTATTTGATTTCATTTAGTTACCAATGCAACAATTCTATTTTTTATTTCTATTTAGCTTTATTTATTTTTTTAACTTTTAGTCTGAGTAATTTGATTACTAAACTTATTAGATTTTCTTTCTTATTTAGCTATATTTTATTTTTTAGTTTTAGCAATGTTTAGTTCTCGAATGTTTTTGATTTCAATTAGTTGCAAAGGCAACATTTATAGTTTTTAGTTTTACGTTTTTCCATCATTTATTTTAATCTGGCTATAAAATTAAACTATAATTTACTGCAGAGTGTAATGCATTTATAATAATTATATAATATTTATAATTATAAATGCATTAAAAAATTTTAAGAGCAATGTTTTTTAACACGTGTATTATTTTAGTTTTAATTAATATTTTAAATCATTTATTTTTATATACGTTATTTCAATTTTAGTTTAGGTTAGGTTCATCTTTCATTTTATTTTAGCTTTATAAATGCATTAAAATACTGCAGACTGAAAAGATTTTAAAAGCTGCTATTTTAGCATTGAGACACTATTACGGTTTTTATTAATAATTTTTTAATTCTATAAATAAAGGTTTATTTAAAATAAAATTATCATTACAATAGAAGGCAGAACAGAAGGTTACAGGTCTTTAAAAATCATAAAGTGCAGGCATAAAAATAAATGTTTTTTGAGTTGTAATGGTTTTCTCCACATAAAGCTTTAGTTTTCATCACTTTTTGTATCTGCTCATGACATTAGCTGAAAGATAGGATGTTATTTGAATGAATTTAGGACCAGTTTAGCATGTGTGTGCATGCGTCTCACCCTGAGGAAGTATCTCATATTCTTGTTGTGGAAGTCTCCAGGAGGTAGTAACAGGTACAGCAGCACTTCACAGAGATCCCGAAGATAGCCTGCAGCAAAAACACACAACTGTCAAACAGTGCAAAGACTTAATATTGTTTGATACTTACTTGATATTAAACATATCAATGCATCCAAATTACGTCAAACAATGTTAGAGAAAATCTAACATCGAAATGCTTTCCTTTCTGTGACAATGCAGCCCAGAGAAAATTTACACAGAATTAAATGGCAGATGCAGCTAATTGTATACCAGTAATAACCAGGGGGGAAAAAATGTATGCATGATGTGGCACTTTTAATTATACACAAGCCTGAAATGCACCAGGTCTATGATTTACTGCTTCCAGCTGCTCATTCAAAAAGATTAGATCCATCTACAACATATATGTGACCCTGGACCACAAAACCAGTCATAAGGTTAATTTTGACAAAACTGAGATTTATACATAATATGAAAGCTCAATAAATAAGCTTTCTATTGATGTATGGTTTGTTAGGATAGGACAATATTTGGCTGAGATACATCTATTTGAAATCAGAAATCTGAGGATGCAAAAAAATCAAAAAGACTGAGAAAATCACCTTTAAAGTTGTCCAAATTAGGTTCTTAACAATGCATATTACAAATCAAAAATTACATTTTGATATGTTTACAGTAGGAATTTTACAAAAAATCTTCATGGAACATGAACTTTACTTAATTTCTTAATGATTTTTGGCATAAAAGAAAAATCTAAAATTTTGACCCATGCAATGTATTTTTGGCTATTGCTACAAATATACCCCAGCGACTTAAGACTGGTTTTGTGCTCCAGGGTCACATATTACAATATAAACACCCTTAAGTAAATGTTATCATAATTTATAAACAATGGATCATTAACAACCTCTTGGCATATATGTGAGATATTAAACACTTGCCTGTAAAACTCAGCAGTTTGACTTTGAAATGTGCAGAGCTCGCATATTTAATTCAATTATTTATTCAAGTTTAATAAATCACACGTATCCATAACATGATTCATCTTTAATTGATAGTTTTGATAAAACCTTTTTATACCATTTAAGAGTTTAACACCAAAACCAAACAAATAACAGGGTGACACAAAGATTTACAAAGAATTTCTTTAAAAAAAAAAGAAGAAAAAGAAACACTTCACATGGCCCTATTATTGTAAAAATATTAAATGTTTATGTTTATTTTAAGTCAACACACCGCAGGCAAATTTTTTGTTTTTTTATGCACCTATCAAGTTTGAAATTATAGGCTTTTTGGTTTTTCATTAAGTGTTTTTTAGACTAGTGAAAAGAAAATATCCAAAAAAAACACTGTTACGTAATTCTTTTATAGGAATTTATCCATTTGTGTCAATAGATTTCAATTAGAATACATATTTCTAAAGGCTGTTTTCTCAAAATGAGTTTTTTCTTCAACACTGAGCCATAAATCTCCACTTCAGTAGCACTTACACACAGCAAACTTTACATTGTTATTCCCATCTATATTCTGAAGGTTTTTACAGAGCGATTTGGTCATATATAAATTGCTTGATTTTATGGAACATTTTATTGGCATATTATTAGCAATGTTTAGTTCTCGAACATTTTTGATTTGAATTAGTTGTAAAGGCAACATTTCAAGTTTTTAGGTTTAATTTTTTCCATCTTTTATTTTATTCTGGCTATAAAATTGCAGACTGAAAATATTTTTAAAGAAAAGAAAAGATCCAAAAAACACTGTTACGTATTTACTTTATCTATTTGTGTCAATAGATTTCAATTACAATGCATAATTTTCTCAAAATGAGTTTTTTTTCCTTCTACACTGAGCCATGAATCTCCACTTCAGTAGCGCTTACACACACCAAGCTATACATTGTTATTCCCATCTATATTCTGAAGGTTTTTACAGAGGGATTTGTTCATACATAATTTGCTTGATTTTATACATTTTATTTCCAAAATTGTTTTTTTTTTTAAATAGTGTTTTCTGTCTGTTCCAAGTTTTTTTTTTTTCTGAATTATGGTGTGACAAATAGAGATACCCAAAAACTTTTGACTCTAACATGTCAAAAAAATTAAACAAGAATTTTGAAACTGACTTCATCCAGTGTTTACATTTTGTACTAGAAATGTATGCAAATTAGCACATATTTTAAAAAAACAATGCCTCATTTGCATATTTAAACCTAACATTTTAGAAAACTTGTAATACAAAAAATGTTTGCAATGATCAAAGTAATCAACTGGGGTAATAACTATTTGATGTTAACTATTAGTTATTTTTTCCCCGATTCACCTGCAGTGTCTCGCCTTAAATAATTAGACATCAATTAGTTAAACCGTTAAAAAGGAATCTAGAAAAAGTCTACAATTTCTTTATCATTAGATAGATTTCAATTAGAATACATATTTCTAAAGGCTGTTTTTTTTCTTCAACACTGAGCCATAAATCTCCACTTCAGTAGCACTTACACACAGCAAACTTTACATTTTTATTCCCATCTATACAATCTCTTTATCATTGAAGAGTTTGTTTGTATAGCCTTAAATTTTATAAAACTGTATTTTATGACTTCGAATGTCTTTGAATGAAGCTCACAAGTTGTACAAACTACTTTTATGTTGTTTCGTGCATTTTTGAAACTCAGAAGCTACTTTTCCCATGTGCTTTCAATGAGCAGAAAACAGCAGTGCAAACATTAATCAAAACATCTTTTGTGCTCCACTGAAAAAAAGAAACCAGTTTTGGCAAGGTGTGTGGGTTGTAAATGATTTGTGATGGAATGCAGATGTGATCATGACATCTTTTATATTCACAGGGCACATTTATACACACACCTCCACCCAAAAATGGTTGTATTGTTTTCTTCCATTGCCAGACAGAGCTCAACGCATTAATGACTAGGTGTGTGCTTGTATTTTTGCCTAATCAATTGTTTCAGCTGATCTGGCTGGTAAGATCTGCCCTAGAGAAGCATGTATATCTTATTCATGATTCAACAACACCTTAAATCACTGGGCTGGAGTCTCTGGACTGTCTATAGACACAAATCCTCCGTGTTTGTTTTACCTTCTTCATCCTTGCGTGACGTGCACACAACGTCTCTACAAATCTTCCTCTCCATTTCCACCTCCGCCTCAAAAAACGAGTCCAGCAACTCTTCCGGAGCATCACCTGCCACAAACACACAAACAGAGGCATGCAACAAGCTCACACTATGAGTCAGTAAAATCAAGTTCCCAGTTGAGATCTTCACACCATGTCCTAATCAGCAGTGATGCAATAAAACTGCTATATTGACTTGTAATCCAGCTTTATTTTATAAGGTTAATTAACCCCAAAATTATTAAATCAACTTGATTTTGCTTGATTTTTTTTTGTTAAAAAAAAATCATTTTTAATTTAGTAATTAATTTTAGTTCAAATTAGTCAGTAATTTTTTTGTGTTTGTTATTTT
>NC_133377.1:41007027-41067978 GCF_049309525.1 Garra rufa
CATCAGTTTTTAGCCTTTACATTTTTCTGAATTCATTTTTTTTTTTACTGTTTTAATTTTTCTAGACTTTGTTTTAATGGTTAAATTAAATTTTAACATCCAAAAGGCATGTCTAATAATTTTTTTATTAATATTTAATTTTTCAAAATTGTTTTTTTCCCCTCAAAATTAATTCCATTTAACTGCTTGAATTTTTCTAGACTTTGTTTTAATGGTTAAGTTAAATTTTTCTAGACTTTTACATTTTTACATTTTCCTGAAATCTGTTTTTTTTTTTACTGTTTGAATTTCTCTAGACTTGGTTTTAATGGTTAAATTTAATTTTAGCATTCAAAAAGCATGTCTAATTAATTTTTTAATTTACATATACATATATATATATATATATATATATATATATATATATATATATATATATTTCTGACTGACCCCCACCAATTCTGTTTTTTCCTTTTACATTTTTCTGAATTTAGTTTTTTTTTTACCGTTTTCATTTTTCTAGACTTTGTTTTCATTATTAAATTATATTGTGGCATTCAAAAAGCATGTCTACTCAATTTTTTTATTAATATTTTATTTTTCTAAAAATTGTTTTTCACCCCAAATTCAGTTTTTCCCTTTTAAATTTTTCTGAATTCTATTTTTTTTATTTATATTTTTTTATTTTTCTAGTCTGTTTTAATTGTTAAATTAAATATTAGCATTCAAAAATGTTTAATTATTTTAATGAATATTTTATTTTTCTAAAAAATAAATTTTTATATTCTAAAAAAATAAAAAATAAAAATCCCACCAAATAGTTTTTTCCCCCTTTTACATCCCCAATTCAGTTTTTCCCTTTTAAATGTATCTGAATTCTATTTTTTTCCTGTTTTGATTTTTTAACTGCTTTAATTTTTCTAGGCTTTGTTTTAATGGTTAAATTAAATTGTAGCATTCAAAAAGCATGTCTACTTAATTGAAATCATTAAACTTGTACAATTAAACAACAGTTTATTAAAAGTCTATGAGATTTTTTTTCCAGTTTCAGTTTTTATTTATCAGTTTTTGTAATCAATATTTATCTTTTTTTTTCAGTTTTTATTATTATTATTATTTTTTTTTCAGTGTGTGTGTATATATATGATATAGTTAGTTATGATAGTTTCTCCAATTAAATAAGTTAGAAATAAAAAAAAAAAATAATTCTGAAAATGAAACATTTCATATGGCCCTATTATTTAATTTAATTTTTTTTTTAAATGTATAAATAATTACACATCAATTAATTAAACCATTAAAAATAAAACTAGGGAAAAAAAGCTGAATTTGGGAAAGAATGAACTGTATTTCATAGGGCCCCATAAGGGCTTTTACTTTTCTCAATCATGTGCCCTCAGCTCTTTTTGGCACAGACACAATGACCCATCACTTCTACCGCAAAGGACTCTGGGTAGACATTCCTGAGCAGCTGTGAAGCTCAGGAGAACAGACTCAAGTGCTACAGCTGCTGACGCTCTCTCATGACTGTCTTTAACCTAACGCAATTTCCTCAAAATGTCAGACTTGCATAGGAAGCGTTACATGATTTTGCTCACAAAGAGGTTTTATAATATGGAACAAAATTTTAATGCGGCCATATCATGGAAAACCAGACACGTATTGCTCTTTTCTCACATCAACATGTCTCTCCAGTCTTCCCAGACCAGTTACTGAAACTAAACCACAAAAAACAGGAACCATTAACTTCATTCAAAAAATCTAGACTGCTGTCTACCTAGACAACATTATCAGGCAACACTCTCCACATGGAGGCTGTTTATCATGCTGTCTTTTAAGAAACCTTGATATACTTAACTTCTAGGTCAGCATCAAATGCATTCTTACAGATTATGCTATTTTAAAATGCACATGCAAAAATATAATACATATAAATATAATTTCAATATAATACTTTATTCAATGTTTAATTAAATCGTAAATACAGAATTCTGAAAAAATTATCATTAGGCCCCAATATTTTAAATATTAATATGCTATTATGAATTATGAAATTAATTAAATCTAATTATTTCTTTAATTATCAAATTATTAAATGTAAATAAAACTTTCATTGTATTAAATGTATTACATAATTACATTAATTATATTATTCAATTAATTAAATTATTTAATGAATTATTTTTACATAAGGTCAGCTTGTTAAATATTTTATTACATGTTAAATATAAATTTTATTATAATAAAATTTAAATATTACTTAAATATAATATTTTATTCAATTTCTAATTAAACCATAAATGCAGAAAAACTAAAAGAGATAACACAGAATTCTGAAGAAAAAAAAAAAAAAAAAAAGAATCATTGGGCCCCAATATATATTTTTTTTATATTAATAAATTAATATGAATTTAATTAATTTAATTGAAATTAATTTAATCTAATTATTTATTTTAATGATCAAATTATTTAATATAATTAAACCACAAAAAAACCTGGGGGGAAAAAAATCATTGGGCCCCAATATTTTGTTAAATATTAATAAATTATTTAAATTAATTAATCCAATTATTTACTTATTTATTGTACTTATCAAATTATTAAATTTAATTAAAATGTACATTGCATGAAATTTTGTAATATTATTATTATATTAACAACATTATTAAATGAATTAAATTGTTAAATTAATTATTTATTTTTACATAAAGTCGGATTGTTAAATATTTTATTACATTTTAAATACAAATTCTATTATAATATAATTGAAATATTACATTTTTAATAATTTTTTTTTATAATAAATAACATTATATTAAACTTTTAATTAAATCATAAATGCAGAAAAACTAAAACATTATTCAGAATTCTATGAATTATGAAATTAATGTAATTATTTAATTATTTTATTATTAAGCTGAATGCAAAAAAATGTATAAAAACAACAAAAAGTTGTTAGAAATGTACTTTATTCATATGTTTCATTATTTTTGCAATATGTGTTTATGGTGTGATTTTTATGTACAGCACTTTGATCAGCCTTGTGGGTGTTTTAAATGTACTTTATAAATAAATGAACTTGAACTTCATTTCAATACTAAAAATTACAGCTCAATCTAATACAAGTAAACCAATGTATCCAATATTTGATGTGCATGGTGAATTTTTATACTTGAGTGACACTGGCACATCATTTATGCCTAAAGTACAATAGTAAAACAACCTGTTTTGCAAATGTCAAAAAGAGGGTGTAAAATGGTTGTGCAACATCAAAATTGTGGTTTTATGGTGCAAGAAGCTAACAATAGGTGTCTAACAATAAAAGTGTCCTTTAAGGAAGCAAATACAAGCTAAAGTGTAGCATTTAAAAAAAATGACCCTAGCAGAATATATGCATTGTAAGCAAAGCTAAAGCCGATTCAGTAAAGCATGTGAGACCACTGACTGAAAACGAGTGTCATGTGCTTAACTGCTGGATGAAATCAGCAAGCAGTTTAGCTTAAACTCTCAAACAAGCTGATCCAGCATCTGACGCATGTCACAGGCGGAAACAAGCGGCGTTTGTGAAGCGAAAGCTTGACAGTCTGAGACAAACTCATCTGTAGAGAAACCACAGGTTCCTCAAATGCATGAACTCGCACTTTTAGCCGGCGCGTTTATCTGTTTGTTCAGGTTTGTTGACATACCTGCTGCAGTGGCTCATCTATGATACTGGATCCTGTCAGACGACGATCAATCTTTATGGGTTTAGACTCTGATTTCATCTCTTCCGAAACCTGACGAACAAACAGAACAAACTCAGGAGTTGAACATGAGTGCAATTCAAAGTCAACGTAAAAATAAACAAAATCAATCTACTTTCTAAAAAATAATTCTGGTATTAATAGGCATGATTTTTCAGTGAATGTTAGTGTAAATAAAATGTAGAAAACACTTTTAAAGACTAATTAAATTGTTAATGGTTTATGCCTTTACTTGATTACAACCACTTTTGATACTAAATTGAATCATAAATCCATAAATAAATCATAAATACCTAGGAAATAAAATATTTGTAAAATTGTTAAAAAATACTACTACTACTACTACTACTACTAATAATAATAATAATAATAATAATTATTATTATTATTATTATTATTACTATTATTATTAAAATAAATTATTTTAAATCATTAAATTACTATTAAATGGTTTAATTTAATTATGATCATTAAATTATTATGATTATTAATTATTAAATTATTATTATTATTAATTACTGAAACTATTATATAACTTAATTATTCAGTTTAAATTATTATTTTTTAATCTACATGTCAAACTTTGATTAACTGAATTTTACTTCAATGTCTTTATCAAAAAAATTTTTTTATTTGAATACATTTTAAAAGACCAATTCAATTGTTAATGGTTTATGCCTTTATTTGATTATAACCACTTTTGATAATAAATTAGCATTAAATCATAAATTCATAAATAAATTATAAATCCCTATGAAATAATTATTTTTATATGGGGACAATATTTGTAAAAATGTTAATAAATTATAATAATAAATAGTAGCAGTATTATTACTATTATTATTATTATTATTATTATTATTAAAATAAATTATTTTAATTATTAAATTACTATTCAATTATTTCAGTTAATTATTATTATTATTAATTTATTATGATGATTAATTATTAAATTAAATTATTATTAATTAATGAAACTATTATATAACTTAATTATTTAGTTTAAAATAAAATGTTTAAAAAACATTTACATGCCATACTTTATTGATTAAATTAATTTTACTTCCATGTTTTTATCAAAAACAAACAAACAAAAAACACTCTTGTGCAGCACTTTGGTTCAAAATTTTCCAAAAATTGTTAGGACATTGTTAAAATTGTATTTTATTACATTTTAAAAGACCAATTCAATTGTTAATGGTTTATGACTTTCTTTTATTACAACCACTTTTGATAATTACAAGTATTAAATGAAAAATCTATAAAAAAATCATAAATCCATTTGAGATCAAATATTTTATAGAGGCCCAATATTTAAAAAATGTTAATAAATTATTATTGTTATTATTATTATTATTATTATCATTAAAATTACTATTAAATTATTTAATTTAATTATTACATTTATTTAAAATGTTTTATTTTTATTTAGTTCATTTATTATTTTATTATTTATTTTATTTTTAAATTATTATTAATTATTACATTAAACTATTCTTACATTCTGTAACTTAATTATTCAATTTAATTAAAACGTTTTAAGAAAAAAACATGTACACAAATGCTTTTAAGTGTTATTGCAAATATAATAAATTAAAATAAACTCAGAGGGAAGACAAACAAGCAAGAGTTGCACACCTTCAGTACGGACGTCTGTGTTGATGGCAGGTAGGAGTGTTCACACCTTTCCAGGTGTTTCTCTGAGTTTATCTTTCCAAATAAAAGCAGCACTACAAAACCCCTAGAAAGAGAAGCGAGAGACTGTATCATCACACTGGAGCAGCAACAGGTCTTACAAAGCTTAAAGCACACTGAAATGACTCTTATTTGCGATCCACTTACCCGCCAATGAAACAGAGGATGTAGAAGGCCAGATAAAAGATGGCAAAGGGTCCAAATGTGATGAGGAAGAGGACGACTCCCAGACCCCCCCATCCCCAGATGGACAGACTGGCCTGAAACACACAGAGTTAATCACATTATTTCTTATCTTTAGCCGACTGAGTGCTCATGCTGAAGAGCGTTAATTGATCAAAATGAAAGCAGCATGAATATAGTACAACTATATAGTACAACATAGGAAACCATGACTGATGATTGCAGCTTCTGAACAACTGAAACTGAACACCATAAGGGTCTAAAAATGATCATACAGGTAAAAGTTCCTGAGCTTTTCTCTCTTTAATTTGATTCTCAGTCATTCCAGATATAATCAGTAAAGCTCAGACTATTGTTCTTGCATTACAATTATGGCCAAGCTGCATTTCGCCCATGATTAGTGTTGATATGATACCTGACTAAAATATCTCGATACTACTACTGAACCGATACTACGACAAACACAGAACAACAGGAAAAGTGATCAAATGATGTTTAAAATGGAGGTTATAGTTATTCTATTAAAAAAAGCATTTTAGCCCCTTAAAAAAAATGAAATAAAAATCCCATGTCAGTGCCACTACACAGGACTTTGGTGAGAAACTAGTCTACAGATATGTAGAGATCTTTGCTACATTGGTCAGTTGGCTAAAAGTATAATGCCAAATCGTATTTTATGATATAGTTTTATTTCAAAATAACAATTGATATCATTGATATACACTGTAAAAAAAGAAAAAAGAAAAAAGTTGATTCAACTTAAAAAAGTAAGTGTTCATGCTGCCTAAAAAATTTAAGTTTAGTCAAAATGAAATGTTAAGTTGTACTACACTGTAAAAAAAAATGTCCCCAGTTTCAACTTAAAAATTTAAGTTTAGCAGTTTTGCCTTAAAATTTTAAGTTAAATCAACTTAAAACTACAAGTCATTTCAACTCACGATAATAAAATGAGTTAAAATGACTAGTACTTTTAAGTTGATTTAACTTAAAATTTTAAGGCAACTGCTAAACTTAAGTTTTTAAGTTGAAACTGAGGAAACATTTTTACAGTGCATGAAAACGTGGATATTTGAATCAACACTTGCATGAACACATACTTTTTAAGTTAGAACAACTTTTTTTTCTACAGTGTAGTAATTTTTGTTATTTTATCTTTGTCATTAATAATAAGAACATAGATGTGAATAACAAACTAAAGGACAAAGGCCCTTATGAAATCAGTTTTATAATTTTCCAAAAAAAAGTTGATTCAACTTAAAATGTTCATGCTGCCTTAAAATTTTAAGTTTAGTCAACATGAAATGTTAAGTTGTACTACATGAAAACGTGGATATTTGAGTTGAGTAAACTTAAATTTTTAAGGCAGCATGAACACTTTAAGTTGAAACTTTTTTCCCTACAGTGTCATTTTTGTTATTTTATCTTTGTCATTAATAATAAGAACATACATGCAAGTAACAAACTAAAGGACAAATACAATAAAACAAAGGCACAAATTAAATGAATAGGCCCTTATGAAAAAAATGTTTAACTTAAAAAGTAAAAAAAAAAAATGGTCAACATGAAATTGTACTACATGAAAACGTGGATATTTGAGTTGAGTGAACTTAAAATTAAGGCAGCATGAACACTTACTTTTTTAAGTTAAAACAACTTATTTTCTAGAGTGTAGTAATATCTGTTAACACTATGAGTGTCACATGCTCTTCAGCATGTGTGTAGTAAACAAAACCACATGTCTGTGCCATTCATTCACACAGAGATGCACAGAACGTGCAGAATTCACATTTAATTTCATAGGCAAATTCCATGATATTTCCCATTATACATTAAAGGACGTCTTCATGGCTGGATCCCACAATTCTGTCCGTATTTTCGCTTTGTGGTAATCATAGGGCCCTAAACAGTGTTTTACTCAGGAAATACAGCTCTTATCAAAATGCATTCTTAAAGAACCGGTACTAATAAAATCTGGAATGGTACCATTTTCAAAAGCAGGGTATTGCGATACCTTTTTAGTAACTGTGTATTGTGCAACACTAGCCCAGATCAGAACTGAAAACACAATGCAGGGGCTTTCAGCAGACAGGTAAAGGATTTCTAAAGAACTGAAGGGAGGAAATAAACTAGAGATGACACAGATGAGAGGAGCGAGTGTGACTGTGAATGTGTCCAATGGCCAGGTTTCCTGTTTTTGCCAGGACAGGAAACTCAGTGACCCAATCTTTACCCTACCCTTCCTTCTCCTGAGTCGATAGCACACACACACACACACACACACACACACACACACACACGCTCTGGATCTAAAGGGTCGGACCTGGAGTGTGTCTTGCTACGCTGAAGTGTGTTAAATAAACATCAGCCAAAAATATGATCAAACATTGATCTGAGAAGTAAAGAGGTGAACATAATAGAGAAAGAAAGAAGAGAGAAAAAGTGAATAGAGTAAAGACTGCGAAAGATTAAAAGACAGGGCTCATACAGATACTGTAAAACAAAATTCCAGGACTTTCAAAGACTTTAAGCACTTTTTATTTTTTATTTTCAAGGACTTCAATCAGAGATCTCACTTATCGAACAATTAAAAAAAAAAAAAAGATAAAGAGGTAAATAAAAATATATTAATTTAAAAAAATCACAAATATAAAGTGAAGCACTACTAAAGTATTATGAAGTATACTACACTTTTACTATAGTAAAACCACTGTTATTTGTATTAAGAGATGTGTTTGTGTATACTTTCTTTTTTGTTTTTATAACTGTACTGTATTAATGGTTTGATGTTTTCTACTGTAAGGGGGAAAAAAATCTGAAAAAAAGCTTCATGAAATCGCTCTGAAATCCTAATGTAAAACTAATAATTTGTGAACCCACATCAAAGTCCCGATCTGAATTAAATGATTCGTGATCCACGCTCTGAAGTTCTGATCTACAGCAAGAGATTTACGAACTCGCTCCGAAGTTCCAATCTAAGGCAAAAGATTCACAAATCTGCTCCGAAGATCCAATCTAAATCAAATGATTCACGATCTGCGCTCTATCGCGAATCATTTGATTTGAATCATTCAATTCCCTAAATGATTCACAAACCCCTTCCAATCTAAATCAGAAGTCCCGACATGAATCAAATGATTCGTGATACGCGATTTAAAGTCACAATCTAAAACTAAACATTTGCGATATGCGAAATTTTAATGCAAATCAAACGATTGGTGATACATGATTTGAAGTCTCGATTTGAAACAAATAATTTGCAATACGCAATCCAACTGGAGCGCTTTGAAATAGTGAATCATTTTGTGATGCAATGGTTTAACTGATTCAGTCTCGAAAAGCTCTGTTTTATCCATCACTACGTGCTTTTTAAAACTGTAACGACGATGTCGAAATTCAAAAATAAATTTGACCTGGTTTTTGCTAGTGAATCACTTAAAACGAATGATCAAAGTCACAAGTTTGAATCAATTGGAGCAGTTCCAGCATAAATGACTCAATTGATTTGGTTCATCTTTTTGCATCTTCAGACATGTTTTACATGACTGTCAGTAACACTACTCGTTTAGCTTGATTGTTTTCTGACATTAACATTAAAAGTTATGTTTTCTGAATTGCGTGCATTTTGCATAAAAAAGATATGTGCTATAACAAAATTAAATATGTATTTCATAGACCCATTGTCTTTTAATAACTCAAGCACTTTTCAGGTCCCTCTTCCAGGGTTCTTACACCTTTTCCAAAGTAAAATTCAAGCACTTTTCAAGCACTTTCAAGGTGCATTTTCAAGATTTTCCAGCACTGTGGTAAATTACTTATTCACATACATGAGTTCTTAATTTTAAATCAGATGTTATTGTGCTATTAAAAAACAACTGTCTAGATTTCATATAACATTGCCCCATATTAATAGTCACCATTCAGTATACAAATTATATAATTTAAAATATAAAATTAATATAATTTACTGAGTATCTGTAGTATTTTAAAAAATAAAATTTAAAGGCTTTTTAAGACCTGCACAAATAAAAGTAATACTGTATGAGTGGAGTAGTGCAATGTCTATGGTAACACATTAATGACTGGTATAAAATGACTGTAAAAAAAAAAAATATGATAAACTAAAATTCTAAAACTTGAAAACTTTCTAAAACTTGGAAGGATTTTCACAAATACATTTCACATTTCAGCCTAAAAGTACTAAAAGGTAGTCAAAAAGACACTATAAAATTGATAATACAATTTAACTGGCCCAAATGAAAAAAGACCATTTTTTAAACATTGAAAATATTTTTGATTGACATTTAGACTTCTATCTGATTTTCTATTCACAAATATCAAGGTATTTTTTTTTTTCATTATTTACAGTGTATCTGCAGAATTTTTAAATATCAATTTAAGGCAATTTATGACCCTTTTTAAGAGCTACACAAGTAAAATGAACACCGTAGTGGGGTTGAACAATGTACAGTAACATTAAGCCATAAAATGACGATTTATAATTCAGATTTTCGCAAAAACAAAACATCTTATACAATGGCATTTCAGCCTTTATACCTTTAAAATGGATATATCAAGTATAATTTATTTAAAACAAATATGACTGTCTTAATTGTTTAGATTTTTAGAAAGCACATAACTTTTACATTTACAACTCTTATGTGTTTGCTGCATAAAAAAATGGGCCAATATTTGTAATAATCTTACTAAACAGCTGAATATTCGCAAATTCATTCCCTGTCACGGGGGCGCTTTAGGAGTGCTGAAATTTTACGGTTTCCTAGTAACGGCTGTACACAAATCAGCATTAACGCAGTTTTATCAGGCATGAAATGTAAATGCCAAAGACACGTTTCTGAGGACAGTCGGTTCCCTTCAGATACATTCATATAAAGACATCCGTGCCGCGTTTTGACTTTGAAACGTGCAGTGTGTATGTTTATTCAGTATGACATCATTCCCATTTGAAGTTTTATCCAGCCCTATCGCGATTATCGTATTTCCGTCCCTAACTCTTAAACTTATAATTAAGCCTTTTCTTATACTATTTAATACATTTAAAAAATTTTATGGCCTTAACTTTGATACGGCTAAATTGATGAGTTTGTAATGACTAGCACGAGCCCACTACTTTAAGATTTCCGGTGAAACATTTTGGTAGCCCTACTGGAAAACACAATAGCCCCGGGACATCGGGCTGGCAATTTTGCGATCCCCAAATTCTCGTTTTAAACATAATTCTTATTTGTCATTTTCAAGCCATCAAGGACTGATGCAACAACCTCCTGATAACTGGCATGTTTTATCTACCGCTCTGTTCCATCAGAGGGCGCGCATCAAGAAAGACCGGCAGATCACACTACAGCCTCACGTGCACACTCCAGCGGAGCTGTTTTTTTTTTTTTTTTTTACATATTATAAGCATAACAAAAAATAACTATTTAGTATGAAAGCGAATTAATATGAAACCGATGCAACTGCATATTCAAGCACTTTCAAGCACTTCATCCAAAATCCAAGCATTTTTCAAACCTTGAAAACACTACATTAAAATTCAAGCATTTTCAAGGAATTCAAGCACCCGTACGAACCCTGCTCTTCAGGAATATTGCTATTTTCAAGGGTTTTCCAGTCCTTAAATTCCAAAAAGTCAAACTCAAGTACTTCAAGCACTTTAAGCACCTTCTACGAACCATGAAAAAAGATCTATTATTGCATATAAACTGCTGAACATCACATTAAAAGATGAATGGCTGGTCTCTTTGTCAATCAGATGGTCTCTTCTGGTCAAAGTGGGCAGTTCTTGGCCAGAATAAGCCGCAATGTTAAAACTCTGGCTACACAAGACCTTTAAACCACATGAAAGCACTGATTTACCCTTTATGGACCACAAAACCTAGTCCTGACCCGCTGGCCTCTGTAACCTGTTGAATCATCTGGCCACAGCAGGCCATTCATGACTCGTGCTGACATCCTGTGGATCTGGTCAAATGGTGTAACAAACTGGCTGCTGTAGCTTTCTAGAGATTGTTTTATGCCACACAATGCACGTATGTGTTGTTAGAGGGGCAAACAAACAGGCTTTGACACGGGTGGAACGTCACAGAACCGCAAAGCAGCTGCTGGCAAACTATTCTTGCTGAAACAACACAACACTATTAGAGCAAAGCAAATGACAATTTTATATTATGTTGCTGTGTTCTGTATGAACATTCAGTACAGGTAAAAAACTAACACAACTGAAGATATTGAACCTGTTTTGTTAACATCATCAGGGTCTAACTTCCAATTGCAGGTGAACTGACCGGCTATTAAACTGTATTTTGAAATATTTCTTTAACATACACTCTTAAACATAATGGGTTCTTTATTTGCATCGATGGTTCCATGAAGAACCTTGAACATCCATGGAACCTTTCAAATGCAGAAAAGGTTCTTTAGATTTTTAAAATGTTTTTTCAAAGCAGTTATTTTAAGAACTGTTCAATGAAAGGTTCTTTGGGGAACCAAAAATGTTTTTTTATGGCATCACTGCAAAAACACCCTTCTAGAAACTATTTTTAAGAGTGTAACGTCGTCAAAAAACTTTAAGACTCAACTTATAAGAGTCCTGGACCTTCTGGGTCTCTTTGATTCATTATAAGTCTCTGGGTTTTTATTACCTGTTTTATTGTCCGGCATGATGTTAACCACTACATCAATTCAACTAAAACTAGACTAAGAAAAAGCTATTTTCAATCAACATTCACTGGTGTTATCAAAAGGTCTAGTTTAATCATAAAGCCAAACTATTTATGCACTATGACTAGTTAATATACACTACCAGTCAAAGGTTTTTTTAACAGTAAGATTTTTAATGTTTTTTTAAATAAATCTCTTCTGCTCATCAAGCCAGCATTTATTTGATCCAAAGTACAGAAAAACAGTAAAATGTTAAAATATTTTTACTATTTAAAATAACAGTTTTCTATTTGAATATATTTAATTTATTTTATTCCTGTGATCAAAGCTAAATTTTCATCATAATTACTCCAGTCTTCAGTGTCACTTGATCCTTTAGAAATCATTCTAATATGCTGATTTGCTGTTCAAGAACCGCTTATTATTTTTATTAATAATAATAATAATAATAATAATAATATTTAAACCAGTTAAGTGTTTTTTTAGGATTCTTTGATGAATAGAAATAAAATAAAAATAAAATAAAAATCTGAAATAAAAAGCTTTTGTAACAAACACTATACCATTCAAAAGCTTGGAGTCAGTATATTTTTATTGTGGCAAAGAAATTATAGAAATTAATACGTTTATTTAGCAAGGATGCTTTAAATTGATCAAAAGTGGTGATAAAGTCATTTATAACATAAGGTTTCGATTTCAGATCAATGCTGTTCTTCTGAACTTTCTACTCAAAGAAACCTAAAAAAAAAATTATACTCAGCTGTTTTCAACATAATAATAATAAATGTTTTTGAGCAGCAAATCTTAGAATGATTTCTGAAGGATCATGTGAATGGAGTAATAATGCTAAAAATTCAGCGTTGAAATCACAAGAATAAATTTCATTTTAAAACACATTCAAATAGAAAACAATTATTTAAATAAATAAATGCAGGCTTGGTGAGCAGGAGAGACATAAAAAAAAAAACAAATCTTACCATTCGAAACCTTTTGACTACAGTGTAAGCATTTCATACATAATGTTTTTTTTAGATAAACACTCACTGAAAAAAATGATTCACTGGTAAGTGGTTGCAATCCATTTATTTTAGCTACATTTAATAAACAAATTTTGTTGACTAACTTTCAAATGTTTTTTTTTTACTTAAATGCAGTTAAAATAAATTGATTGCAAACACTTACCTTAATTTTTAGTAAATTCAATGAATCATTTTTTACAGTGCTCTTGTACAAATGCACATACAATCTAAGTGTTTGGAAATCGCCCTTGACTGTGGGGATTTCTCAGTGTGCTCTGAAAAACATGTTTCAGTCCTTATCACCACCAAACTAACCTCTAAAGAAGATAAAAGCAGATTACAGGCTAGAAAAACTAAAGCTGCTCTTTGTCGTCAAACACACAATAATCCAACAAACCATTTTACCTTTACCGTGTTTTCACAATAGAGCACATCACAATCTCCATATCGGAGGAAAGACAGACACGCTGTGAGCTTTCGAGGACAGATGCGAGGGGACATTATTACAATCGGATAGATAAACCAATCAATCAGTCATTTGTTAATGGAAAGGTGTAAAGCTGTAGTCTCTTAACAGCGATGATCTCATTCTGTCCTGCTGCGTCCTCACAGGACGGGTCAGTGAAGACTTTAACCAGGTTAAGATTATAATCCACTGGCTGTCATTCAATCACCTGCTGAAAACAAGCTCCGCCTTCATTAACATTACGCTGCATGGCAGTGTGAACCAATGCTGTTGGCCTGAATATCCTTAGCTATTATGCACAGTCTGACCTGGTAAAGCTGGACGGAGAATCTGCAATAAGAGCTCATAAAATGATCACTGTGCCAAAAAGTTCCCAAAGGTTTCCAAGTGTGATCTTTCACAAAACTCATCAGGCTTCGCCATTAATTCAGGCTGGTCACTGAGGTCTATTTTAAGAGCGGTGTAAATACCCAAGGCTCGAGTGCCGCTGTCCTGAGATCAAACGCTGTGTGTATAATCCAGATATAAACCTTCAGCACTTACAGAGAAAAAGAGTACAAGCTCTTTACAGACCACATTATAGCTACATTATACTTTTCAAATACATGTTTTCAAAAAGATGACAAAACCACAACAAAAGTACTAAAACCGTATCTAAAATTAAAATGGAAATTGTAAATATTTATAAAATGTAATAAAATGAAATAAATGTTTAATTGAAATAAAATATACTTTTTTTTTCTTTTTTCCCCCACCATTTCTACTTAATTTCTACTTTTAAAACATTTACATTTACATTTAAAATAACTAATAAAAATTACAAAAAAACAACAAAAAATACTGACACTTTTTAATAAAATGAAAATGTAAAATATAAAAATAAAAACAAATACTAAATATTTATAACATTTAATAAAATAAAAAATAATTTAAAAAAATAAATTTTGGCACCATTTCTAATTTTCATTTAGTTTAAGTTAAAGTACTAAAATAAATAAAGTAAAACAAAAATAAAAACTATATTGCATATTTAAATTAACTAATAAAAATGACACAAAAACAACAAAATTACTGATGCTTTATAAATTAAAATGAAAAAGTAAAATATAAAAGTAAAAACAAATTCTAAATGTTTATAAAATTTCATAAAACTAAATACAATTAAATAAATATTTAACTGAAATAAAATATAACATTTTTCATTTTGGCACCCTTTCTAATTTTCATTTGGTTTATGTTGAAGTTCTAAAATAACTAAACTAAAACAAAAATAAAAACTATATCACGCATTTAAAATAACTAATAAAAATTACACTTTATAATTAATTTAAATGTAAAATATAAAAATAAAAACAAATTCTAAATGTAATGTTCTAAATACAATTAAATAAATGTTTAACTGAAATAAAATACACAATTTTTAATTTTGGCACCATTTCTAATTTTCATTTAGTTCATTTTGAAGTTCTAAAATAACGAAACTAAAAAAACAAAAAACTATATCACGTATTTAAAATAACTAATAATAATGACACTTTATAATTAATTTAAATGTATATTACAAAAATAAAAACAAATTCTAAATATTTAAAATATTTAATGAAAATCAAAATTACATTAAAAACATTAAATAAAATATAAAAATTAAATAAAAAATGTTTAACTGAAAAATAAAAACGAATTCTAAATATTTATAAAATTTAATAAAATAAAAGAATAAAATAACATTTAAGTTGAAGTACTAAAATAACTCAACTAAAGCAAAAAATAACTCTATCTATCTATCTATCTATCTATCTATCTATCTATCTGTGTATGTGTCTATCTACCTTGAAGGCCTAATAATTTTTTTTTTTAAACACTTCCTTTATTTCACAGGTTATGTGGTGTAACTGTGAACTAACAGCCTGTCGGTATTAGATAATAATACCAGCTTATTAACACCCCATAACAGGAGCTTCCCAAAGCTTTGATAATGAGCGGATGATGAGATTTACATAAGCATATATCTGACAAATCAGACGAGTATAAACAGGGCACATGCTGCGAGCACATCGAGCGCGTCGGGACAGATTCAGCCCACAGGTGAACTGAGCTACTCTCGTAGTAATACGAGCTTGACTCTTGTCAAGCGCTGCCCATTTACAGTTTTGCATTCCTCTGTTGACACACAACCCAGCAGTGCACTGGGCAAGTATGCATACTTCTCAATATTTACTCATGAAGCACTGAGGAAACAACAGAAAGCGACATGAGAAGACCCTGTTGAGCATGACATTCCTTCAATCCTATATGTTCTTATTTACTGCAAATAAATGAAATGAGTCACATGAATCACAGCAGGCTGTCCTGAAATGCTTGGGTTCACCAAGCTAGTAAAACATTTGCAGTAATGCATTAACTTCAAGGTCCAGCCTTTAAATGCAAAATACGCCAGCAGAGACACGTGTGGACGCTTTTACAGCGGGTCATGTGACTAAAGAGGATTCACCTCATTCACCTGTAATCAGGTGACGAAATACAGCCATAGAAACAGCACTGAAATATCTGACAAATGCATGATTTTCAGTAATTAAAAATATGGCATGCAATCAACTGGCAAGCTTGACTAAAACTAAACAGGTGTTTAACCTGTAGATTATTTAAATAAATAAGCTTTCCACTGACATATTGTTTTTGTTATCATTGTTGTTATAGGACAGTATTTGGCGAAGATACAACTATTTGAAAATCTGGAATATGAGGGTGCAAAAACACTTAAATATTGAGAAAATCGCCTTTAAAGTTGTCCAAATGATAATTAATATTTTAATAAACCAAATTTAATCAAAGAAAGATGCTTAACTAAAAAAATGGCACAATCTAGTAAAAAAATTGTAAAAATGTCAAATTTGAAGCCTTGCCGATAGAATGGATGCCTAGTAGCAAATATTGCATAAATAATTGCAGTTTTAATGGGTTTCAATGTGGACATTTTTGTCCTTAATGTCCTGAGTGTGAGTATTTTTTGTATAGAGGGTAAAATTGATTTTTTGAAAGAAATGAAACTGAAATGGACAAAAATGTCCATAAGGTCGCACAAGGGTTATATTCTTTCCTGTAAAAATATAGATAAAACTCTAAATTTATGGTGTAATATTTATAATTACAAATATACTCTTTAGCTCATCATCAAATTACCTTTGAATTATTGACCTGAAACACAGGACAAGTATCATACAATAAGACTACAATCAGGCCTGTCATCATTACTAGCTACACTACAATTTTCGCATGGTTTCCACTTGAGAAATCCTCATTATAGATTATGGGCTCAAATTTTAGCCAGAAGTGACGTTAAAATGTCTTAATGACGGATTTGATTCTTACAAACACAGCTTTTGGCTTCACAAGATGTTAACTGATGGACTGAAGCGGTGTGGATTACTCTGATGTTTTTATCAGCTGTTTGGACTCTCATTCTGACGGCACCCATTCACTCCAGATAATCCATTGGTGAGCAAGTGATGGAATGGCATATTTCTCCAAATCTGACCAACAAACATCTAAGAGTGAGTACTTTTGGATGAACTATTCCTTTAAATGTCAGCCAAAACAAGCTTTTTAGAGACATTTAGAGGCTGAAATGGCACATCCAAAAAAAAAACAAAATAAACATCATGCAGCCAGACTGTTATCTTACCGTCATAACCAATTTTATACACCACAACGTTTGCATAGGTTTAAACACTGCTTATAGCCCAAACAAGTTTGTCACTTTACGATGACATGCTCAGAAACTGAAATAAATGCATGATCTTCAGTAATTAAAAATATGGCATGCAATCAACTGGCAAGCTTGACTAAAACTAAACAGGTGTTTAACCTGTAGATTATTTAACCTTTGGATTATTGACTAAAATAACCCCAACACAGGACAAGTATCAGGGCTCGCAAAATTTCAAAATCTCTGGTAGCCCTTCGGGCAGGTACTCTTCAGATTTTGGTAGGCCGAAAATTAATTTAACTAGCCCAAATAAAAAAAAGACAATTTTCTTTTTAAATATAGAAAATCAGATGTCAATCAAAAATGTTTTCAATACACAAATATAAACAAATATCAAGGAAAGAATTTTATTTCACTATTTAGTTTATCTGCAGAATTTTAAAATATCAATTTCAGGCAATTTCTTTATTTTGAAGAGCTGCACAAGTAAAATGAAGTGGGGTTGGACAATGTACAATATAATATTCAGTCATAAAATGATTTATAATTCAGATACAGGTTCAAAAACAAAATATCTTATACAATGGCATTTCAGCCTTTATACCATTTAAAAGGGATACATTAAGTACATAATTTATTAGATTTATTAAAAACATAAATATTACTGTCTTAATTGTTTATATTTTTAGAAGGCACATTAACTTCTTTCACGTTAACTCTGTCACGAGGGGGCGCTTTAGGAGTGCTGAAATATTACGGTTTCCCTAGTAACGGCTGTATACAAAGCAGCATTAACGCAGTTTTATCAGGCATGAAATGAAAATACCAACGATACGTTTCTGAGGACAGTCGGCTCCCTTCAGATACATTCATATAAAGACATCCGTGTGGCGTTTTGACTTTGAAACGTGTAGTACGTATATTTTTATTCAATGACATCATTGCGTTTTGGAACTTAATCCAGCCCTATCGCGATTCTCGTCTTTCCGTCATCAACTGTAAGACCCCTTAATATTATTATTAAGATTTTTCTTTTACTATTTAACATATTTAAAACTTTTAATGGCCTTAAATTTGATAAAACTAAATTGAGGAGTTTTTAAGGACCTCAGAAGCCCTGTACTTTATGATAGCCCATCGGGCAGTCCGGTCAAACATTTTGGTAGCCCGACTGGAAAACACAATAGCCCCGGGACGCCGGGCTAGCGATTTTGCGAGCCCTGAGTATCATACAAACAGACTGTAATCAGGCCTGTCATCATTACTTGCTACACTACAATATTTGCAAACAATCGCTTACAAGCTAAAACAAAAGGTAACACTAGGGTTGCACGGTATACCGGTACTACGATAGTATCGCGATACTAAAGTTTAAAAATACCCGCGGTGCCATTGCATTTTTGAAAACGGTAGTCCCGTAAGAAATGTTGTATGCACAGTAGGAACACTGTTTAAAACGTTCATTTGAACATGCACGCCAGAAGAAACATTACAACTTGATTGCCAAAATGTATTTCTGCTGTGCTTTGTGTAGTACAGGCTGTGTATACGCTTTATATGGTATTCAGTGTTTCCCGACGCTTCAGTTCAGTTTGAAATGAGAAGTTGCACACGCACGTCATTGTTTACGCTGCAGTTTATCAGAAGAGAGGGTCTGATTCAGACCGTAATGCTATTTAAAAAATAGCAGCTCAAGAATCACTTATTAAACATCAAATTGTTTTACAAGAAAGTATTTTCGCATTTTTATTCATTTGCCCACTTTTAGAACAAGTGTAATAATTCGTTTCTGGAAGCATCTTTGCGATCACAAATGCAATCCCATTCATTAACATAGTGGCTTTGCGCTGTGTTCCAATCAATCATTATTACATATATAACATTAATGAATACGTTTTAATATAGAAGCTGCTAACTTAGAATTTTCAAGATATGCGAGCAAAAATGCTCCTGCAGTTCAGCAATATGACACGAGCAAGATGTTTTAGTTTCGTTTCTGTGTTTGAATCCGAATCCGCGTTGGTTTGGGCGAATCACTGATTCACTGAGCCATTCATAAAAACGAGTCATTTGATTCACCCCTGAATGATTCAGCTGTTTTGAAAGAATCGTTTGAATGACTCAGTGATTCAATCATGAACACTTCTGCCACCTGCTGACGGGTTTAAGTTTCCCATCAAATTACATTATTTTCCAACATATTTCTATATTCAGAGTTTTGTATTTAAAACAATAATCTTATAACATTACTTATGCAATTATAAGTACAGTGTACATGTATAAATACCACATCTAAATGTCACTCCATGCAACTTCTGTGCTATGCTAAGATGACTTTCGTTTACATGATTTCATGGATAACAATAGCCAGTCATTCATTCACATTAATGAAGTATTCAGAGAAAATGTTTTCATTTACATCTTTATATTTATGAAATTTAGATTCATTTTGTAGAATTGAATTTTAAATGAACAGAATACTGCATGGTATCGTGATACTACTTGGTATCGCGATACTTCAGCTGGTATAGTATCGCAAGTCATTTTTATGGTATCGTGACAACCCTAGGTAACACACCCATTCACAAAATAATAAGGTTCCCACATTTATCACTATTTGATTTCTAAGACTTTTCCTGTTCATGTTCATGAGTCGTGCAGTGAAAAAGTCATCTTTTCTGAATCAGGAGAGAAACAGAAACAGACAGAGCACCATTTACAAGCCAAAACAGCTCTAAACAAAATTTTTGGTGGATTTTGATGACAGAGACAAACTCTTTCCATGGAGATGGACTTTTCCCACTTAAGAAAGCGTTATTATAGATTATAGGCTCATACTTAGCCAGAAGTGATGTTAAAATGTCTTCATGATGGATTTGTTTCTTACAAACACAGCTTTTGGTTTCACAAGATGTTAACTGATGGACTGAAGCGGTGTGGATTACTCTGATTTTTTTTTTTTTCAGCTGTTTAGACTCTTATTCTGATGGCACCCATTCACTCCAGATTATCCAATGGTGAGCAAGTGATGGAATGGCACATTTCTCCAAATCTAAGAGTGAGTACTTTCTTTTTTGGATGAACTATTCCTTTAAATGTCAGCCAAAACAAGCTTTTTTCTGAGACATTTAGAAGCTGAAATGGCACATCCAAAAAACAAAATAAGTGTCATGCAGCCAGACTGTTATCTTGCGGTCATAACCAACTATATATACCACAACGTTTGCATAAGTTTAAACAGAGCCCAAACAAGTTTGTCACTTTACAATGACTCAGAAACTAAAAATAAATGCAGGATTTTCAGTAATTAAAAATATGGCATGCAATCAACTGGCAAGCTTGACTAAAACTAAACAGGTGTTTAACCTGTAGATTATTTAACCTTTGGATTATTGACTAAAATAACCCCAACACAGGACAAGTATCATACAAACAGCATGTAATCAGGCCTGTCATCATTACTTGCTACACTACAATATTTGCATACAGTATTTTAACAATCGCTTACAAGCTAAAACAAAAGGTAACACACCCATTCACAAAATAATAAGGTTCCCACATTTATCACTATTTGATGTCTAAGACTTTTACTGTTCATGTTCATGAGTCATCTATCCATAATATTTCCTTCACAAGTCATCTTTTCTGAATCAGGAGAGAAATTGAAACAGATCGAGCACCGTTTACAAGCCAAAACAGCTCTAAGCAAAAATTTTGGTGGATTTTGATGTCAGAGACAAACTCTTTCCATGGAGATGGACTTTTTCCACTTAAGAAAGCGTTATTATAGATTATAGGCTCATACTTTAGCCAGAAGCGATGTTAAAATGTCTTAATGATGGATTTGTTTCTTGCAAACACAGCTTTGTGGCTTCACAAGATGTTAACTGATGGACTGAAGCGGTGTGGATTACTCTGATGTTTTTATCAGCTGTTTGGACTCTCATTCTGACGGCACCCATTCACTCCAGAGAATCCACTGGTGAACAAGTAATGGAATGGCACATTTCTCCAAATCTGACCAAACATGGTCTAAGAGTGAGCACTTTCATTTTTGGATGAATTATTCCTTTAAATGTCAGCCAAAGCAGGCTTTTTTGAGACATTTAGAAGCTGAAATGGCACATCCACAAACAAAATAAGTATCATGCAGCCAGACTGTTATCTTGCCGTCATAACCAACTATATATACCACAACGTTTGCATAAGTTTAAACACTGCTTACAGCCCAAACAAGTTTGTCACTTTACAATGACATGCTCAGAAACTGAAAGAAATGCATGATTTTCAGTAATTAAAAATATGGCATGCAATCAACTGGCAAGCTTGACTAAATAACTAAACAGGTGTTTAACCTGTAGATAATTTTACCTTTGGATTATTGACTGAAATAACCCCAACACAGGACAAGTATCATACAAACAGACTGTAATCAGGCCTGTCATCATAACTAGCTACACTACAATATTTGCATACAGTATTTTAACAATCGCTTACTTCTAAAATAAAAGGTAACACACCCATTCACAAAATAATAAGGTTTATTACATTTATTACTATTTGATTTTTAAGACTTTTTCTGTTCATGTTCATGAGTCGTGCAGTGAAAGGTCATTTTTTCTGAATCAGGAGTGAAATAGAAACAGACAGAGCACCGTTTACAAGCCAAAACAGCTCTAAACAAAAATTTTGGTGGATTTTGATGTCAGAGACAAACTCTTTCCATGGAGATGGACTTTTTCCACTTAAGAAAGCGTTATTATAGATTATAGGCTCATACTTTAGCCAGAAGCGATGTTAAAATGTCTTAATGATGGATTTGTTTCTTGCAAACACAGCTTTGTGGCTTCACAAGATGTTAACTGATGGACTGAAGCGGTGTGGATTACTCTGATGTTTTTATCAGCTGTTTGGACTCTCATTCTGACGGCACCCATTCACTCCAGAGAATCCACTGGTGAACAAGTAATGGAATGGCACATTTCTCCAAATCTGACCAAACATGGTCTAAGAGTGAGCACTTTCATTTATTTTTGGATGAATTATTCCTTTAAATGTCAGCCAAAGCAGGCTTTTTTGAGACATTTAGAAGCTGAAATGGCACATCCACAAACAAAATAAGTATCATGCAGCCAGACTGTTATCTTGCCGTCATAACCAACTATATATACCACAACGTTTGCATAAATTTAAACACTGCTTACAGCCCAAACAAGTTTGTCACTTTACAATGACATGCTCAGAAACTGAAAGAAATGCATGATTTTCAGTAATTAAAAATATGGCATGCAATCAACTGGCAAGCTTGACTAAATAACTAAACAGGTGTTTAACCTGTAGATAATTTTACCTTTGGATTATTGACTGAAATAACCCCAACACAGGACAAGTATCATACAAACAGACTGTAATCAGGCCTGTCATCATAACTAGCTACACTACAATATTGGCATACAGTATTTTAACAATCGCTTACTTCTAAAATAAAAGGTAACACACCCATTCACAAAATAATAAGGTTTATTACATTTATTACTATTTGATTTTTAAGACTTTTTCTGTTCATGTTCATGTTCATGAGTCGTGCAGTGAAAGGTCATTTTTTCTGAATCAGGAGTGAACTAGAAACAGACAGAGCACCGTTTACAAGCCCAAACAGCTCTAAACAAATATTTTGGTGAATTTTGATGTCAGAGACAAACTCTTTCCATGGCTTCCACTTGAGAAAGCGTTATTATAGATTATGGACTCAAATTTTAGCCAGAAGTGACGTTAAAACGTCTTAATGATGGATTTGTTTCTTACAAACACTTTTGGCTTCATAAGATGTTAACTGATGGACTGAAGCGGTGTGGATTACTCTGATGTTTTTATCAGCTGATTGGACTCTCATTCTGACGGCACCCATTCACTCCAGAGAATCCACTGGTGAGCAAGTGATAGATTTGGAGAAATCTGCCATTCCAAGAGTGAGTACTTTCATTTTTGGTTGAACTATTCCTTTAAATGTCAGCCAAAACAGGCTTTTTTTGAGACATTTAGAAGCTGAAATGGCACATCCACAAACAAAATAAACATCATGCAGCCAGACTGTTATCTTGCCGTCATAACCAACTATATATACCACAACGTTTGCATAGGTTTAAACATTGCCTAGAGCCCAAACAAGTTTGTCACTTTACAATGACATGCTCAGAAACTGAAATAGCACTCACAAATAAGACCAGTCTCATAAAGCCAGGCTTATCTTGACCAACCTCATCATCCAACTGGAATGGAAAGAATTCTGGCTTCTTTGACCAAAAAAAAGCCCTCTGCCCAACAAAGTTGCTGAAAGTTTCTTTTACCCTGTAAACGTGCAATGTTTAATCACAGTATTTCGCCTATAACTGCCTGTTTTGCATTGACTTTTCTAAATTACTCACTTTTGAAAATAGACCCTTGTGAAGTTAATGTACATTTTCAAAGAAAATACTTGCTTTTTTAATTTTTTAAGGAAGATGTTTTCATATATATTTAAATTCTTGGTGAATTTATGGTGTAATACTTATAATTTACACTATAATACACTATAGCTCATCATCAAATTTATTCAAAGGAATATTTTGTTTGTTTCATATTATATTTGTATTTTTTTTAAATTGAGATTTATACATTATCTGAAAGCTGAATATATAAGCTTTCCACTGACATGTTGTTATCGTTATTATTGTTGTTAGAGGATAATATTTTGCCAAGATACAACTATTTGAAAATCTGGAATCTGAGGTTGCAAAAAAAAAAAAAAAAGTAAATATTGAGAAAATCACCTTTAAAGTTGTCCAAATGATCATTAATATTTTTAATAAAATAAAATAAAGATGCTTAACTGAAAATATAGATTTTTTTAATTCGGCACCATTTCTATTTTTTTATTTAATTAAGTTGAAAAATAAAAACTATTTAAAATAGTATTTAAAATAACTAATTAAAATAACACAAAAACAACAAAGTTACTGACACGTTATAACTAAAATAAAAATGTAAAATAAAAAAATAAAAACATTCTAAATATTTATAAAAAATATATTTTTTTAAATAAATATTTAGAATGTTTTAAGATTTAATTTTTTAAGAAAGATGTTTTCATATACATTTGAATTATTTACTGTAAAAATATTTGTAAAACTCAAAGTTTATAGTGTAATACTTATAATTACAAAAATACTCTTTAGCTCATCATTAAATGTATTGAAAGGAACATTTTTTTTAGTTGTCTTTATGTTTGCAAATGTTGTCTTGATACCAAAAAAAATCATATTATATGTGACCCTGGACCACAAAACCAGTCATAAGGGTAATTTTTTTTTTTAATTGAGATTTATACATCATCTGAAAGCTGTGGATAGGACAGTATTTGGCTGAGATACAACTATTTGAAAATCTAAATATTGAGAAAATCGCCTTTAAAGTCATCCAAATAAAGGTCTTAGCAATGCATACTACTAATCAAAAATTAAGTTTAATATATTTGATATATTTATGATATGAATTTTACAAAATATCTTCATAGCTGCAAGACTGGTTTTGTGGTGCATGGTCACATATATAAAAATCATGCAGACAACATCTGTATTAGTTTAATTCTCTCATAAAGGCAACAAATGGAACCGATGCTACCATCTGGTCTACATTTTCTCACTACTAATTTATATTTTTTTGTTTTAGTAAACAATAAACATACAATGGCAGGTTAAAACAAAATAAAACAGGTGCAACACAAACAAAACCAGGCTTTTCATCATATAAACAAATGCATGACCTGAACTTTTAACGTTTGTAAAAGTTAGGCTGTTAGTGTTAATATAAACATATGATCAGATACTGAAAGAACGTAGTGACACACAAAACAAGTGTCTGTTATCAGGAATGTCATCATAAACAACTTTGCAAACTAGACTACAACGCTTTAATCATCCCATACACACAAAACTGGCATTATGTTAGTGCAAATTCATGATCAGAGGCTCGAATGACACAAACACAAATGTATGACAGTAAGAAGAGTTTCACACACATGCCACGACGCATCTGTCATTTTCCAGCCATTCTCAACATCAACAAGCCGAAGCACGAAGAAAACACACAAAAGCCCCTCATCTCCACCCACGGTCCCTATACACACAGCTGTCACACACACAGTCCTCATGTAAACACACATATATACGATGTAAATACACACAGACAGCTGATGTTAGCCGAGCTAGCCTTAGACTATCAGCGCTCAGAAACATCTAATCTCATCGCATTAATGCTTGTAATCCCGCACACAAGTCGTGTGCGCGTTAACGTGTGTAACCAAGTGTGTACTTCAATGTGTGTGTGTTATTTACCTGTTCAGGTAACACACGGCTAAGCTAACAGTAGCGGGAAACACAGCGAAAACACCAAACCGACCGAGTCGGGAGAGAAAACCGTGGCTTACCTCTGCAAACATTATTTAAAACGCAAAACCGGAGGCTGTTTAGTTTATCCCCGCCACATTTTTAACGTTTTCCTTTCTTCTCGCGTTCATAAACTGAGGCGCTTCAGGACTGCGCGCGCCCTGCCTGCAGCCGCCATGAGCGCGAGCTCGACAAGCCGATGAATCTCAACGTAAAAACTAGAGCGGACACTCTAGAGCGCGTCTGAGGGAAGGTCACGTGATCAGATTCGAGGGATCTGATTGGTTCGCGGGTTTCTATCATCCGGAAGATTACCTACGCGGCTATATATATTTTAACTATAATGATGTGAGTATATATGAGTACATGTTTTTTTTTAATATAGTGCTTCGTTTAAAAATGTATTTATAATATTAGCCGTGAACCCTTTGGTATTCTTTTCAGCCTGCGCTGTTGCTTTACTATCCGATGGGCGGCGCTCTAGAGTGGCAATACTAGGCAAAAAGTTTACCTGTAGCGTAACCCGTGATTGGTCAGCGTGTGATGACACACCTATCCTACCCGTTTCTCGTGCTTTATTATCTTCGGTAAATTTAAATAGCACCCTGTTTAGCATTGACGATCTATACATAGTAAGATGCCTCGGCTTGTGGAAAAAATATTTCACAATCATATTAGTTGACAAATCGTGCGTCATTTGAACGCACTATGCTGATCCAGCAGATCTGACTTACTCTTAATACAGTATTCATAACATGTGACACATGAAGCCCTAAACGTGTTCTAGTGCACATCTGCATTTCTTTTTCTCTGTCTTTTTTTAAACCATGATGTCAGAATCGACTCTAAGTGTTCCACAACATGCCTCCAATTTTCTGTGTAAACATTGCAATAACTAGGCCCTAGTTCCGTTGTGTATGAGCTTATTTCTTTATTTACTTTTTTTTTTTAAATCCAGTCCATCGTGAATTTGCATACCTGTTTCCAGTTCCGAAACGCCTTAGTTAAGTCAAACTGCATGTTTTGATTCCATTTTAAAATCCAGGTAAGCTTATCCATCAAGACTTGATTTTATCAGTCAGTTTAATACAAAAATAAGTAGCATGTATTTCCTCCATGTCAGTCCCACAACAGGATGAAGACTGCTTGACGCCAGGCCAAATGTTCGTCGTGACGTCACACTGAATGATCCCAAATAAACTTTGGACCTTATAGGTTTATGACCATAAGTGAGTGCAGAAAAACAGACCGGGAAGATTAAATCACCATAACTGCACAGTAATGCACATTAAACTGATTTTCCTGAACGTGATACTGATAAGGATGTTTTTCTTTTCTGTGGAGCCTGCAGAGTTGTTTTATAATTGAAGTGAATAGACTGAATAAATGATTTAATGAAAACAAATGCGTTAGAATTTTTGAAACAGAATGACTTTGAATGTTCTACTTAGCAACCCTGCATTTATTTGAACCAAAATACAGGAAAAGCTGTAATATTGCAAAATATTTTTACTTTTTAAAATACCTGATTTCTATTTGAATAGATTTTAAATTGTAATTTATTTCTGTGATCAAAGCTACATTTTCAGCATCATTACTTCAGTCCTCAGTGTCACATGATCCTTCAGAAATCATTCTAATATGCTGAATTGCTCTTAAAGAAACATTTTTATTATTATTATCAATATTTAAAACAGTTTAGTAAATTTTTTTTAAGATTCTTTGATGACTAGAAAGATCCAAAGATTTATTTATCTGAAATAAAAAGCTTTTGTAACATTATACACTATACCATTGGGGAAAGAAATTAGAAATGAATAGCCTAGTTTTATTTAGCAAGGATGCTTTATATTGATCAAAAGTGATGATAAGGACATTTATAATGTTACAAAAGATTTCTATTTCAGATAAATGCTGTTCTTCTGAACTTTCTATAAACTTAAAAAAAATTCTACTCAGCTGTTTTCAACATAATAATAATAAATGTTTTTTGAGCAGCAAATCAGATTCAAAATTCAGCTTTGAAATCACAGGAATAAATTACATTGTAAAATATATTCAAACAGAAAAGAGTTATTTTAAATAGTAAAAATATTTCAAAATGTTACTGTTTTTGCTGTTCTTTGAATCAAATAAATGCAGGCTCTGTGAAACTTCTTTAAAAAAAACCCATTAAAAACACTGTTCAAAAACTTTTGACTGGTAAAGAAACCCAGCTTATGGTTTGATGACTGAAATACATTTACATTTAGACATTTAGCAGACGCTTTTATCCAAAGCGACTTACAAAAGAGGACAATGGAAGCAAAAACTAAATGTAAAATGTACACTGACAACCTTAGAAACACTTTAAATAAGAAAGCTAAAGTTTTCCAGTTTGTGAACTTCACAAAGTGTTTATTTGATTTTTAACCGCTTGTTATGTTTTTACCTTTTTATTTCCTTGATTTTTAGATTATATAAACTTATTTGTATATGTTTTTTTTGTATTCAGTTGGAAAAAATATGATAATGATGTTCCTTGAATTAGAAACAAATGTCCTATTTTTTTCCCCTTCTTATTCCCCAAGGTGTTATGATAATTTAGTTATATTAACTATTAACTAAATAATTTAAGTCATATTAACATTTAAGTCATAATTTCTTTACAGTTTCAAATCATTGGATGTTTAAAGTCATCTTCTGATTATTTATTTAATTTTTTAAGAGTACAAATATTTAATGTACTCTCATAAAAATGCATGCTTTTTATTCCTCAATGTGTTATGATAACATTTAACATTTATATAAGTCATATTAACATTTAAGTCAATAATTTCTTTACAATTTTAAATCATTGGATGTTTAGAGTCCTTTTTGTGATTATTTATTTATTTAATTCTTTTTAAGAGTACAAATATTTAATGTACTCTTTTAAAAATGAATGCTTAATAAATACATATACTAAATAATGTACACTGACAACCTTAGATACTCTTTAAAAAAGAAAGCTAAAGGTTTCCGGTTTGTGAACTTCACAAAGTGTTTATTTGATTTTTAACCGCTTGTTATGTTAACTTTTAACATTTTTATTTCCTTGATTTTTTAATTTTATATAAACTTATTTGGATATTTTTTAATTTTTCCATTTGAACAAATATGATTATGATGTTCCTTGAATTAGAAAAAAACGTCCTAATTGTTTGCCTTTTTATTCTCCAAGGTGTTATGATAACATTTAACATTTATATAAGCCATATTAACTTATTACATGCGAACATTTAACATTTACTTAAGTCATATTAACATTTAAGTCATAATTTATTTACAATTTTAAATCATTCAACGTTTATATTCCTGTTTTGTGATTATTTATTTAATATTTTTTTAAGAGTACAAATATTTAATGTACTCTCTTAAAAATGAATGCTTAATAAATATAATACAAATACTAAATAATGTACACTGACAACCTTAGATACTCTTTAAAAAAGAAAGCTAAAGGTTTCCGGTTTGTGAACTTCACAAAGTGTTTATTTGTTTAAGCGCTTGTTATGTTTTTACATGTTTATTTCCTTTAGATTATATAAACTTATTTGTATATGTTTTTAATTTTTCCATTTGACAAATAAGATTATGATGTTCCTTGAATTAGAAAAAAAAAATCCTAATTTTTCCCTTTTTATTCCCCAATGTGTTTTGATAACATTTACATTTATATAAGTCATATTAACTTATTTCATGAGAAAATGTAACATTTACTTAAGTCATATTAACATTTAAGTCAATAATTTCTTTACAATTTTAAATCATTGGATGTTTATAGTCCTTTTTGTGATTATTTATTTATTTAATTTTTTAAGAGCACAATTATTTAATGTACTCTCTTAAAAATGAATGCTTAATAAATATTATACATATACTAAGTAATGTACACTGACAACCTTAGATGCTCTTTAAATAAGAAAGCTAAAGGTTTCCGGTTTGTGAACTTCACAAAGGGTTTATTTGTTTAACCACTTGTTATGTTTTTACATTTTTATTTCCTTGATTTTTAGATTATATAAACTTATTTGTATATTTTTTTTAGTTGAAAAAATATGATTATGATGTTCCTTGAATTAGAAATTTTTTTTATAATTTTTTCCCTTTTTATTCCCCAAGGTGTTATGAGAACATTTAACATTCACTTAAGTCATATTAACATTTAAGTCAATAATTTCTTTACAATTTTAAATCATTGGATGTTTAGAGTCCTTTTTGTGATTATTTATTTATTTAATTTTTTAAGAGTACAAAATATTTAATTTACTCTCTTAAAAATGCATGCTTAATAAATATAATATATACAGGTATGTGCCAAAAAATTTGAATATCGAAGGAAAGTCCATTTATTTTAATAATTTGTTTCAAAAAGTGAAACTTGTTTGTTATATTAGTTCACTACACACAAAATGAAATATTTCAAGCCTTTATTTGTTTCAATTTTAATGATGATAGATTAAAGTTTTTTTTTTTTTTTAGTTGCTAATTTTCCTATGGGAAAGTAGTTTTTCGCCAAAAAAAATTTAACTTTAACTTATGCTTATTGTTGATAGTCAAAATTAAATGAAAATAAAGTAAAATAAATGTTACTGTATCTTTAAAATCTGTGTCAGAATGCCTGTATTATATATTTATGACGTAAAAGATCATGTCACAGTCATTGCGTTATTTTCTTTACCCTGTCAGCATCTCTTGAGTAATATAAGGCAGTATAGTGATGAGAGAAACAGTGTGGGTTATTCTGCTGCATCTCTTCTGTCGCGCTATTTTTAGATCTCGCGTCTGGCTGCTGTGCTCGCGAGCGCGCGCGCGTCTCCTGTGAGCGCTGAAGATCCGCGGTGCGTTTTTATGAATGAGTGTGTGATCGCCGTCATTTCTGCCACAGCATCCCACAAACGAACAGGAGCAGAGAGACACTCTTTCAGGTGAGTGCGAGATGCATGTTTCATTTTATCGCCCTATAGATAGATAGATAGATAGATAGATAGATAGATAGATAGATAGATAGATAGATAGATAGATAGATAGATAGATAGATAGATAGATAGATAGATAGATAGATAGATAGATAGATAGATAGATAGATAGTGAGTGAGAGCACTGTTGAATAATTATTCAATAACTTGAATCAGAGAATTGCTTTTGTGTAAAGTGAGGATTTATGTGATATTATGCACTGTATGCATGCATGCAATTAGTATCAGTTTAAAGTGTTTTTTTTAATCAGTCTCCTAAATTTAGGCTTGTAATACAGGCAAATGTAACACTAATTATAATGCAGATATATACTAATTTGTGGTTTTCCTCTTTTAACAAGAGGGGTTAGAGCTCCTGGTAACAGGTAGAGAATATATCCAGCATCGTTTGCTCATAGGACGCATGGGGGACAAATCACTGAGCTATAAATAGACCTGACAGCAGCTACACACACACACACACACACACACTCACCGAACCTCTGCTTTTACACTGAGGATGCCTTACAGAACCTGTTTTTCCAGTGCATCTCAGCTGATTTTACTGCATTGGTGAGCATATAACATTCATGTGATGCATGCATTTTTTAATTGCATGGCAACAGGGATCAACAGGTTACATCAACAGGTCTGCTATAAATAAGGGTGTGAATGTGCTACTGTCTGGCGCTATTATTAAACTGGCATTAAACAGACTGAGCAGTAAAACAATTATGAAAGGCACAGACAAAAATAATTTTGAATTGCACACATTTTTCTGTTAGTCACTATTAGTCATGGTCTAATGGAATGTGGACTATTAAAGCGAGAAACTGCAGGTGAATAGGGTAAAAAAAAAAAAAACTAATAGTTATCACCGTACTTAGTTAATTGATTACATTGATAATTGCAAAAAAAATTTGTATTACAAGTTTTCTAAAATGTTAGATTTAAATATGCAAATGAAACATTATTTAATGAAATATGCTCTAATTTGCATAGATTTAGTTCAAAAGTCAGTTTCAAAATTCTTTTTTTTTGACATATTAGAGTCAAAAATTTTTACAGAGGGGATTTTTGGGGGAATAAAATGTATAAAATCAAGTGAATCATGTATGAACAAATCCCTCTGTTAAAACCTTCAGGATATAGCAGGGATTAAAAATGTAAAGTTTGGTGTGTGTAAGTGCTACATAAGTGGATATTTATGGCTCAGTGTAGGAGAAAACACTCATTTTGAGAAAACGGCCTTTAAAAATATGTATTGTAATAGAAATCTATTGACACAAATAGATAAAGTGCTATAAAAGAAACACTTAACAGTGTCTTTTGGGTGTTTTCTTTCCACTAGTCTGAAAAAAACACTTTATGAAAAACCAAAAAGCCCAAAAACTCAAACTTGCAGGTGCATGAACAAACAGCGTCTTTGCCTGCAGTGTCTCCCCTTAAATATTCCAGAAAAGAAATCTGAATCTGAACATTAGATCAGTTAGAATTCTAGGTTCAACATTCTTTCATTTTGTGTTGGAAATCTTTTTGGACATCTGTTTTTGTCACTTCATAAATCAGAAATAAGAATTCTGTCAAAAACCACAAGAAAATACATCTTCACCATGTTTATAGGAATCAAATGTTGTATAAAATCAGGGGAACAAACCTCTCAGTTAAAGCCTTCAGAATATAATTATAAAGTTTGGTGTATGTAACCTATGAAGATATGTGTAATTGAAATATGCAGATGCGAATACAGAGTGCAATAACAGTTTTTGACAATCGCTAGGACACATTTCTCAATACTTAGGTCACTTTTTCAAAACTCTCCTAACCATCTTTCAGCTTGATACAGCAGTTCATTTCATACTCAAAATGCACGAAAGCTACCAAAACACTTCATTAATGCCTCAAATCAACTCTTTCTTACATAACTGTAGCAAAGGTTTTTTACCAAACAAACACACTTCACTTAAAACACAACAACCTAAAATACACTAAAAACAGGTAGCATTATTCAATGTTTTCTTTTGTAAATCATTGCGGTAAATGTTATATGGTCCATGTTTACATTACGTTACAAAATTATTCCTAAATTTTCACCTTTTGTATAGATGGTAATGAAAGTGAAAATCTGTAACACTTGTGGAGATATTCAGCTACATGCAACTGCTTTGATAGTATTTGAATTTTACATTCAGAATATTTTTCTATGATATTACTGTAGAAATGTTGCAAATTTCTGTCTCATTCATTTTTTATTAAGTTTAACCGTTTTGACGTTAACCGCAAATTGGCTTGTTTAGTACATAAAGTTTTGGTGGTGTTTGTGATAAAAGAGTTCATGTAATTTGACAGATGTCATCAATCAATGCATTTTGTGCCAAAGCAATGATAATTGATCTCCAGTTTAGCCCACATAGACTAATGTTGTGCTCTCTGTGTGAAGAGTTTTAAAAAAGTGACCTAAGTATTGAGAAATGTGTTCTAGTGATTGTAAAAAAACTGTATTAAAAAAATGTATTTTGGATGTTTACTTCACACTAATTTGAAGCAACACATTATAAAAACTCAAACAGCCCAAAATCTGTAGATGCCTGTAGTGTCTTGCCTCATTGAATGGCAATTTAGAAATGAAGCATTTTATCACTTGCTCACCAATAGATCCATATTAACACTTCCTCCAGTAAAAAAGTCCATCTCTTCTTGTCCTCTCTCATCAAAATTAACTAAAATATCTGTATAGAACTGTTGGAATGGAAATTTTAGAAATGTAGCATCACATCACTTCCTCTACAATGGATCCTCTGCAGTGAATGGGTGCCGTCAGAATGAGAGTCCAAACAGCTGAAAAAAACATCACAATAATCCACAAGTAATCCACACCACTCCAGTCCATCAGTTAACATCTTGTGAAGACAGCTGTGCGTTTGTAAGAAACAAATCCATCATTAAGACGTTTTAACTTTACACTGTTGCTTCCAGCTAAATTATGAGTCCATAATAACACTTCCTCCTATAAAAATGTCCATCTCCTGTCGTCCTCTCTCATCAAAATCAACCATAATATTTGTATAGACCTGTTGTAATGGAAATTTTAGAAATGTAGCATCACATCACTTCCTCACCAATGGATCCATTGCAGTGAATGGGTGCCGTCAGAATGAGAGTCCAAACAGCTGATAAAATTATCATAATAAACCAGTAATCCACACCACTCCAGTCCATCAGTTTACATCTTGAGAAGACAGCTGTGTGATTGTAAGAAGCAAATCCATTGTTAAGACATTTTAACTTTACACTGTTGCTTCCAGCTAAATTATGAGTCCATAATCCATAATAACACTTCCTCCTGTGAAAACGTCCATCTCCTGTTGTCCTCTCTCATCAAAATCAACCAAAATATTTGTATAGAACTGTTGGAATGGAAATTTGAGAAATGTAGCATCACATCACTTTCTCACCAATGGATGTGAATGGGTGCCGTCAGAATGAGAGTCCAAACAGCTGATAAAAACATCACAATAATCCACAAGAAATCCACACCACTCCAGTCCATCAGTTAATATCTTAAAAAGACAGCTGTGCCTTTGTAAGAGACAAATATATCGTTAAGATGTTTTAACTTGTTGTTTCCAACTAAATTATGAGTCCATAATCCATAATATCACTTCCTCCAGTGAAAACATCCATCTCCTGTTGTCCTCTCTCATCAAAATCAACCAAAATATTTGTATAGAACTGTTGAAATGGAACTTTTAAAAATGTAGCATCACATCACTTTCTCACCAATGGATGTGAATGGGTGCCGTCAGAATGAGAGTCCAAACAGCTGATAAAACCATCACAATAATCCACAAGAAATCCACACCACTCCAGTCCATCAGTTAATATCTTAAAAAGACAGCTGTGCCTTTGTAAGAGACAAATATATCGTTAAGATGTTTTAACTTGTTGTTTCCAACTAAATTATGAGTCCATAATCCATAATATCACTTCCTCCAGTGAAAACATCCATCTCCTGTTGTCCTCTCTCATCAAAATCAACCAAAATATTTGTATAGAACTGTTGAAATGGAACTTTTAAAAATGTAGCATCACATCACTTTCTCACCAATGGATGTGAATGGGTGCCGTCAGAATGAGAGTCCAAACAGCTGATAAAAACATCACAATAATCCACAAGAAATCCACACCACTTCAGTCCATCAGTTAATATCTTAAAAAGACAGCTGTGCCTTTGTAAGAGACAAATATATCGTTAAGATGTTTTAACTTGTTGTTTCCAGCTAAATTATGAGTCCATAATCCATAATATCACTTCCTCCAGTGAAAACATCCATCTCCTGTTGTCCTCTCTCATCAAAATCAACCAAAATATTTGTATAGAACTGTTGAAATGGAACTTTTAAAAATGTAGCATCACATCACTTTCTCACCAATGGATGTGATTGGGTGCCGTCAGAATAAGAGTCCAAACAGCTGATAAAAGCATCACAATAATCCACACCACTCCAATCCATCAGTTAATATCTTGAGAAGACAGCTGTGCATTTGTAAGAAACAAATCCATTGTTAAGATGTTTTTAACTTTAAACTGTTGCTTCCTGCCAAATTATGAGTCCATAATCCATAATAATGCTTCCTCCTGTGAAAACGTCCATCTCCTGTTGTCCTCTCTCATCAAAATCAGCTAAAATATCTGTATAGAACTGTTGGAATGGAAATTTTTAGAAATGTAGCATCACATCACTTCCTCACAAATCAATCCTCTGCAGTGAATGGGTGCCGTCAGAATGAAAGTTCAAACAGCTAATAAAAAAAAACATCACAATAATCCACAAGTAAACCACACCACTCCAGTCCATCAGTTAACATCTTGAGAAGACAGCTGTGCATTTGTAAAGAACAAATCCGTCGTTAAGACGTTTTAACTTTACACTGTTGCTTACAGTTAAATTATGAGTCCAGAAACTATAATAATGCTTCCTCCAGTGAAAACGTCCATCTCCTGTTGTCCTCTCTCATCAGAATCAACCAAAATATTTGTATAAAACAGTTGGAATGGAAATTTGAGAAATGTAGCATCACATCACTTCCTCACCAATGGCAGTGAATGGGTGCCGTCAGAATGAGAGTCCAAACAGCTGATAAAAACATCATAATAATCCAGAAGTAATCCACACCACTCCAGTCCATCAGTTAACATCTTGTGAAGCCAAAAGCTGCCTGTTTGTTAGAAACAAATCCATCATTAAGACGTTTTGAAAAAGTTATGATATATAATATAAATATGAACAGACCAAATACCATTTACAGTCCAAAACAGTTCAATACAAATATTTTGGTTGATTTTGATCAGCGAGGACAACAGAAGACAAAAGAAGACTTTTTTTAATGGGGGAAGCGTTATTATGGATTATGGACTCATGAAGCAACAGTTCAAAGTAAAAAAAAAAAAAAGGACAATAGATTTGTTTCTTACAAACACACAGCTTTTGGCTTCTCAGGATGTTAACTGATGGACTGGAGTGGTGTGGATTATTGTGATGTTATTATCAGATGTTTGGACTCTCATTCTGACGGCACCCATTCACTACAGAGGATCCTTTGGTAAGCAAATGATAGAATGCTACATTTCCATTCCTTGAATCACAATACAGGCAAACAGAGATTTTGGACTATTTGAGTTTTCATAAGGCTTTACTTTAAATGAATGGAAAGTAAACACCCATGCAGTGTTTTTATTTTATTGCACTTTATGTATTCTCCTTTACTGACCTTTTGACCTCTCTGGTCTGAAGGTGATCACCTTAGATACGGTTAGCTCACTTTAGACTTATTTCTGGCTGCTTCAAGGATACTCATTGCTCTTCGAATAGTTATTTCATACTTTTAAATACTTTTTAATGACTTTATTATTTTTATACAATTTGGAAAACATTCAGAATTAAGAATGAAATGTGAATGAGTGTAGCTGATATAGTAGCCGGTGTGTTGCGTGACAGTCTCGTCTGAGAGGTTTTGAAATGAGTTGATGAGTGTTGAGTGACGCAGATGGTGTGATTGTTTGAGTGATGTCAGCACTGAAAACTTCAGCTTCATATTGGCTCATCCATCCTCAAAGCTCTGAGGGTGGAGACAGCAACATTCCTCACACACTGACATATGCATGTAGTTCCCCTTACAAACAATTACACTATAAAACACACACTTACATAACATACAGTTAAAACTTTGAATTTTTTTTATATAGGATCTTCTGCTCACCAAGGCTGCATTTTATTTGACCACAAATACTGAAAAATAGTGAAATATTATTATTTAAAATAGCTGTTTTCACTGTGAATATATATATTAAAAGAGAATTTATTTCTCTGATGCAAAGCTGAATTTTCAGCATCATTACTCCAGTCTTCAGTGACACATAATCCTTCAGAAATCATTCTAATACTCTGATTTGCTTCTCATGTTGAAAACAGTTGTGCTGCTTCATATTTTTATGGAAACTGTGACACATTTTATTTTCCAGGATTCTCTGATGAATAAAACGTAAAAAAAAAAAAAAAAAAAAAAAAAAAAAAAAACAGCATTTATTTAAAATATAAATCTTTTTTTAAGACTACATATAAATTAGCTACCAAAATGAATGTTTAAATAAAAGCAATGGCAAAAAAAAAGACTTTTTGTCAACTAAAACTAAAACTATGAAAGACTCAAAGACATTGAAAGGCATTTCGCCTCAAGATATAGACTAAGATTAAAATCAAAAATGCTTGTCAAAATGATCACTGTTGTTATTTAAAATGTTTTTAGGCTTGATTAAAATGCAGTAAAATCAGTAATATTCTGAAATATTATTACTATTCGAAATAGCAGGTTTTCAATGTGAATATATGTTAAAATATAATGTTTTTCTGTGATCAAATCTGAATTTTCAGCATCATTATTCCATTCTTCAGTGTCACAGTGTTGTGCTGCTTCACATTTTTATGGAAACTGTGATACATTTTATTTTTTCAGGATTCTTCGATGAACAGAAAGTTCAAAAGGACAGCATTTTTTTCCTGAAAAGAACAGCATTTATTCATCTTAAGATAAAGACTAAGACTAAATTAAATTAACAATGATGTACATATACAGTTAAAAGTTTACATTTTATTTTCCAGGATTTTATTTTCCAGGATTATCCAGTGAATAAAAAGTCAAAAAGACCAGCATTTATTCAAAATATAAATGTTTTCTTAAGTCTTTGCTATGACTTTAAAAAAATTAAATTTAAAATTTACTTTTGAACAGTAGTGTATGTTGTTAGAAAAGATTTCTATTTTAAATAAATGCTGTCCTTTTAAACATTTTATTCATCAAAGAATCCTGAAAAAAAGTATCACAGGTTCCAAAAAAATTGTTCAATTGATTTGGTCTAAAGAGAGAAGAATTAATGATTATTTTTGTTTGAAGACTAAATATAAATTAGCTACCAAAATAAATGTTGGTAACTGCAGTTTGACTAAAAAATTGACTTAAAGTTTTCGTTGACTAACACTAAAACTAAAACTATGAAAGACTCAAATGTGACTTAGACTTAAGCATTTCGTCTGAAGATAAAGACTAAGACTAAATCAAAAATGCCTGTCAAAATTAACCCTGATGTACATGCAGTTAAAAGTTTTCGTTTAAAAAAAAATGTTTTTAGGCTTGATTAAAATACAGTAAAATCTGTAATATTCTGAAATATGTTAACAATTTAAAATAGCATGTTTTCAATGTGAATATATGTTAAAATATAATTTATTTCTGTGATCAAATCTGAATTTTCAGCATCATTATTCAAGTCTTCAGTGTCACAGTGTTGTGCTGCTTCACTTTTTTTTGTGGAAACTGTGATACATTTTATTGTTCAGGATTCTCAGATTAACAAAAGGTTCAAAAGAACAGCATTCATTCATCTCAAGATAAAGACCAAGACTAAATCAAAAATGCCTGTCAAAATTAACACTGATGTACATACAGTTAAACACTTTTTAAAATGTTTTTAGGCTTGATTAAAATGCAGTAAAATCAGTAATATTCTGAAATATTTAATTATTCAAAATAGCATGTTTTCAGTGTGAGTGTATGTTAAAATATAATTAATTTCTGTGCTCAAATCTGAATTTTCAGCATCATTATTCAAGTCTTCAGTGTCATAGTGTTGTGCTGCTTCACTTTTTTTTTTTTGTGGAAACTGTGACACATTTTATTTTTCAGGATTCTCAGATTAACAAAAGGTTCAAAAGAACAGCCTTTATTCGGAAAGAACAGCATTCATTCGTCTCAAGATAAAGACCAAGACTAAATCAAAAATGCCTGTCAAAATTAACATTGATTTGTACATACAGTTAAAAGCTTTCTTTTATAAATATTAATTATTTGACCAAGGGATCAAACAAAATGCATGTTATTTTTTATTTAGTACTGACCTGAATAAGATATTTCACATAAAGGACGTTTACATACAGTCCATAAGAGAAAATAAAAAATGACCCTGTTTAAAAACACATTGTTATCTGATTGATCCACAGCGATGTTTATTTATTTTTTGTTAGTTCAATGTGAGTGTATGTTAAAATATAATTTATAACAGCATTAATTAATAAAATATTTATGTATAACAGCATTCATTCATCTCAAGATAAAGACCAAGACTAAATCAAAAATGCCTGTCAAAATTAACATTGATTTGTACATACAGTTAAAAGTTTTCTTTAAAAAAAAAAATGTTTTAGGCTTGATTAAAATACAGTAAAATCAGTAATATTCTGAAATATTATTACTATTCGAAATAGCATGTTTTCAATGTGAGTGTATGTTAAAATATAATTTATTTCTGTGTTAAAATCTGCATTTTCAGCATCATTATTCCAGTCTTCAGTGCTTCAGTGTCAGTGTTGTGCTGCTTCATATTTTTATGGAAACTGTGATACATTGTATTTGTTTTATACTGGATTCTCAGATGAACAGAAAGTTCAAAAGAGCAGCATTTATTTGAAATAGAATTCTTTTGTATACATCTTCACTGTCACTTTTAATCATTTTAATGCATCCTTGCTGAACAAAAGTATTAATTTCTTTAAAAAATATACTCCTGACCGCGTTTGAACAGTAGTTCAAACACACATCTGGTTTGCATCACATCTCCACCTGCACTGTGTAAAAGTCACATGCACTTGTGTATTTTATCCTCACGAGGGCGCCGTTGCAAATGAACTCTAAAAGCCCTACAGATTCATGTGCGTTCATGAGCATGTGTGTATTTTTTGTTATGCATGGCTTGTCTTATTCCTTGTGTGTCGTCCTTCATCCATTAATTAGACTGCCAAAATGCAAAAATAAAAAATAATATTTTTTTGTTATATTCAAGATAATTTTGTGCCACTCCTCGGATCAAACAAATAAAGCAGTGACATAATGTGACAACAATGTAGCTGTTGTCTGAAATGATTATCGTTACATAATGCATAGTTTCACACATTCACAAATAGACTAGAGTAACACATCAAGCATTAGTACATACTGTGCATGATGTAGTTTTCAGTACGCTTGCATTCGGTTCCAAACGCAGCCAGAGCGAAATAGCTCTGGTCTTTATAGATAGAACAGGCTGTTTTGCTGGCGTGGTTATTTTTATCTGTCCCCTTTTACCTTGGGAGTGTCTGTTTCTCTGTCACAGACCTGTGCAGATGACCTATTTTACAACACTGCCATTGTTTTGTCTGGAGAGGAAGAGCAGGAAAGCTATAGGTCTGTGTGTGTGTGTGTGTGTGTGTGTGTGTGGCTTCAAGAGCCAAGTAATCAGTACAAGTAACAATAAAGCACTGTATTATGAAGAGCATGCAATTAATGACTTGAAAGTCAATAAATGCATTTAATTTCATAAGTTAGTGTTGCATTTGCATTGTGGTTGCTAGGGTGCTCTAGTTGGTTGCTAGGGTCTCGGGTGACACGTGCTTGAGCAAACTGCACTAAAACTGCTTGGGAAAATAATGTAACTTCGTCTCTGTCACACATTAGGAATGTCGCACTCATGGGAATTGTGCTTTTTCTGGATTACAAAAAGATTTCCTCCATTTCCTAATTCGTTGGGCAGGCCTGAGGGTATTCCACGTCACCAACCGGTGCTTTACGTCCTATTTTTCTTTTTAAACTGGCTGACTGTCAGGTGTTTTCCCCACAGGGCGGTTTAGCTGTGTTTTTATGATGTTGTTTAAAGCCTATGAAATCAGATTTGGAGTTTTGTGAAGAGGGAGAAACAGAGAGGTTCAAAGGGTCATCATATATTACACAAACACACAGTTGTCAAAAGTTTACATACACCTTGCCGAATCTGCAAAATGTAAATTATTTGACCAAAATAAGAGGGATCATTCAAAATGCATGTTATTTTTTTATTTAGTACTGACCTGAATAAGATATTTCACATAAAGGACGTTTACATACAGTCCATAAGAGAAAATAAAAAATGACTGTTCAAAACACAGGATTGTTACCTGAATGATCCACAGCTGTGTTTATTTTTTTGTTTAGTGATAGTTGTTCATGTGTCCCTTGTTTGTCCTGAACAGTTAAACTGCCTGCTGTTCTTCAGAAAAATCTTTTCTTTGGTTTTCCAGCATTTTTGTGTATTTGAACCCTTTCCAGCAATGACTGTATGATTTTGAGATCCATCTTTTCACACTGAGGACAACTGAGGGACTCATACCAACTATTACAGAAGGTTCAAACACTCACTGACGCTTCAGAAGGAAACACGATGCATTAAGAGCCGGGGGTGAAAACTTTTGGAATTTGAAGATTTGGGTAAATTTTACTTATTTTATCTTCTAGGAAACATGTAAGCATCTCCTTGTAGATTATGAACGGCAGTACTAAATGAAAAAAAAAAAGAAAAAAAAAAAAGATATTTAGTCAAAATAAGAAAAATGCACACATCTTCATTCTGTTCAAAAGTTTTCACCCCCCTTTACTGCAAAAAAAATTGCTTTTCTTACTTAGATTTTTTTTTCTAAAATATCTAAAAATTCTTAAATCAGGAAGGATTTTCTAGACAAGTAAAAAATATTTTCTTGTTTTCAGAAATAAGTCAAAATTAAGTGTGTTTTTGCTTGAAAAACGCAAAATAATCTGCCAGTGGGGTAAGAAAAATAATCTTGTTTTCTGTTTGAAATAAGATTTTTTTGCTTACCCCATTATTCTAAGCTTGTTCTAAGCAAAAACTCACTTAATTTTGACTTATTTTTTTTCTGAAAACAAGAAAATAGTTTTTACTTTTCTAGTAAATCCTTCTTGATTTAAGAATTTTTAGATTTTTAGAAGTAAGAAAAGCATTTTTTGCCGTGTTAATGCATGGTTTTTCCTTCTGGAGCATCAGTGAGCGTTTGAACCTTCTGTAATAGTTGCATATGAGTCCCTCAGTTGTCCTCAGTGTGAAAAGATGCATCTCAAAATCATACAGTCGTTGTTGGAAAAAGTTCAAATACACAAAAATACAAAAAAATCTAAGAAGTTATGGAAATATCGTATTCACTACTAAATAAAAAATAACATGCATTTTGTATGATCCCTCTTATAGTAAATTAGTTAACATTTTACAGATTCTGCAAGGTGTATGTAAACTTTTGACCAAGATTTGTTGATAATTTAGCACAACAAGAAATGTATACACAATTTTTTGTAGGCCAGTCATTTTTGACTGAATATCATTAGTGTCACAAAGTAGGAAAAAACCCTTTAAAAAAGTACAATTATCAAAGTATTTTTGGGAAACTGTTATATGTAAGTTTTAGTCATCATAGTATTTGTACTGAATTGAATTTCAGCTTGATTTTAGTTTAAAGTACAATAAAAGCATTAAATTAATGATAAATACAAAGTAAAATTACATTAATATTTTTTATTTTAAAATAATTTAATTACAGTCATTTTAAAATAAATTTCAATACATGTTCTTGTTGAAGTCAATGAAAATGCTAAATATAGCATTTATTGTTTAACAGAAATGTGAAAATTTAATGGTGGTGTAGTTCTAGAATTTGACAAAAAATAAAAAAGTACTAAAAATAAAAGTACATTGTTTCAAAAATATTTAAAACTAATTTTGTGCTCAATTGAGAAATGTTTAACAATCAAAATATTTGTTTAATATAGTCCTCATAGATATAATTTAATTTATATCATTTTGTAAAACAAGTTAGAATACAAAACAAACCTGTTTAGCATTACACTAAAAAGCATTAATAATAAAGTGCAGAAAATTGTCCTGTATTTAATTCATTTTCATAAAATAAACTGCAATACAAAAAGTCAAATTACATTATACTTTTCATTAAATATTTTTAATTTCAAAATTAATTTGAGTAATTTTACAACAATTTTAAAATAATGAAATTCTCTAAGTTAAAGTAAAAAAAAGCTATTTTCAGCATTAAAATTACATTAATATTTTTCATTTTAAAACTGATTTAATTGATTTTGAGTTTAAAATAAATCACAATAATGAGAATTTAATTAATTTAATTTCATTTTAATTCATTTTGTTTTTAATTTATAATAGGTGATAATATAGCATATAGTTTCTAAAAAAAACTACTAAAAAAAATAAAAGTACATTGTTTCAAAGATATTTATGACTAATTTTGCGCTCAGATGAGACATTTTTAATAAAAAAAATAGTTTCACCTCAATTTCATGTTTTCATTTCTTACATTATGTATGCTAGAATCAATTGGTCTACTGGTATTGAATCAATATTAAATATGTACTTTATCAAGCAATTTGGAGGAAATAATCATTTAATCATAATCTAAAATCTCAGTTGTTTATATAGATAGCAATGAAATTAAATGAAAAGGAAATAAAGATTTGTGCTTCTCAGATGTTTCTCCTGAGAAAAATGCAGAAATCTCGTGTGTCTCCTTAATTGTGACTCTGGACCACAAAACCAGTCCCAAGGGTCCATTTTTTTTAAACTTTGAGATGTATATACATAAAAGCTGAATAAATACGCTTTCCATTTTGTTAGGATTGGATCATATTTGGCCGAGATATCTGTAATCTTAGTGTGCAAAAAAAAAATCAAAATATTGAGAAAATAGTCTTTAAAGTTGTCCAAATGAAGTTCTTAGCAATGCATATTACTAATTAAAAATGAAGTTTTGATATATTTATGGTAGGAAATTGACAAAATATCTCCATCAAACATGATCTTTACTTAATATTCTAATGATTTTTGGCATAAAAGAAAAATCGATCATTTTGACCCATACAATGTATTTTTGGCTATTGCTACAAAAGAGAAGTCTAACTATAATTGCAAAAGACATTTTTGTCTGCAAAGATGTTCATCTTATTCTGTGGATTTGAATCTGAGTGTGGTGTTGCAGATGGAAAATCAAAGAGTGGTTTGTTTGTTTACTGAGGAAGCTTTGGGAAACAGGAAGTGGACTGCTTAATGTCAACAGAACATGTCCAAATCTGACTTTGAAACGGGTCTGCGTTCTGCTAATGCTTTTACTGAGATTAAACCGCTGAAGATGAGACGCTGAAAGCAGATAACAGGAAAGATCAAACACGTGAAAAACACACAGTGACAGAAAGACTGTCCACAGGAGCTGGAGGAAAACCAGGCTGACACCGACACAGACAAACTCAGAGAGAGATAGAGACGTTCAAAGGGTCAGAGAATCTTACCAAAGCTCTCAAGAACACGTCTGGGTCGCATTTTACTCAAAGATCAAAGGAAAGAAACATTGAAAAAAAAAAAACGAAAATTAAGCATATTTTAAGACCTAATGTTATATATTTAAATTTAAAAAATAATGTTTGTATTGTAAGTATGATTGTGATTTAAATAAAAATCAAAATGAATTACATTTAGTACAAATGCCTCTATTTGCAGCAATGAAATTCCCATTCTTACCGTTTATTCTAATGCTACTAAAAATAAACGAAATTCATTTTTAAATTAAATTAATAAATACATATTAATGTAATTTTACTTTGCATATTTGACATTATTGTGACAGATAACCACATTTTTCCACAAATTATCATTTTAGTACTGCATTTTGAAAAACTTTGATATCAGAAATTTGTACTGAATTTAATTCATTTAGTTTTTTATTAAAATTACAATAATAAAAAATACAATAAAAACGTCACATTACATCAATATTTCTCATTTAAAAAATTTGTTTTAGTAAGTTTACAATAATGAAAATAAACTTTTCATGTTAAAGTAAATGAAAATGTTATTTTTTAGCATTAAATTACATTAATATTTTTCATTTTAAAATTAATTTAAGTTAATTGATTTTGAGTTAGTTTAAAATAAATCACCATAAAATTAATTTAATTTTAATTTAATTAATTTTGTAAAACAAGTTACAGTGCAAAAATAAATAATTAAAAATAATTTTATTTAATTTTAGTAATTTCACAATAATGACAGAAATCCTTTTTTTTCTTGTTGAAATAAATAAAAATTAGAGTCTATTTTTAGCATTAAGAAAGCATTACTAAGAGCATTACTTTAATTAAAAAGTGCTGAAATTTGTACTGTATTTAATTCATTTTGCTAAAATAAACTGCAATACAAAAAGTCAAATTACATTAATATTTTTCATTATATATTTCAAAATTTAATTTCAAAATTTCCAAATTTTACAATAATGAAAATAATGACATTTTTCATGTAAAAGTAAATGGAAATGCTATTTTCAGCATTAAAATAACATTAATATTTTTCATTTTAAAATTAATTTAATTGATTTTGAGTTCGTTTAAAATAAATCTCACTAATGAGAATGAGAATTTAATTTATTTAATTTCAATTTAATTCATTTTGATTTTAATTTAAAATACAATAATAAAACAAATTATAATAAAAAATAAATAATTAAAAACAATTTTATTTAATTTGAGTAATTTCACAATAATGACAGAAATCAGCATTACAGTAAAGATAATTATTTTAATGATAAATTTCAGAAATTTGTATTGAATTTAATTTATTTTGATAAAATAAACTGCAAAATATTTTTCATTTCAAAATTAATTAAATTTTAGTAATTTTACAATAATGAAAATAAAGACACCTTTCATGTAAAAGTAAATGAAAATGCTATTTTCAGCATTAAAATTACATTACTGTTTATCATTTTAAAATAAATGTAATAGATTCTGAGTTTAAAATAAATCACAATATTGAGATTTAATTTTATTCATTTCATTTCAATTTCATTAATTTTGTTACAAGTTACAATACAAAATTAAATAATAAAAATAATTGAATTTAATTTTAGTATTTTCACAATAATGACAAAAATCCATTTTTTCTTGTTGAAGTAAATGAAAATTTGATTTTTTTTAAGCATTACAATAAAGATCATTACTTTAATTATAAAGTGCAGAAATGTGTACTGAATTTAATTCATTATATATTTTCATTATTTATTTTTAATTTAAAAATTAATTTAATTTGAGTAATTTTACAATAATGAAAATAATGACATTTTCTATGTTAAATAACATTAATATTTTTCATTTTAACATTAATTTTGTTAATTTTGAGTTAGTTTAAAATAAATCACAATAATGAGAATGGGAATTTAATTCATTTAATTGCAATTTAATTAATTTTGATTTTAATAATACAATAAAAAAACTTACAATACAAAAAAAAAGTACAATTTTTTTTTTATTTTAGCAATTTCACAAAATCCCCCCAAAATCCTTTTTTTTCTTGTTGAAGTAAATTACAATGATATTGAAGTTAAATGAAAAACACTATTTTCAGCATTAAAATTACATTAATGTTTATCATTTTGGAAGAATTTAATTTAATAGATTTTGAGATTTAATTTAATTTATTTAATTTCAATTTAATTAATTTAGATTTTAATCTAAATAATAAAATAAAACAAGTTACAATGCAAAAATAAATAATTAAAAATAATTTGCATTTAATTTTAGTAATTCAATTTAGTAATTTCACAATAATAATTTTTTTTCTTGTTAAAGTAAATAAAAATTAAATTCTATTTTTTAGCATTACTAATAGTAAAGGGCATTACTTTAATTATAAAGTGCAGAAATTTGTACTGCATTTATTTCATTTTGATAAAATAAACTGCAATTCAAAAAGTCAAATTACATTATATTTTTCATTATATATTTTTCATTTCAAAATGTATTTAGTTTGGGTAATTTTACAATAATGAAAACAATAATATTGACTTTGAGTTAGTTTAAAATAAATCACAATATGAGAATGAGAATTCAATTCATTTAATTTTTTATATTTAATTAATTTTAAGCACAATAATAAAATAAAGTCAAATACAAAAAGTAAATAATTTCAAATAATTTGAACTAATTTGAGTAATTTTACAATAATGACAAAAATCCATTTTTTGAAAAAAATTTGAATGAAAGTTCTATTTTTATCATTACAGTAATGAGAATGTTTTTTTTAGTGTTACAGAAAATTAACAAAATATATATTTCTTACATTAGATCAATAAAAAAAGTTGTTTTGTGTCACAATAATGAGAATTTAATTGGCTTATGTGCTTAACTGTCATGAAAATAATATCACGATGCCTTTCAGACTTCATTTTCTTGACGTAAAACCTAATCTCATCTTTCTCTGGTCTGGTTTTGTGGTGAAACTGGAGCTGGTGGTTTGTTCATGCGACTCACCCATGCAGAGATAAATGAAAGGAGAAAGAGAGAGCGCAGGGAAGAGATGAAGGCAGACAGCTGTGTTTTTGTGTTGCTATTTTGAGCGTCTGGCCGCTGCTCTACTCCCCTGGTCTGGCCCGGCCTATTTCTGTCCTGGGCTGGTCCTGCTGCTATTTTTGGCACCTAAGAGAGAGAGAAAGAGAGAGAGAGAGAGAGAGAGAGAGAGCGCGAGAGAGAGACAGCGCGGTTAGGAAGAGTAACAGAGAGAGAAAGCGTGAGACAAGAGCTGGAGGCACTGCATGCTTCAGTTTCCTGTGCAGAGCTTGAAAGGCAGTAACAGAGTTGAGCTCCTCACCTGTGACGTCTCCTCGCTCATCTACCTGATGAAACCCGGCAGGGACGGCTAGGGGAACTCACAGAAGAAGCACAAAGAGGCTGGAAGAAACCCGGAGGACTCTGCACAGGAGAGACGGAGCGGAGCGGAGGACGCTGGGCCGCTGAGAGCGCGTGGAGACGGTCTGAAGCTCAAGTTATGCTGCAGACCATTTATGAATCTGACTCCAGCATCACTGCAGAGTGGAGGAGGAGACGCCTGGACTCTCACGGAACCACCATCGCTTCAGGTACAACAGCACAACTCGCAACAATGTATCAGCTGCTACTCTCAGAATTCCAAAAATGGAATTCCTAGAGAAACATCTGATACAATGTTGCAATGTTTAACAAATGAGTTGTTGATGTTCCATGTAGAGATATTTTGATAGAGGCGAGTGTCCATTGAAGTAATCGATGAAGTATTTTGTCTTGTTTTCCATGACAAGTATCTAAACATTCTTAAAACTACATTTATTTGAGAGTAATATGGCATAAGATGTAAAGTTTTGTTTGCTGAAAAATCTATCAAACTTAAGTGAGTTTCTGCTTTAAAAAATGCCAGTGTGGTAAGAAAAACATTATCAAAATTATGTTTTTTTTTTCTTCTTGTTTTAAGTATAAGCTCACTTAATTTTGTTATATTTTGTAGCAGAAAACAATGTAAAATGTTTAAATTGCAACTGAAAACAATTTTAAAATGATAAATATTAATGTAATTTTGTAAATTTAGTTTTATTTTTAGAATTAAAATGAAGTCAGTTTAAATAAATTGAAGTGTGTATATAATTTGTGTGTTATAATTTGTATATAATGTGTTATAATTTAAGCGATATATACATGTTTTTTACATTACAGTAATGCATTTTTATATTTTATGGAAGTAAGAAAATCATTTTTCGATCATTTGAGTAATATGGCATTAGATTTGTTTTTTTGTTTGCTGAAAAATCTATCAAAATTAAGTGAGTTTCTGCTTAGAAAAATGCCAATGTAAGAAAAACAAAACAAAGTTTATTTTTCTCACCCCATTGGCATATTTTTTTCTTCTTGTTTTACGTATAAGTTCGCTTTATTTGGTTATGTTTAGCAGAAAACAATGTTATTTTTTTATGTATTTCTTTCTTTATTTTAAATAAATAAACAAGAAACATCTGAAACAAGGCTAATTTGCAACTGAAACGAATTTTAAAATAAAAAATATTAATGTAATTTTGCAACTTTGTAAATTTTGTTTTATTTTTGGAAGTCTGTTTAAATAAATTGAAGTCAGTATACATTTTTGCACTTTATAATTTAAGCAATATATACATGTTTTGACATTACAGTAATGAATTCTCATTTTTGTGATTTATGGAAGTAAGAAAATCATTTTTTCAATCATTTAAATAATATGGCATAAGATGAAAAGTTTTGTTTGCTGAAAAATCTATTTAAATTAAATGAGTTTCTGCAAAAAAAAAAAAAAAAAAAAAAAAATGCCAATGTGGTAAGAAAAACAAAATAATTTTTTCTTGGAATTAAGATTATTTTTCTCACCCCATTGGCGATTTCTATAAGTTCACTTAATTTTGTTATGTTCAGCAGAAAACAAGGTCAATTTATTTCTTTATTTACTTTGAGCAAATAAACAAGAAACATCTGAGACAAGGATAATTTGCAACTGAAACTAATTTTAAAATGATAGATATTAATGTAATTTTGTAACTTTTTCAATTTTGTTTTATTTTTGGAATTAAAATGAAGTCAGTTTAAATAAATTGAAGTCAGTATAGATTTTGAAATTTATAATTTAAGCGATATATACATGTTTTTCACATTACAGTAATGCATTCTCATTTTTGTGATTTATGGAAGTAATTAAATCATTTTTTCAATCATTTCATTATGCTCAGTTTTATTAAAACTGTTTCCTTTATTTTGAAATTCTCAGTCCCTTCTCAGATGTTTCTCTTAAAATTTGACATAATATAGAACGAATATAAGAGCTATAAAATGAAAGAGAAGCAGCTCACATCTTTTGATGAGAAACTTCAGTTATAAGTACAAAAAGTTGTGTTTGATTTCATTTTGTGCAATAATAATAATATTTTTGGGTCCAAAAACAATAATAATACAAAATAAAAAAGTAATAAATGTATTAATATTTAACATTTGTAAATGTTTATTTATTCATTTGATTTAATTTCTTAAAGTAAATCAAATTACAGTAATAATAAGAATGAAAATTAATTATTGCAATGGGAAAAACTGTGATATATAAACTATAAAAAGTAAAATTACATTTACATTCATTTAAAAATTATTTTCTGTATTAAATTAAAAATACGAATTATGTCACGTAGTAATAAAATATTTGCTCATTTGCTCTTGTTAGAAGCTGATGAGAAGTGTTTGAGTTCAACTGCTGTATTCTGTTGTGTTTGTGATGTGAGTTCTGGGGAATTTCACATCAGAGTGTGTGAGGATGATTCAACAGCTCTCAAGTTTCGTGATTTGTTTCATCTCACATTCATTGTCTGGTTTTACAAAAGCAAGTGATTGGCTTCAAATAAATCACAGCAGGTTTCCATCAGACAAATCAAACTCAAACTCTTTAAAATCCAGCTGCAGGTTTCTGATCTCAGATCAGATGTATCCTCATAAATCTTGATTCATTTAATGAAGCTGGACTCAAACTGCCTTTTGCAATAAACGTTAGCTGAATGCTGTGCAGATATAAACTGATATAGACTGTAAAAATAGTCACCAGATTCAACTTAAAAACCTAAGTTCAGCAGCTGCCTTAAAATTTTAAGTTAAATCAGCTTAAAACTACAAGTCATTTTAACTTATTACAATGAAAATGAGTTGATTTAACTTAAAATTTTAAGGCAGCTGCTAAACTTAAGTTTTTTAAAACTAATGAATTGTGCCGTGATAAACATCTGAATCAGTAGTTTGCATTACCTCAATAATCTGTGAATTTAATTAAAAGCATGCTTTAAATTTTTATGCGAAACAGTCTTAACTTTTGGCGGCCCGGTTAAAATGAGTCAAGCAGGAGATATTAATAGGTTGACGTTACTTCTGGTTCATTCATCACACTGGAAATGAAAGGTCAAGTTGAGCACGCTGCATTGTGGGATACTGTACCTCATGCATTGTGTTTTGCTGTACGTTTAAAAATAACGGTGCTTTAAAAGCTTCTTTACAGCGATGCCATAGAAGAACCATTCAGTCAAAGGTCCTTTAAAGAACCATCTCTTTCTTACCTTTTTTTAATCTGAAAAACCTTTATTCACACAAAGAACATTTTGTGAAACTGAAAGGTTCTTCAGATGTTGAAGGTTCTTTATGGAACCATTCAGACAAACATGGTTTTTCTATGGCATTGTGAAGCACCTTTATTTTTAAGAGTGTATACTACAAGTTTTGCAAATATATTCATTCATTTAGTTGTTCTGAGCAACTAAATATTGTACCACATACATTGTGTTTGAACCATCTCTTTCTTAACTTTTTATAATCTGAAGAACCTTCTTTTGCCACATAGAACCTTTCGTGAAACAGAAAGGTTCTTCAGATGTTGAAGGTTCTTCATACACTCTTAAAAATAAAGGAAGGATGCCGTAGAAGAACCATTTTTGTCTAAATGGTTCTTCTACGGCATCCTTCCTTTATTTTTAAGAGTGTATACTACAAGTTTTTGCAATATATTCAGTCATTTAGTTGTTCTGAGCATGCAAAACATGCATACACTCTTACAAATAAATGTATATTGATTTAAGAACATACAGACGAATATACTTTCTGTGGTGTAGTAAGAATAACACAGTAGTATGCTTCCAAAAATAGCCATTGATTATTGAGTCCACCAGCTTTGTCAGTGACAGATTTCCCTCATTGAGTTGAACAGTGCACTAATGTGATCTGGACTCTGTTTTTAGCTTGTGTTGTCTATGAGGTGTTGTTTTCCTCAGTGTGCGTCTGTGTCTCATTTAGCATATGCATGTTCTTGGCTGCTGATGAGAAAGTGCATACTAGTTCGGTCACACAGTAAATGACTTTTAAACTTGCATTCCCTGCCATTTTTCTAGTAATTAAAAGGTTGGAAGTGATTTTGGCACAGACTTATCTTCTGTACTTGAAGGGATTTTGTCATATTAGCCCAAAAAATTATGACATTAGTCACAATTATGAGATAAAGTCACAAATATGAGATACAGTTACAACTATGACATTAGGTCATAATTATGAGATAAAGTCACAATTATGAGATACAGTTACAATTATGACATACTAAGTCTTAATTATGAGATAAAAGTCACAATTATGAGATAAAGTTATAATTATGACATACTAAATCATAATTATGAGATAAAGTCACAATTTTGACATACTAAATCATAATTATGAGATAAAGTCACAATTATAAGATACAGTTACAATTTTGACACTAGGTCATAATTATGAGATAAAGTCACAATTATGAGATAAAGTTACAATTATGAGATAAAGTTATAATTATGACATACTAAATCATAATTATGAGATAAAGTCACAATTATGAGATAAAGTTATAATTATGAGATAAAGTTACAATTATGACATACTAAGTCATAATAATGAGATAAAGTCACAATTATGAGATACAGTTACAATTATGAGATACAGTTACAATTATGAGATAAAGTTACAATTATGACATACTAAGTCTTAATTATGAGATAAAGTCACAATTATGAGATAAAGTTATAATTATGACATACTAAATCATAATTATGAGATAAAGTCACAATTTTGACATACTAAATCATAATTATGAGATAAAGTCACAATTATAAGATACAGTTACAATTATGACATTAGGTCATAATTATGAGACAAAGTCACAAATATGACATACTAAGGCCCTGTTTCATAGACAGAGCTTAGCCTAAACCAGGATTAGGCCATAGTTCAATTAAGACATTTAAGTAATTTTTATAAACGTGCCTTAGAAAAAAACATTACTGGTGTGCATCTTGAGACAAAACAAAGGCACTGATATGTTTTAAGATTATTCAGTGCAAGTTTCTTTCAGTTGAAACAGCTCAGACTTACATTTAGTTGAGGACTAGGCTTAAGCCTTGTCTATGAAACTGGGGGTAAGTCTTAATTATGAGATAGTCACAATTATGATATAAAGTCACAATTAGGAGATACTAAGTCTTAATTATGAGATAAAAAGTCACAATTATGGGATAGTCACAATTATAACATACTAAGTCTTAATTATGAAATAAGTCACAATTATGAGATGAAGTCACAATTATGACATACTAAGTCTTAATTATGAGATAAAGTCACAATTATGACATACTAAATCATAATTATGAGATAAAGTCACAATTTTGACATACTAAATCATAATTATGAGATAAAGTCACAATTATAAGATACAGTTACAATTATGACATTAGGTCATAATTATGAGACAAAGTCACAAATATGACATACTAAGGCCCTGTTTCATAGACAGAGCTTAGCCTAAACCAGGATTAGGCCATAGTTCAATTAAGACATTTAAGTAATTTTTATAAACGTGCCTTAGAAAAAAACATTACTGGTGTGCATCTTGAGACAAAACAAAGGCACTGATATGTTTTAAGATTATTCAGTGCAAGTTTCTTTCAGTTGAAACAGCTCAGACTTACATTTAGTCGAGGACTAGGCTTAAGCCTTGTCTATGAAACTGGGGGTAAGTCTTAATTATGAGATAGTCACAATTATGATATAAAGTCACAATTAGGAGATACTAAGTCTTAATTATGAGATAAAAAGTCACAATTATGGGATAGTCACAATTATAACATACTAAGTCTTAATTATGAAATAAAAAGTCACAATTATGTGATAAAGTCACAATTATGACATACTAAGTCTTAATTATGAAATAAAAAGTCACAATTATGAGATAAAGTCACAATTATGACATACTAAGTCTTAATTATGAAATAAAAAGTCACAATTATGAGATAAAGTCACAATTATGACATACTAAGTCTTAATTATGAAATAAAAAGTCACAATTATGAGATAAAGTCACAATTATGACATACTAAGTCTTAATTATGAAATAAAAAGTCACAATTATGAGATAAAGTCACAATTATAACATACTAAGTCTTAATTATGAAATAAAAAGTCACAATTATGAGATAAAGTCACAATTATAACATACTAAGTCTTAATTATGAAATAAAAAGTCACAATTATGAGATAAAGTCACAATTAGGAGATACTAAGTCTTAATTATGAAATAAAAAGTCACAATTATGAGATAAAGTCACAATTATGACATACTAAGTCTTAATTATGAGATAAAGTCACAATTATGACATACTAAATCATAATTATGAGATAAAAAGTCAAAATTATGACATAGGAAGCATTAATTATGAGATAAAGTCACAATTATGACATACTAAATCATAATTATGAGATAAAAAGTCAAAATTATGACACAGGAAGCATTAATTATATGATAAAGTTACAATTATGACAAACTAAGTCAGATATATGACAGACATATATATCAGATATATGATTTTGTCACAGAATTATCTCCTGTAATGGCAGGGATTTTGTCATATTAGCCCAAAAAAGCATACTGTATACAAATAGATTGATCTACACATCTTTAGCATACTGTTTTAATGTAATGTGATTTGCAAAGCACAATTTGTAATCTTGCATAATGTTTAGCATGGATAATATGCAAATCGGGATACAACAAATGAATAAAGCACAAAAAAGTACTATTCAAAAATTTGGGATTAGTAAGACTTCTGAATGTTTATGAAAGAAGCATTTTCTACTCACCAAGGGTGAAATTATTTGATTTAAAAATACAGTAAAATCAGTAAAATTGTGAAATATTATTACAATGTAAAATATTTGTTTTCTCTATGAATATATGTTAAAATGTAATTTATATCTGTGAATTTTCAGCATCATTACTCCAGTCTTTGTTCTTCACAGAAATCATTTGAATATGCCAATTTGTTGCTTTTGTGTAAAAACTGTGATGCTTTTTATTTTTCAGGATTTTTGATGAATAGAAAGTCCAAAACAACAGCGTTTATTTGAAATCGAATATATTGTGATATTATAAATGTCTTTACTGTCACTTCTGAATAGTAGTGTATTGTCAAGTCTCATCAGCGTTTAGCAGGTGGATGCCTGTTTACTTCATACTTGATTTGTCGTTTCTGAGAAACATCTTTTGACAAGTGTGTGTTGTGCTCAGGTGTGTTTGTGAGCGGCGTCCCACTTTAGGAATGGCGTGAGAGGGCAGTTATTTACCCCTCTGTGCCTCTGTGCTCCATTACTGCCCGCGGCTGCATGTTGAATGTTCTGGCCTCTTGACTCCAAGCTTGACTATTCTTAGCCTCCGTATTTTGGGCTTAAGGCATTAGGATGCTAAGATTAGCCCCGGTTATCATTCCGTCTGAGTTAACTCCTCACATAACTACATACCGGAAGGCTTTATTTATAATGCACACTGTTTTCTCTGTTTTTTAATAACGGCAGGAGAAAAAAGCACAAGATTTTGAAGGCCAAAGAGTTGTGTTTCATGAGCGTCTCAGCTCTTTTATTGCATTCAGGGCACATGGCGCAGTATTTTTGGTGTCGATTGACACCTTTGGCCAGTGTTGTGGTTCTGTTTTGGTGGTCTGTGCTTTTTGCGGCCTGTGTATTCTGGGCCAGGGGCCCGATGGAGTCTCTGTGGCGAGAGATGGTTTCACAACGCCACGGTTTTTATTTCAACGCCTGAACGTGGACGTGATGCCGATATTTCTGAGTCAAATGCAACTGTTGCCTCTTACATAGTTACCCTCATAACCTAGCATCAAAGAACAACTGTGTGCGACCAGAGGAAGATTTTATTGCAGCGAGGATTTTCTTTCACAGCTCAGGAGACTTGGTTAGGTTTTATTTAAGAATCAACTTTGTCTCAGATGTTTCGCCTAAAATTCCTAAGGAAAAATAAAAATAGTTTCAAGCATGAGGTGTATAGAGTATAGAGATACAGTATGAAATGAATGAGTTCATTTTGAGATTTGTTTGATTTCAGGCTTGTCAAATCTGAGCACATCATTGAGATCTCTTCTGTATCGAAGTCCAATTTCGCCACATAAGAAAAAATAATAATAATTTGGGAGATTATAACTAGGTCAGAATTATGAGATAGAAAGTAGAAAGTTGTAATTATGAGATAAAGTCAGTCTTATGACACACTAAGTCTTATAAGATAAAAAGTCACAATTATCAGATATATGACATTAGATCAAAGTTATGAGATAAAAAGTCAAAATGATGACATTTCAGGTCATAATTATGTGATAAAGTCAAAATGATGGCAAACTTGATCATAATTATGAGATAAAAGTTAAAAATTATGACATGTCTTAAAAGTAAAATCGATAATATTAGGTCATAATATAAGATAAAAAGTAGAAAGTTCACAATTATGACAATAGGTCACAATTATGAGATAAAGTCAAAATTATTAGATACAACATAGAAATTATGACATACTAAGTCATAATTATGAGACAAAAAATCTAAATTATGACATTAGGTCTTAATTATGAGATAAAGTCCAAATTGAGAGATACAAAGTAGAAATTAAGACATATTAAGTCATAATTATGAGATAAGTCAAAATTATGACATAAGAAGTCTTAATTATGAGATAAAAGTAAAAATGATAACATTAGGTCATAATATGAGATAAAAAGAAGAAAGTTGTAATTATGAGATAAAGTCACAATTATGACATACTAAATCTTAATTATGAGATTAAAGAGTAACAGTTATCAGATATATGACATTAGGTCACAATTACGAGATAAAAGTCAAAATTATGACATAAGAAGTCTTAATTATGAGATAAAAGTAAAACTGATAACATTAGGTCAAAATTTGAGATAAAAAGTATAAAGTTGTAATGAGATAAAAAGACACAATTTTCAGATATGACATTAGACATAATTATGACATACAAAGTAAAAAGTATGACATGATTATAATTATGAGATACAAGTCAATATTATAATATAATATGAAATATAAATTAGAAAGTTGTAATTATGAGATAAAGTCACAATTATGACATTAGGTCACAATTATGAGATACAACATAGAAATTATGACATACTAAATCAATTATGAGATAAAAAGTCAAAATTATGACATGTATTATGACAAGAAGTCGTAATTATGATATAAAAAGTAAAAGATTATGACATTTGGTCATAATTAGGACATAAAAAAATCACAATTATGAAATTAGGTCATAATTATGGGATAAAAGTCAAAATGATGACATAAGAAGTCTTAATTATGAGGTAAAAAGTAAGAATGATAACATTAGATCATAATTATGAGACAAAAAGTAGAAAGTTGTAATTATGAGATCAAATGTTACAATTATCAGATAAAGTCATTAGGTCATAATTATGAGATAAAAAGTCGAAATGATGACATTAGGTCATAATTATGCATGAGACAAAGTCATTATGAAATCAAAAGTCAAAATGATGACATAGTCATAATTATGAGATATAATGTGAAATTATGACAACAGTGCATTGGACCTCCAGGGTAAGATTTGAGGAACCCTGTATTAGACCAATAGTATCGCGTTCAAAAATGACCAACGAGTTTTCATATTTGTTGTATTTAAAACTTGACTCTTCTGTAGTTATATCGTGTACTAAGACCGTTGGAAATGCAAAGCTGCGAGTTTCTAGGCTGATAAGATTAGGAACTACACTTCCATTCCGGCGTAATAGTCAAGGAAGTTTGCTGCCGTAATATGGCCGAAGCAGGCGGAGTATTATCAGAAATGAGTTCCCAGCCAGTTTAGCATTTGCACATGTGCTGCGTGGTATTACTGCTCCTGCTTCAGCCTTATTACGGCAGCAAACTTCCTTGACTGTTACGCCGGAATGGGAGTGTAGTTCCTACTCTTATCAGCCTAGAAAATTGAAGCTTTGCATTTCCACCGGTCTTAGTACACGATATAACTACAGAAGAGTCAAGTTTTAAATAGGACAAATATGGAAACTCGTTGGTCATTTTTGAACGCGATGCTATTGGTCTAATAGGATTCAATGATCTATGCTAAGCTATGCTAAAAGTGATATCGCCAGAACAGGAGAACGGCTGAATGGATTTCAAAACGGTAAAAATCATCTTATTAACTCGGGGGGAGTTGGAGAATGAGCCTATTTCCAAAAAAAGTGGAGTGTTCCTTTAAATAAAGTGTCAAGTCATAAATAATGTTGACTGTTATGACTTTTTTTCACAATCTCCACTTTATGTCAAAATTTTAACTTACTTTCTCATCATTTTGACTTTGTTCTCATAATGACATGTCATCATTTCCATTTTTGTGATTACTGTGGTCTTTTCCACACAAGAAACATCTAAGAAAAATACTGACACTGATATGTCGAGATACTAATACTGAAAGAGATCAAATTATGTCTTGTTTTTCCAATCTTCTGGTTGTTTTTCTAGGCTGATAAAGAGCACACGAGGAAAGCAGCACATGCACTAATAGTTTTATTAGTAAGGAGTTTGTTTCGGGCAGCAGATTAAGGGCATGTTTACGAGCGAGTTTTTACAGCGCAGCTTTTTTAGGGCACAAGGCCAGATCATTCGCTCTCTGAACACACACACACACACACACACACACACACACACACACACACACACTACACATATACTCGCCAAACGCCTTTCCTTTTCTCGCTGTTTCGTTCACATGAGTAAAAATACATTAAGTGCAGCTCAATCATGACAGTCACATGCTGTCTCTCTTTAGATTGAGCTCAAATAAGATTTGGGCCTCGAACGGGAGGTTGTTGAAATACCTCCGTGTTTATGCTCGAGGCATTTGAAATAGACCCCATAAAAAGACCCTCCCTGTAGATTATGCCCGTAATTGCCCTCGGGTTTATTTAAAGACCTAAAGAAGGGTTTAATTTGTCGGTTTCATGCAGCTAACACTGCAATCCTTCATTTCTGACACAATCAGTTTGAGCGTTAAACCTGGGGTATTTAAAGTAAAACGATCTCAGATAAAGGCAAAGGAAATTTGAAGCAATTTTTTACAAGCTTGTTGTTGCACAGAGAAATGTGTCAGAACAGCATGCAAGTTTGTGTACATGATTGTAAACGGTCTCTTTCAGGTCAACAGCTGTCATGCTGGAGCAACAGTTTGAAGGGAAGCTTGATGTGCAATTTAGTTCAACTGTTGACATGTTTATAGCTAATTAGCAGAAGGTTGTTGAAGATGTAAGTTCAGATCCTACTTAAGAAGCTACAGTTTCAAACTAGTTTTAATATGACGTGGCATAACTGTTTTTAACATTGATAATCAGAAATGTTTCTAAAGCAGCAAATCAGCATATGATTTCTGTAGGATCATGTGACACTAGAGTAATGATGCTGAAAATTCAGATTTGATCACAGAAATAAATTTCTTTCTGAAATATATTCACACAGAAACTTGATATATTGAATTGTAAGAAATGTTTAACAATATTTACTGATTTTACTGCATTTTTGCTCAAAAGTGCTGCATTTATTTAATTAAAAATACAGAAAAAAACTGTAATATTGTGAAATGTTAATGCAATTTAAAATAGAGGTTTTCTGTTTTAACATACTTTAAAATCTAATTTATTCCTGTGATGCAAAGCTGAATTTTCAGTATCATTACTCCAGTATTCAGTGTCACATGATCCTTCAGAATTTATTCTAAGATGCTTTTTTTTTCAGGTTTCTTTCATTTATAAAACATTAAAAAGAACAGCATTTATTTAAAATAGAGAACTTTTGTAACAATAAACACCTCGTACAAAGTTTGGGGTCAGTATTTTTTTCTTTCTTTCTCTCTTTGAAAGAAATGAATACTTTTATCCAGCAAGGATGTGTTAAATTGCTAAAAAAATGATAGTAAAGACTTTTGTCTAGGGAAGATTTGTATTTTGAATAAATGCTGTTCTTTTAAACTTTTTATTCATCAAAGAATCCTGAAAAAAGTATCACAGGTTCCAAAAAAACATTAAGCAGCACAGCTGTTTCCAACATTGATAATAAAAGTAATAAAATCAGCATATTAGAATGATTTCTGAAGGAGGTTTTCTATTTTAATATACTTTAAAATCTAATTTATTCCTATGATGCTAAGCTGAATTTTCAGTATCATTACTCATCTATCTAAATCATTCTAATATACTGATTTATTATAATTTTTTGGAACCTGTGATACTTTTTTCAGGATTCTTTGATAAATAAAACATTAAAAAGAACAGCATTTATTTAAAACAGAAAACTTTTGTAACAATAAACACCTCGTTCAAAGTTTGGGGTCAGACATTTTTTCTTTTTTTTCTCTCTTTAAGAGAAATGAATACTTTTATTCAGCAAGGATGTGTTAAAGTGATAGTAAAGACTTATATTGTTAGAAAAGATTTCTATTTTGAATAAATGCTGTTCTTTTTAACTTTTTATTCATCAAAGAATCCTGAAAAAAGTATCACAGGTTCCAAAAAAAAAAATAAGCAGCACAACTGTTTCCAACATTGATAATAAAAGTAATTTAAAATTTAAAAATTATTTATTTCAAAGAGAGAAAGAAAAAATTACTGACCTCAAACTTTAAACAAGGTGTTTATTGTTACAAAAGTTTTCTATTTTAAATAAATGCTGTTATTTTTAATGTTTTATTTATTAAAGAATGCTGAAAAAAGTATCATAGGTTCCAAAAAATTATAATAAATCAGCATATTAGAATGATTTCTGAAGGATCATGTGACACTGAAGACTGGAGTAATGGCTGATGAAAATTCAGCTTTGCATTACAGAAATAAATTACTTTCTAAAATATACTCACATAGAAACTAGATATTTTAAATTGTAAAAATATTTAACATTAATACTGATTTTACTGC
>NC_133377.1:41068478-41116844 GCF_049309525.1 Garra rufa
ATTAAAACCGAATTTTGATAACTTTTTTGATAACTTGATGTACTAAAAACAACAACAACAAAAAAAACATATAAAATAAACAAAAAACTGACAAAGCAAGAAAATGACAAAACACAAAACAAACTGACCAAAAATGCAACTAATATCTTAATGAAAACAATATATAAATATGAAAATAATCAACATCTGTTTTTTCCCCCTACAAAATTCTCTGATTCTACAAACTTATATATTTATATAAATAAACAGAACTAACTCACAGTAGCACTGAACTGTAATATATTTACTATAATCTAGCCAGGGTTATTATAGTTAACTAAAACTAAAACCCATTTAAAAAGTGTAAAAAATTAAATGAAATAAAAAATAAAATTGAAAAAATAAAAATATTGTTTCGGCCAGTTGCCTAGGAAATTTTTTTCATTTATATTATCTTACGTCATAGAATAAAAGGTCAAAATATCTTATGTTAAACAGACCTTATGTCAAACATTTAACCAAAAAATTGGATTAAAAACCCGCTGATTCCATGACAGCGTAAGCGGACATTCAAGAATGCAACTTGTTTTCATGTTTTAGGACATATAAGGTGATTTTATTTGTAATTGATTACTATTAACCCTGGTGGAAAAAAATAGCTTAAACCTGTCTGAGATGGTTCAGCAAATGCCTAAAATAGCTCTAAAACCATCAAACGTGGCCATATTAACCAGCTGAACACCAGCCTGGGAAATCCAGTCTGTTTTTTTTTCTTCTTAGCAAAACAGTTGCATTTTAGTGCAGAACCAGTTATTTTAGTATCATTCAGATACTATGATTTTTTTTTTAATAAATAATAATATTAGTATTAAATTTGAGTTATTTTAGTTACATTTGAGTAATTTAATTCTGTTCTTGTTTTTAGAAAAAAAATGTTTACAAAGTTATTCATTTTTATTTCAGTTTTAGTTATTTTAATACATCAAGTTAAATTAAATGAAAATGTAAAATTCCTTGTGAGTAGTGTTTTTTTTTAATATATATATTTTATTTGAATTCAGTTAACGTTCATTTTATTTAAAGTGAATTTTTTTTTAAGTTACAGTTATAGTGAACCATTATAGCCTTGTGCAAAACATAAAATGTCTTCAACCTTGTAGCACAATGCATCTTATTTATGTGTTACTTCCTGAAGGTCTTACATTAGAGAGAGAGAGAGAGAGAGCTAGAGAGCGCGAGCTGTGACTAAAAGTTTTTTTTACCACCATCACACAAGCACTCTGAGCTCTGATGGCTTCCATGTGTGGCGAGTCCAGCTCTCTGTCCGATGTCATATCCTGTTCCAGGCTGGATGTGCTGTAAGGGTCTGCCGTGTCACTGTGTGGGAGAGGGGGTGTCTGGGTAATGATGGCAAGAGACCCTGCAGGTGTTCAGCTCTCCTTCCAGACATGCATACCAGTGTCAGAATCTCACTTTTTTAATACAAGCCCTTTTTTGCCCCCTGGAGCTGATTTTCAGAGGTATTTCTCTGTGTAACTTTATAAAAACACACTGTATGTCATGTAAATTTGTCAAATACCTAAAATTAATCAGTGCATGAAAATGTTTAATTAATTTTTTAATTAATATAGTTTAGTTTCATTGATTTACATATAAAATTAAATCAATATCAGCTTATGTTTTGTATGATAAACACACATTTTTACCATATTTTGAGACCTGTTCATTTCTGACACTGATACATTCACATATGTTCATTTAGCTAACATAGATATATTAAGTAGGGTAGATTTTAATTTAAAATAATACCTTTTAAATTAACTAATTCAAAATAGTTTTCAGAAGGTACACTACCAGTTAAAAGTTTTTGGACAGATTTTTTAATGTTTTTATTTATTTTATTTTTTTTAATAAGAAGTCTCTTCTGCTCACCAAGCCTGAATTTATTTGATACAAAGTACAGCAAAAGCAGTATTATTGCGAAATCTTTTTACTGTTTACAATAACTTTGTTCTATTTGAATATATTTTAAAATGTAATTTATTTCTGTGTTCAAAGCTAAATTTTCAGCATCATTACTCCAGTCTTCATTTTCACATGATCCTTCAGAAATCCTTCTAATATGCTGATTTGCTGTTCAAGAAACATGTTTTTTTATTATCAATATTTAAAACAGTTGAGTGCATTTTTTTTTTTATGATTCTTTAATAATTATAGAAGAAATGATAGAAATTAATACTTTTATTTAGCAGTGATGCTTTACATTGATTAAAAGTGATGACAAAGACATTTATAGTGTTAAAAAAGATTTCTATTTTAGATGAAAACCTGAAAACTCGAGTTTCTACTCAGCTGTTTTCAACTAAATAATAATAGTAAATGTTTTTTGAGCAGCAAATCAAAATATTAGAATGATTTCTGAAGGATCATGTGACTGGACTAATGATGCTAAAAATTCGGCTTTGAAATCACAGGAATAAATGACATTTTAAAATATATTTAAAATAGGAAGGTTATTTTAAATTGTAAATATATTTAAAAATTTTACAGTTTTTGCTGTACTTTGGATCAAATGAATGCAGGTTTGGTAAGCAGAAGAGACTTCTTTAAAAAAAAAAACATGAAAAATGTTACTGTTCAAAAGCTTTTGACTGGTATTGTATTTTAATATGTAAATGCTTTGAAATTATTGTATGCAATGTTAAAACACATGGATATATTTTTATTTTAACTCTCCCAACACTGCATATCATGATATCCTGAAAGCTAATGGATATGGACTAAAAGCCGAAAAACGGACCCTATTTTGCAAGTAAATTCTTCAGAATTACAATTTTTTCACATTTTCATTAATTTATCCAGACACCTGATCTGTCGACTTTACATGAACCTCAGGCTGATGCTGTTGGGTTAATACCGGAGTTAGTGTGTGTGTGTGTGTGTGTGTGTGTGTGTGTGTGTGTGTGTGTGTGTGTGTGTGTGTGTGTGTGTGTGTGTGTGTGTGTGTGTGTGTGTGTGTGTGTGTGTGTGTGTGTGTGTGTGTGTGTTGAGATCTGAAGTATAGGGTCACTACTGGTTCACTCCAAAACCACAGTATCATCCACCTGAGCAAACAGGAAAGAGGTGTGGGTGCATGTGAGGGCAGAAAGACGGCTGTCACAGAGAGACAGATGAGGATAGACATCTTATGACAGACAGATTGAGGAGGAAGAGAAAGAAAGGACTGTTACAGGAAGTCAAGGATGAAGAAACATAACTGTTTTTAATCTCATTTTTGGATGATTACATAAAGCCTTGGTGGTTTTCAGGTGTTTAGATTTTGAAGGACGCTAGAACAAGAATATGGTCAGATGACAGTACTGTATGAACTCAGTTTGTTTGCTTAATGCAGGGTGTCAAATGCACTCAAAGCGGTCCTATTATGCTCTTTTACAAAGTCTTTATTTTGTTTTGGGGGCATGAGAACATGCTCTCATGCTTGGTGGTTCGAAACACGCATTATTTTTCACATAATTTACATTGTTACAATAGCTTTCTCCCCAGGCTTGCACAAATGGCTCGATTAGTTCCAGGTTTGATGAAGGCCTTCCGAAAAATGAAATGTTGCGATTGGTGAACAGCTTAGATCAAGGGCGTAGATTTGCTCTGGACATTGGTGGGGACCTTTGACCAGACCACCGCCAGATATTCTAATGGACTGCATCGTGACATTACAGCATCCTGAAAACAGACGCTGTAGTCCAAAGGAGCTGTTCGTTGTAGTTCTTGAAAAGGGATTTTTTTAAAACTAAATATCTCCCTTTGGAGTCGACTTTGAGATTTGTAACTTCGTAGATGTTTTTTATACCCAAACATACACACCACACACTGGCTAAAATTCAAAAAGTGAAAAATACGGTGGCCGACAGAGGCCAACGCGCTGCAAACAAGAAAACACATGCAAACAGAAAAAACGACAACAAATTAAGAGAACATCTTTATCAGTTTGACAACACAGGCGCTGCAAATCCTCGCAACGCAAACACAAATACGGAAACGCGCTGCAAATTCTCACAACACAACCAAACTCAGAAACGCGCTGCGAACACATGAAGGCGCTGCATATAACACGGTCCACAACGGAAATGTTTCAGGGGGACCTCAAAAAGTGACGAACCTATCTGGGACCTGATTATTTGTTCAGTGGCTGTTGGTCAGAGCAGAGGTGTTATCGGTGAACTATCGCCTTTTAGTGATAGTACAGTATCACTTAAAGGTGATAGTGATATAAATAATCAGGTAATATAGTGATATAAATAATCAGGTCCCAGATGAGTTCGTCACTTTTTGAGGTCCCCCTGAAACATTTCCGTTGTGGACCGTGCTATATGCAGCGCGTTTGTTAGTTTGCAGCGCCTTCATGTGTTCGCAGCGCGTTTCTGGGTTTGGTTGTGTTGTGAGAATTTGCAGCGCGTTTCCGTATTTGTGTTTGCGTTGCGAGGATTTGCAGCGCCTGTGTTGTCAAACTGATGAAGATGTTTTCTTAATTTGTTGTCGTTTTTTTCTGTTTGCATGTGTTTTCTTGTTTGCAGCGCGTTGGCCTCTGTCGGCCACCGTAGAAAAAGCATAATAGGACCTCTGCCAAATGTGTAAATGACAAAAAATTCATAGCGACTTAAATTGCATGAAAGCAAAACTTCAGAATGTTCAGAAGTGTAGAAACAACTGCTCTGCGAATAAAATTTAGTGGGCATTTCACAGTGAAAATGGTGGATAAAATGAAGCCCCACTGACATGTATTCTTGTGCAGAGAGATGGTGGATTTGTGCAGATGTTTCTGTGGCATCTGAGATGCGCAGCTCCTCCGTCAGTCAAAGCACAACACACACAGCGGGAGTCCTTTGAGTCCTGCCGGCGCTGACAGTACATCAACACACACACACCTCTGCTTTCATGCAAAACTAAGCTTTACTCAACTACAGAAGCTCATTGAGTTCACACGGCAGCCAAAGAGACTCCTGATATTAAACGCAGGTGCCATACGAAACACAAAAGCAGAAACAGACTCGCCAGACAAGACAGATTTTAGGTCTTTGAAAAATGTTCACTGATATGGTACATTGCCATTCAAAAGTTTGGGATCAGTAAGATTTTTTTTTGTGTTTTTTTAAAGAAGTCTTTTCTGCTCATTAAGCATTTATGTGATTAAGAATAGAAAAAAATATAGAATTTATTTCTGTGATTTAAAGCTAATTTTTCAGCATCATTACTTCAGTCTTCAGAAATCAATCTAATATGCTGATTTATTTTCAGTATTGGCAGCAGTTGTGCTGCTTAAATGTTTTTTTTTTTTTGAAGATGTGATACTTTTTTTTTCAGGATTCTTTGATGAATAAAACATTAAAAAGGACAGCATTTATTTAAAATAGAAATCCTTTGTAACAACACACACTTCTGTTCAAAGTGTTTAAGTACTAAAATAACGAAAAACTACTTCAAGTTAAACTAAATGAGAAATGTCTTGGCAGTCAGCTGAAATAAAACAAGTAATGTTTTTATGGTTTTAGTTAACAATGATAACCCTGATCTGAATGCGTTATTAATTAATGATGCATTTATTTGAGTAAAAATGCAGTAAAATCTGTAATATTGTGAAATATTTCGAACATTTAAAATAGCTGTTTTCTATGTGAATATATTCTAAAATGTAATTTATTTCTGTGATCAAAGCTGAATTTTCGGCATCATTACTTTAGTCTTCAGTGTCACATGATCCTTCAGAAATCATTGTAATATACTGATTTGCAACTCAAGAAACATTTCTGATTGTTATCAATGTTGAAATGGACATCTTTTGTGACGTTATAAATGTCTTTACTGTCACTTTTGACTAATTTAATGCATCCTTATTAAATAAAAGTAGTATTTCTTACTGACCCAAAACTTTTGAATGGTAGTGTTTTGTGTTTTGTGTTTGTACATCTTCACCAGTGTGATGTACCTCAGGGCAGAAATATTTCCTGTACAAACACAGAACAGCGATTGCATTGTTTTCAGATCTGGGGCCAAATTGGATTTGTGAATTTTCTCTCTATAAATAAATACTGCCGAGTGTTTGTGGTGAAGTCCACCGTATTGTTGCTCTTTTCTTTGCCGTGTTGCTCTAGAGGAGTTTTTCCATCCTCGGGTTCCTGGACCTCCAAATCCACATGAAACAAACCCAAATCCTCCTGGATTAGAAACAAAATGCCAATAGAAATAACCAAGACAGAAAGCACACAGTCTCGCTGTAATACCACCCTCATCCTCGACCCCCAAACAACACTCAGCCCTCCAGCCCAAAACTGACTCACAACCGCTCTGGAAAACAATATTTATTCTTCATCTCAAAGTTCCCTTTGGAAAAAAAGTAAGAAAAACAGTCATCTTTGTTCGACTAAAAGTCTCACTGGCTTGGGTTTTGACACAGATGGCCGTCACGGTTTGAAGCGTGAAACAAACCAGACTGAACTGGATCAATCGCTCCGTTTGCACTCCGGACACAGAAGTACACAATGTTTGCACTTATTGAGTCAACAAAAACTACAATAGCCATGTAAATAATGTCAATCTGACCCAATTCATTCTACACTCTCAAAAGGGATCTTCCGTCAGAGTATGTAAGCACCCTTAGTCATGCATAGAGGTCGTGCATGCTGGGAAGTCACGAGGTTTCATATTTGGAGCAATTCGTCTTGTGGAATTATTTCGTAATTTCTTTCACAGCTGGAGTTGCCCAGGTTCGAATGGCTGTTTTGCAACCGAAAGCTTAATTAACCAGTTTATCATGGCGGGTTATGCTGAATCTCTCCGCCTGTCTCCACGTCTATCTGTCGCTCTCTCCTCATACCACTTCATTCATCTCCAGAACGCTCTGTCCACACCGTCCAGATAAGCCAGCCCAATATTTCTGAGAGAACTGTAAATTGTAGCCGTTGAAAGGCAGGAAGAGTCCAAAGCATTGGTTAGATTTGCTCTGGCTGAGATTTACTAGGGTCATATTTATTTGCAGCCCCAATGGACGGGTTTAAAAACAGGGAGGCTCAATTCAGCAGCACGGAAGATGAAATATAAACTCCTCCAAAGTGGAGGATCAGTCAAATGAAGCAATTTGATAAAGGGCCTTGAGCGGAACACAAATTTTCACCCTGACAAGATGTTAAAAAACATCACTTTTTGCAACCGTGCTCAAATTGTTAAACATCTGTCCAGATGCCAATGTAGGCCTTAAACAAAAAAGTAACAAAAATGTACAGATAATGTACTCACCCCCTTGTCATCCAAGATGTTTATGTCTTTCTTTCTTCAGTCGTAAAGAAATTGTTTTTTGAGGAAAACATTTCAGGATTTCTCTCCGTATATCTATGGTGCCCCTGAGTTTCCAAAATGCATTTTAAATGCAGCTTCAAAGGCCTCTAAACGATCCCAGCCAAGGAAAAAGGGTCTTATCAAGTGAAACGATTGGTTATTTTTTTTAAAAAATAAATAATTTTTATAATTGATATACTTTGTAACCGCAAACGCTTGTCTTGGTCTTGCTCTGTTTTTCGACATACTCTAACTGTCATAAACAGAAATACACACAGTTCACGCAGAACTAGACCAAGACGATTGTTTGCGATTTAAAGAGTATATAATTTTTTTTTTTTTTAAATAGCCAATCGTTTTGCTAGATAAGACCCTTCTTCCTAGACTGGGATCATTTAGAGCCCTTTGAAGCTGAATTTAAATTGCATTTTAGAAGTTCAAACTCGGGGGCACCATAGAAGTCCATTATACGGAGAGAAATCCTGAAATGTTTTCTTCTTCTTCAAAAAAAAAGAATTTCTTTACGACTGTAGAAAGAAAGACATGAACATCTTGGATGACAAGGGAGTGAGAACATTATCTGATTTTTTTTGTTTTGGAAGTGAACTACTTTAAAAGGGTTTTGCGCCATTCAGAACTGAATTGAAATCAAGCTGAATTCCTGAATTTGTTTATTTATGGGGAAGGCAGCAGAATTAAAAGAGATTCAAGAACAAATAAATGAATATAATACAATATTTAAAATGAGTATAAATGAGTATAGGCTCATTCCTCAACTAGAGGTCCCAGACTCAAATTCTTTGATTTTGCTAATATTTTTGCTGGAGAAAGATAGACTTGATGAAAGCCAAAATATTTACTGAGTAATCCACTATTTTGTAGTGAATTCTGAGTTAAAAATTACTTCACCATAATATAGCAATCTTTGTTATATTATGTGCCAATGTTGACCATTCAAAAATGGGGAAACAGCACTTTTCAGGTTTTTACTCCAAAGTTTGCAGGTCTGTAACTCAAGTAGTATTAGAGATATTTTAATGCCCTTTTATATATTGGGTCTTAACAAACATTCCTTATAGCATTTTAATTTTTAAGGCCCTGTATGGTTCGGTTCCAAAGATATAGGAATTTCAATATGGCTCCAGGGCAATTTTCAGTGGTCAAAAAGCAAATGTAGGTCAATTTGCAAAAACATGGGACTTATTTTCTTTTAAAGAGGAATGGCTGAAAAACAAATAACAATGAAACTAAATATGTATCTTGTTTCCTTCTGTCAAGAAAACTGTCTGAATGCCACAAATATTCTTTTTTCAAGGTTTGCATGTCTAACTCAAGGAGTATTAAAGATATCACAATATGATTTTAGATTCTAGATCTTAATGAACCTTCCTTTTGGAATCTTCATTTTCAAGGCCCCTACATCATTCAGTCCCAGAGATATGGGGATCTCAATGAGTCTCTATGTCCAGATTGTTGGTTTTCTGTGGTTGAAAACCAAATGTTTGTCACTTTGTATACAGCCAATACTTATTGTATTTAAAGAACAAGGTCTGAAGAAGAAATAATGTTGAAATTAGAATTGTATCTTGTTTATATCAAAACAGCTGCATTGAACGTAGCTGCTAAAAATGCATTGAAATGGTCAAATTTAGACACAATACCTTGCTCTCTGTAGTCTATATTTGAATCGGTTTCAGGAATATTTGGAAGAAGGGATTTTTGGTCATTTTAACAATTTCTGAAGCTACCAAGAGTTTAAGCATGCAGCATGCCCCATGCCTCATAGGGAATTTTGCTTTCGCCACAGATTGCATTCACACCAATAAACCAAGATTTACCTCAGCTGGAATAATTATTAGAATTTCTTTTAATTTTTTAGTGTTATAAAATGTGAAAAAGTTATAGATTGAAGTAGTATCTTCTGCTAAAGGGCATATTTGGTACCTCAAACGCTGAAGGCCTCTTACACTTGCAATAATTAACATTTCATACTTAAGTTACAGGCATGCAAATTGTGGAAAAAAGAATATTTATGACACTCAAACAGGTATGTCCTATTGTTTTGATAGAGGGAAACAAGAAACATTTCTAGTTTCTGCATTACTTATCCTTCAGACATTTCAATTTAAATACAATCAGTATCAGCTGTATGTAAAGTGACCAGCATTACCTGTGTTGAATTCATTGAATTCATGTTTTGTAGCCAATTCAGTTCAAATTGACAGTTATGAATTGAAAAGAGCATTTCTTTGATTCTGAATATGCACAACTCTGCTTAACACGAATGAAAACAAAGTATGTTTACATTAAGGCTGTCCTTAAAGTTAGTAGACTAGAAGAGGCCGCCTTCTAGCTCCCACCCCTGCAGATCTCCTGTAATTCAGAGCCAATCAAGCTGCGATGAGCATCCAGTCGCTCGAACTTCACCACGGTCAAGCTCGCTTTGAACATCTGCATTTGTGATGAAGCAGACCGAGGTTTCCGTGCGGTTGCAGTTCAAGGGGCAGATTCCCAAAAAACTGAAAAAAAGAGCTTTCCGCTATAATCAAATGCTAGACTGCAATAGCAACCGTCCTGTCTTACTGAGCGCCTGATCAAAAAGCAGCGCGACAGGCCGAGGAAGGGCTTTCCGCTCCCTCTCGTCTCTCGCACACAGAGGGCATTTGTTCTGCGGCGGGGGCTTGATTTGTGGTCACGTTTGAAAGCAGATCTGCTCCGTTTGACCCACGTTAGCAGGAGGGAAATCAATGCGCTGATTAGGAGAGCGGATCGAGTTTCTGATTAAAACCGCAGTGTGTAAAAAAAACAGACACTGAATCGTCGTCTCAGTGGGACGCAGGAAGATTCTCAGAATTCCTTCAAATGAGGCGTCTGTGACATCACAGCCTGATAACGGACTGATTTGAGCGGTCGAGTTCATGGATGTGAGCGTGTCTTGGACGTAAACTGCTGAAATGAAAAGTGAGCTGAATTAGTGAGCGCTCTGGCAGTGACAGGATAGATTCTCGCTCAGTGTGATCACAGATACAAATTAGATGGGCCTAGCAAAGCTATGATTTGGCCAAAAGTAAATCAAATTGTCATTATTTTGATAAATATTGCAACTGTGATTTGAATTGTGATATGAGAAACATCTACTGCAACCAAACATCTCATATTACTACTGCTGCTGCTTACCAGCAATCACATTGAATAGACACTTGAGGTGACTTTTTTTTTAGACTTTATTGACCTACCTGATCTCATGACAAAAAGTAGGGGAGACCGAGTACAGTAGAGGCACTTTCTGCTTTTTTTCATCATTACACAAAAACTAGATGCTGAAATGAAGTGATTTTTCACATGATATTGTTTATACACAAACATATTTCTTTTGTTTGTGTACTAATTGATAATAGCCATAAGTAGTTTATATTTTCCACAATTAGCTCAGAAACAGAAGCATTTTTGTCTCAACTGTACCTATATGGTGTACAGTTGAGACACCTAAAGGTTGTATCAGCGATTTCTATCCTAAAACATAAAGTGTCAATTTCAGCTGACCTTTCATCACGATCCGCTCGCTGCCTGCCCCATAAATTGTCTGTGAAAAAAACGCGTCTCTCTGGTCAGCCTAGGGTCCGAGATATGCCAAAAAAACAATCGGCACTACCAACCTTTCCACACATAAACAAACAGTGTTCCAACCAATCAGCGTCAGGGGTTTGGTGTTGTGGTGTGACAATTTATGGGGCAGGCACATAGACTGTATAAAATATGGACGTAGTATCCGTGACGTCACCCGTAGGATTCTGAATGGCTATTTTGAAGCCTATAGTGGGCGGGAGTCGGCCGTCGCCATCTTGGAATCGCGTCACCGCGCGTCACTCCCGGATAATCAAAAATGGGCAAAAAGGCGGGACGTGGGTGGAGCTGGTTGCTGAAACCACGCCCGCCTAGCGCGCCAGTGGTGAGAGCAGCGGCAATCCCACTGTCACTCAAGTGGCCACGCCTTTAATTATGCAGAACTTTAAGGCTTAATATAACTTATACGGATGAGTTATAAAAAAATTCACCCCCCTCACAGTTGACATGAAGGGCAAAACTAGCTATATAGACCAAAACCATTTTTTGAACCAGGCTGTAAACATACTTTTTTCTGCTGTAAAGTTGGGCATTTTAACATGGGGAGTCAATGGGACTGACTCCCTTCTGCAGCCAGTCTCTAGCGGCCAGTCGATGAATTGCAGTTTAAGTCACTTCCGTGTTGGTTTCAATAGAGAGAGCGGGAGGTTGCCCCTTGGGCAGGCAGCGAGCGGATCGTGATGAAAGATCAGCTGAATTTGACACTTTATGTTTCAGGCTAGAAATCGCTGATACAACCTTTAATGCTCTAAAACTGGCTAACCCTTTATTGCAAATGTGAAAAATGACAAAATTACAGTTTTGCAACTTTTTTTTTTTAAAATTCAGATTTTTAAATTGCTTTAATTAATTCAGATTAATTTAAACAAATTAGAAACAAATATTTAACACTAAAAAAAGATATGGCAAACAGTACAAATGTAAACATAACAGTAAAAATAACACATACCTGTATATTCTATAACCCTACCGCTAAACCTTACCTTACATTTTCAGTCATTCTGTATGAACTATATCCTTGTTTCCTTATGGGGACCTAAAAAAAATCCTGTAAGGTTAGAATTTACTGGTATTACTGTACTTGTTGGAAAATTTGGTCTCCATAACATAGGTAATACCAGTACACAAACACACACAGCCTCGGAAAATACATTTTATTTTATATGATTGAACTATTACTGTATAGATAGCGCCCAAAAAAAGGGTGTATCCACTCTACCCAGTTTACCACCTTGTATATTTCTTAAAATGTCTATTTTTAGAGCACAGAGTAATGTTTGCAATGGTATATGTTAGGTTTAACAATCATAAAAGAATAATAAGCTATTCATTGTGGAAGGGGCGTGGTGAAAAGAAAATCTTACTTTGGAAAAAAAACTTTTGTTGATATCTTCGGAGTGGAAAGATGCAAGCTTGCTCCGTAGCTCAGCTGGCACGGAAACGGAAACAAGATCCATGACTCACGATGAGAAAGCTGAAAGACGAGAGATCGAAAAACAAGCTAAAATGGCATGCTTGTATTTGCGTTTTTACGTCACATTCGTTTTTGTTCATACTCTCGGGTAGGTTTAGGTGTAGTCAGTAGGGAAAATTGCGAAATGGCCTTAAACTATTAGTAAATAAACTACAGAATGTTATGTTTTCTTTTTTTTTGGAACTTTTTATTTATGATTTTTGAACAAACAAACCTCATACAGTGAAAATAAAGTAATACAGTAAAATTAAAACATCAATAATAATAATAATAATAATAATAATAAAAAAAATAAATAAAAAAAAAAAAAAAAAAAAAAAAAAAAGTAAATAAAAAAAATATATAAAAAATAAAAAATAAAAAATAAAAAAAATATATAAACATATTTATGACATCATACTTTGACTTGCTGAGGAAACATGTACATCAAGTTAGAGCGGGTTACATCCCTATTATACCATACATTGGTTGACCAGACTTTACAGATCTAAATAGTTTGTTACACATCTCCATCTTTGCCCAAATTTTTCCATCTTCATCTGAAGACATGCAGTCATTTTTTCCATTGTATGGACCTGTTTCAGTCTCTGGGTCCACTGTGCCACACTTGGAGAACCTTCTTCTTTCCAATGTATTGTTATCATTTTTTTAGCTATTAGTAACAGTATCCGCAATATGAATCCTTGTTCTTCATTGTACATTTCTTTAGGCAATGCTCCCAATAAGCACACCACAGGATCTAGAGGCATTTCTATCTCTAGAATCTTATCTATTTCTTTTTTAATATTTTTCCAAAATATTTGAATCTTTGGACAATCCCAAAAAATGTGGGTATGGTCACCTATTTTACCACATTTTCTCCAACACAATGCTACAGATGGCTCTTTTACATATGAAGAAATCACATAAGGTGTATTGAAAAATCGCATTTTTACTTTCCAGTCAAATTCTTTCCAAAGTTGACTATTAATACCTTTATGGCATCCTTCGCATAAGTCCTCCCATACTTCATCTTCAATTATAACATTCAGTTCCAATTCCCATTTTCCTTTAATATCATCTGTATTATGCATAATATTAGTTATTAGCCTTTTATATAAATGAGAGACATGTCTTTTTGTTGGAAAATGTTTTTCTATAATGTTAATGAAGTATTCTTCTATTTTGTTAGGCTCTTTGAAAAGTTTGTCTTTTTCTTTTTGATTTGTAATGTAATGTCGTATCTGAAAGTACCTATACATATCTTTAGAGGGGACGTTAAATTGTTTTTGTATTTGCGAGAAATCCTTAATTTCTTTTCCATTGAATAATTGGTTTATAGTTCTAAGACCATTATCAGCCCATATTTTAAATCCACTGTCCCACATAGATGGAAGAAAGTCAATATTACCTACTATAGGCATGGCTCTAGAAATAGATTCTGGACCTCCAAACATTTTCTTAATTTTTGTCCAAATTTTTAAAGTATGTTTTATCCATTCATTATCAATTTTTTTTTGTGGGACTCGTTTTATGCTTATAAAAGGTAGAACGGTTAAGGGTATTCTTTTAATTGTGTTCTGTTCTATTTCAACCCATCCTGATTCTTTGTCATTTGTGATCCAGGCCACTATTGCATTTAACTGAGCTGCCCAGTAATAGTATTTTAGATTCGGTAAGCCTAGGCCTCCTTTCTCTTTTGGTAAAAGTAAGGTTTTAAATTTTATCCTAGGCTTCTTTTTCTGCCATAAAAATTTACAAATTAATTTATCTAACATATTGAATTCCGAGATAGGTACATTTATTGGAAGTGATTGGAACAAAAAAAGAAATCTGGGTAGTAAGTTCATTCTTATTACCTCGATTCTGCCCAATAGTGAGAGAGGGAGAATCTCCCATCTTATTAAATCATTTTTTATTTGTTTTATTAGTTTTTTATAGTTTGCCTCAAAAAGTTGGCTAGATTTAGGAGTTAGGGTAATTCCCAGGTATCTAAATCCTTGCTTTGACCAATGAAAAGAAACCTGACTGTTCAACTGGGATGGCCAGACACCATAAATCATCAATGCTTCAGATTTACTTTCATTAATTTTATAACCTGAAACTAGGCCATATTCATGCAGACACTGCATAAGTGGGGGAATGGAACGAGAAGGGTTTTCTATGAAAAGCAATACATCGTCCGCAAATAATGATATTTTGTGAACTAATTTCCCTTCATCCTCTATTCCTTGAATTCTTACATCCTGGCGTATAGCTTCTGCTAATGGTTCAATGCTCAGTACAAAAAGAACGGGAGATAGTGAATCCCCTTGTCTCACTCCTCTTTCTACCTTGAAGAATTTTGAACACTGGCCATTTACCCTTATTCTCGACTTTGATTCTTTGTATAACATGTTAACCCAGGTTACAAATTTTTCCTCAAAACCCATTTCTAGCAATGTTTGTTCTAAAAATAGCCAATCAACTCTATCGAATGCTTTCTCGGCATCAAGGCCGAGAAGCATTGCATTTCTCTTATTTTTTTTTGCTATTGATTGTAAATTTAGAGCCCTCCTTACATTGCTATTTCCATGACGGTCTTGAATAAATCCAGTTTGGTCTGGTTTTATAACTTTTTTAATAATTTTTTGGATTCTTTTAGCTAGTATAGAAGTTAATATTTTATAATCCACACATAGAAGACTAATTGGACGATAACTGCTACATTGTGTGGGATCCTTACCTTCTTTATGTAAAACAGAAATTATGGCTTCTGACCATGATTTTGGTGGGTCACCTGATTGCAATGTATAATTATATACTTTACCTAATATTGGAGCCAAATCTTTCACAAAGGCCTTATAATACTCTCCCGAAAACCCATCTATTCCTGGTGTCTTATTATTTTTAAGATTCGTTATTGTTTCTATAATTTCATCTTCTGTTATAGGATCTGTTAATTTGCTCGCTTCTTCCATTGATAATTTTGTCAAATTAAGAGGTTTCAAGAATTGTATAATTTTGTCTTTTTTAAAGTCTTGGTTTTGACTTTTATACAGCTCTTGAAAATATTCCGCAAAGGTATCTGATATTGCTTTGGGATGGGTCTCACTCTTTTTTGTTACGGGATGTCTAATCTTCGGAACTGTGCGGCTTGCTTGTTCTTTCCGAAGTTGAAAAGCCATAAGTCTGCTAGCTTTATTCCCCATTTCATAGTATTTTCTTTTTATATATCGAAGGGCTCCCTCTGCTTTATATGTTAGTAGTTCGTCTAATTGTTTCCTTACCACTTTTAACTCCCTAAGTGTATCTTCTTTTTTATTTTTTTTGTGTTCGCCCTCTAACCTCTTTACTTCATTTTCATATTCTTCTTGCTTTGCATTTCTTTGTTTTTTTAGACGAGATCCTATAGATATAATTTCTCCCCTTATTGTGGCTTTTCCTGCATCCCACAGGATAGATGGGGAAACATTACCATCATCATTAATCAAAAAATATTCCTTCAATGCTTTTTGTATGTCTTGTTTAATTTGGGGAATTGTTAAGATAGATACGTTCAATCTCCAGTATCTAAATTGTTTGTCTAATCCTAAATTAATTTTCATTATAACTGGGTTATGGTCTGAGATAGTGGTTGGCTCGATTGAACATTCTTTTACTTTATATATATCTGCTTTTGTTATACAAAAATAGTCAATCCTTGAATAGCTTCCATGCACTTGCGACAAGAATGTGAAATCTCTTTCCTTTGGATGTATATATCGCCAAACATCCACTAAACCCATTTCAGACATCATATTTAACATTCCTTTTGACATTTTCGAAGGAGGTTTTGTTGTTAGTGGTGATCTGTCTAGGTAAGAATTCAATATACAATTAAAGTCCCCTCCCATAATCAGAATCCCTTCACTTTTATCTGCCACAAGTGCTGCTAATTTTTTAAAGAAAAAGGGAGAGTCTTCATTTGGAGCATATATGTTTACAATTGTAATCTTTGTGCCTCCAATTGATCCAACCACCATAACATATCGTCCATCCTTATCTTGAAAGGTCTTTTCATTGGTAAAGCCCACCGCTTTGCTAAACAAGATAGCCACTCCTCTTTTCTTTTTATTTCCAAATGATGAACTATACACTTGGTCTACCCATTCTCTTTTTAGTTTTAAGTGTTCTCTTTCCAGTAAGTGTGTTTCCTGGAGTAGTATTACGGAGCCATGCCATTTTTTTAACTGTGTAAAAATCTTTTTCCTTTTTATTGGGTTATTAATTCCATTTATATTATAGCTAATGAAATTCAGAAACTCCATTTACTCTGAAAAGTCTAATGATAGGTATTCTTCCTTGCTTGTATAGATAACGACAGAAAAGAAAAAAAAAAAAAAAAAAAAAGGGGGGGGGGGGACAAAAAAATTTTCATTAACCATAAACCGAACTTGGACTTCCATCAGTCCCATTAGACGCAACTTTCGAACCTTTTCTGCGTCTAAGCCTTGTTGGTATTGTGGTAGAGAGGTGTGGCCCATCCTCTCCAGGAAAGATATTGCACACAGTGCTGTTAAAACCCCTATAACACTAATATAAGTGTACCTAAGCGGTCTAATTGAGTGTGATTCACTCATTTCCCATTCGAATTTGGCATCCATCAAAACTTTTGCAATGAACTTATATGAACTTGTGGCAATCTAACATATGAAAATGTTCATAATATATTTGCAACAACTTCCTATTAACAAAGGTGAACAAACCTTCCTAAGTTAACTTGAAAAACGCTCGGACTTACTATTGTCCCGTTTGAAGTACCTTATACATCTTGAATCAAAGCCTTAATGTCACGTGGTGATAGTATGGTGTCCCACTTTCTCCTTTTACTTCCAGGCCTTTCTTTTAGCTCTTCTTCCATTAACTCCCTCTCTCCACAACGTACTTCAATTTCCAATTCTCTCAGCTGTGTTGTCGCGTCCTTGAGTGTAGCGAATGTTTTCTCTCCAGTGCCAAGTTTCACTTTCAGTTGTGCCGGGTATATGCATTTTGCCGGTATTTCCTTCTTTTTTAGCTGCTTGATGACTTCGTAAACTTTTGTTCGTTTCTTCTGAAGTTCCGGAGAGTAGTCTTGATCGAAGAAAATTCGTCTTTCTTGGAAGTGGATTTGTCCCTGGCTCCACGCTTGTCTGATGATCACGTCTTTCACAGCTGCATCCAGAAATCTTACAATGATCGATCTTGGGGGTATTGCTGGGTCCACTGGCTTTGGTGCTATTGAGCGATGTGCCCTCTCGATCTTAATGTCCATGTCCTTTGGTAAATTAAGCACGTCATGCAGCAACTTTTTCACAAATCCTGCCGTGTCTTTTCCTTCAATCCCTTCTGGTATCTGGTAAATTCTGATATTGTTACGCCTCAGCCTGTTTTCAAGATCATCGCACTTGGCAGTGAGAGCCACTTCCCGGTGGAGCAGGTATTTTAACGCTCTCTGATGTCGCGTCGTTATATCTTCCACCGTGCTTATTCTCTCTTCCGCCATTTCGATTCGCTCCTCATGTTCAGTTAACTGTTCCTTTATATCTTTGACTGTTTGCTCCACTCTTTCTAAAGACTTCTTGGTGTAGTTGTGCCCTTCTTGGTTTTCTTTACGGAGTTTCTTTAATTCCTCCAACACGTTTTGATCTTGTTGACGTCCATTAGCATCGTCTGTGCTAACCGGACTCGGTGTTCTTCGTTTTTCTTCCTTTTCTTTCTTATCTTGCTTGGTACTCATTTTTTGTCTCGTAGCTGAACTCATTTCACCTTTGGACTAATTTTTCTTTAGGTTAAGCGTTAAAAATTATCGTTGCCACTTATTGTTTTAAATTTTTGACGGAGGTCTTTTTATTGCTGCTTACTCAGTCATAGCGCCACCGGAAGTCGCGAATGTTATGTTTTCTAGTACACAAACAAATTGTATGTATTCTGGCAGCTCAAGCTCAAGTCCAAAGCGCCAAGAAAACCTGCGCTGGAACAGCGTAATGAGAATCGTTCATAAATCTGCTGCTGTCAGCAAAAAGTAGTACTGACATATTTCCGTCAAAATAAATGTCAACATTTATAAATGTTAGTAAAATATATCAAAACTTAATTTTTGATTAGTTAATATGTATTGCTGAGAACTTCATGTGGACAACTTTAAAGGTGATTTTCTCAATATTTTGATGGTTTTGCACCCTCAGATTCCAGATTTTCAAATAGTTGTTTCTTGGGCAAATATTAACAAAAACCATGCATCAATGGAAAGCTTACTTATTTTTATCTCGATTTTGAAAAACTTATGACTGGTTTTGTGGCCCAGGGCCACATTTATCTTTTTAATTATATATTTTGCAATTATTATTAAGAAGAGAGCAGAGGATCTGGAAATTAAACTTGTGCCAGACAGAAGAACTGGGTTCATTTTCACATATGGATTAACTGAAAGAACACTGAAAATGGTTCAAAATCACAAAAAACATTTTATATTTTTAATATTTTCATAAATATTTGCAACCATGATTTGAATTGTGATAACATCTCATAATGCTACTGTTTAGACAAAAAGCAGAAAAAACTACCACAGAATAGCCTAAAATACCCTACAAACAATGAAAGAACACTTAACAAAACTTACCCTAGGATCATGCATTGCTTCCTAAAAAAATTCCCACTTAGTTACTTATAAAGGAAAGTAATGCGTTCCAAACAATACTTTTTCTCATCTAGAAGCACAAAAGCTATGTTTATCCAAAGTCATTTTTGCTTATTAGTGTGGTTGAACTGGATCGTCGAAGGTCAGCAGCAAAGACATTGGTTAATAAAATGGGATTAAATACATAAAGGATATTTGTGTATATTTAATTATTGCAGGTTTGTGTCATAGTTGCATTCCACTGTTTTTATTCATTTTGTGGAATAATGAATCTGTTTTTGTGCAAGCGAGATGACTAAATGCATGCTGACATTTAGTTTAGAACTGCAGTAACGTCATGTTTTTACAGATTTGTTTCCTGATTTCTCTCAACATGGCAACACAAGCTGTCAGTCAATACATGGGAAGACAATAACTTTAGATATTTTCTTGTAAATCCAAAAGTAATGTGTTACTTTAATAGTTACTTGAAAAAAGTTATCTGATTACATGCATTACCTTCAATACTGATCATAGCACTACTCAGGTTTTTAAAAAAATATTAGTTTTATTTTTTGCAATTATTATAAAAAAGTCAATTAAGAACTGGGTTCATTTTCACTCTGTTTGCTTTGATTAGCTAAAGAGCCTTAAAAATGGTTCAGAATCACTAACACTATGTTTGTGCACTAGTAATAGTGATTACCTTTGCACACAGACCTAAAAGTAGACATAGAATGGACGTTGGCTTGATCACAGTGACAAATTGACAGCTAACAGAGATGCACAAAGATTACATAAGCTGTATCTGCTTTCAATAAAGAGGGTCGCAATCTAAAGAGCATCTCAAAGAATGAGAGAGACGGACAGCGAGCGAGCCAGTGGAACGGTACCTTGCTGTGGGCTATTTGTGTTAGTAAGTAAGTTAAGTATAACCTCTTTAGCCTCGGCATACCAGAAAAAAAAAAAAAAAAAAAAAAACGTTTTTTGATGTGGCTCTTCAATGAAGAAAAACAAACATGGATGTATTACAGAGGGCAGAGCAGCGTTGATTCCGAGAGATATGTGCGTAATTAGATTCGTGACATTTTTTTTCAGGCCTTTTATTAAATTATAGGGAGTTTAAACAATATTTTTGCAAACTGAATTCCTCCCTCTTGGGTTTTTAAACATGAGAAATGGGAGACTGCAGACTGGTGATGAATGATACGAGACATGTTCATTTTGTTTAAGAAAACAAGTGTGAGAGAAATGTTAAAATCAGACAATTAAAGGAATAGTACACCTAAACATTTAAAAATTGCTCTATATGTCCTCACCCTCAGGTCATCCAAGATGTAGATGAGTTTGTTTCTTCATCAGATTTGGAGAAATGTAGCATTCCATCACTTGCTCGGCAGTGGATGGGTGCCGTCAGAATGAGCGTCCAAACAGCTGATTAAAACATTACAATAATCCACAAGTTATCCAAACAACTCCATTATGTTTGTAAGAAACAAATCCATCATCAAGGTGTTTTAATTTCAAACTGTTGCTTCTGGCTAAAATATCAGTCCATAATCCAAAATAACGCTTCCTCTCGTCTGAATACAGAGAGAAATATCTACAGATCAAGCACCGCTTACAAACCAAAGAGTCCAAAACAGTTCTAAACAAACTGGTTTTGATGTGAAAAAAAAAAACAAAAACTGGAGGAAGTGTTATTATGGAATATGGACTCGTATTTTGGCTGGAAGCAATGGTTTAAAATTAAAAACATCTTAATTATGGATTTGTTTCTTACAAACAGGCAGCTTTTGGCTTCTCAAGATGTTAACTGATAGACTGGAGTGGTGTGGATCAATTGCGGATTATTGTGATGTTTTTAATCAGCCGTTTGGACGCTCATTCTGACGGCACCCATTCACTGCAGAGGATCCATTGGTGAGCAAGTGATATAAAGCTACATTTTCCAAATCTAATGAAGAAACAAACTCATCTACATCCTGAATGGCCTGAGGGTGAGTACATTCTCAGCAGTTTTTAATTTTTGGATAAGCTATTAATGGAGCTCATATTATGACAATACTTTTTGAATTTGAATTGTACAAATTTGAATTATTGACAAGTGTCATTTCACAAAACTGAATATTAAATGGCATTTAACATAGTTCTGAATTCAATTTTTTTTACTTGAAAACTGAACATTTGTAATTGAACACAACTGAATTTTCAAATCGCAGATTTTCAAATAGACATGTATTTTCAAACAGCAGATTTTTGTTCTGATTTCTAAGACTTCAAATATTCAGTTTTTTAAAAATACAACTTCAAGTTTTCAAGATGAAAAAAAATTCGGAACATCAAATTCAGTGTTTAAAATTCAAAGCGCAGAAATTCAGATCGTACAGAAAGTAGGTCAGAGGTTATGCACAGGGAAGAGTAGATGATCTACGAAAAGTCGAACGAAGCATTTACTGTGACCGAGAGGGGGCATGTTTGGTTGACTTAGACTAGTTTTGCCGTGGTCACAACATATTAACTTGTGGGTACGTGATAATACGCCGTGGTCACAAGATATTATCTTGTGGGAACGTCATATTAACTCGTGGGAGTATGTTATGTCATGGCCACAAGATCATTTTGTGGAGATAATGACATGCAGGAATCGACACGCGGCTGCTGCCTTCTCTTGTAGTGGAAGCGTTTTAAGGTGGTGTTCGCGACGCGGTCTCGGTGCGGACGCTGCCGCTCACAAAAAGATTTAAAAAAAATTATCTTTGGCTGCGCCTGCTGCGAAGCGCCGTGTTTGAGGAAGCAGCGGGATTTTGGGTGCAGGAGCACCACTTGCGCTTCGCCTCCGCGGCACTGCATTGAAAATGAACTAGACACTCCAGTGGCGTCTGCTGTTGCTAAGCAACCATGACCTGCGCTCTCCATAAATATGCGGAAGTTTCAGCAAAGGATAAATGGATTATCAGCATAGCGGGCTCTACATTTGAAATAACGAACTTGAGCGCGCAAAAGACGCGACATGCAAGCCCGGATTAACCATACGGGCAACTGGGCAATTGCCCAGGGGCCCAGGACAGCAAGGGCACGAGCAAAATAAATTGCCTTATGTTATTTATCTTATTTACGAAGGCATGTCATTTCTGTCTCTACATAGTCGCGCGTTTACAATGTCTCCTCCGCGGAAACACGGACGGGATCACGCACTCCATTCATAAAAACGGCATTTACTATAGCGCGGAATACCACGGAATTCGTCGATTTTTGGATTAATAAATCAAAAGTTGGTCTGTCACTTAATTCAAATCGCCATATGGACTGAAATGCAAAAAGACCGTTTTAATATGAATGAAAAATGAAAAAAAAATTTTTTTTTACTACGCGCGTACTGAAGCACGCGTGACGCTCACGGTAATTTTTTGCATTTGCATCTCACATGAACAGATAAACTCATTCTCCAAAACTGCTGTGAGTGTCACTTTTACCGTTTCATTTAAGAAAACTAGCATCATATCATACTGCACACACAGAAACTTCACGGCAACCTGTCAAAATAAAAGTACGGTTCAACATGTAACAACAATATTAGTCTTGTATTCCTTTTGTACAGTATAATGTAGGTGTTTATATATTCCTATTTAAATAATTTACATAAAACAATATATACGATAAAAAATAAATATTACAACAAGATTAACCACTTAATTGTAGAAAAAAAATACTACAATTATTATTTCAACGTTTTAAACTGAATATAAGTTTTCTTCCATGTATTGATTTTAACAGTAAACCTCTGTTTGTTTGCCAAAAATTAAAAGGGTTTATTTTTCATTTGATTAAAAATAAATAAATGTTTATGCTTTCATTTGATTATCAGAAAAATTTAAATTAAGAATTTCAAAAAAAAAAAAAAAAAAAGCAAAAGATTGTTAAAAATGTTAAAATAGAGAGTTTTGGACTTATTTTTCACTGAAATAAATGTTTTCGTTTTTTACACAAAGTAGGCTAACGTACCGGGAAAAAAAGTAACGTTGGCTACTTGCAAATGGTTTGAAAGTGGTTGCTTATCTATTCATTTTTTTGTGAAAATGGAGGATACTTCCGTCCCTCTCAATGTAGTGGATCAATTTTACCAGATTATACTGTACAGATGCTGATGTGTTTTGTTTTCATGGCATCATATGTGAGTGAATGTCTTTGATAGGGGACATAGTAGTGCATTTGTAGTTCTATGAGCATTTAAATATTTGTAAATCAAAATATGATGACAGTTAGGATTTTAAGTATTGAGTATATTTACTGTATATTACAGTAATATATTCTATATATGACCATATTATGGTGATCCTGGGGTCGTGATGATGGGGCCCTTGAATATTGTTGCCCAGGGTACAACAAAGTGTTTATCTGGCCCTGGCGACATGTGAACGCCCCCTAAAGGCCCTTTCACACGGGACACGGCAGTCGCGAGTGTCTAGTTCATTTTCAATGGGAGACATGCGGCAAAGCGCGGGCGGTTTCGCTGGCGGCGCGGAGGCGGAGCGCAAGCGGTGTACAGTGCACCCAAAATCTTGCCGCTTTCAGCACTTTGCGGCAGGCGCAGCCAAAGATACAAATATTTCTATATTTTTGTGAACGGCAGCCGCGTCGGCTTTAACAAATCAGTGAACAGATTATTAACAACCAATCATAGAATATTTAACTGAACTTATAACGGATAGTTCAAATTAGAGGAGAAGATTGTTTTAAGTGTGATGGATTTCCCAGAACTGTATCAATCATCTAAAATCTCATACTTGGGGTGAGCGCACAAGTTGGTTTGCCAGGTAAAAATACAAATACGTACAAAGTGTCCAAACAATACATTATTATGCTTGGTGTGATGATAAACTATATCTTTCAAAAGTTTGAATAATAATAATGACAATAATTAATGACAGGATGACACAAACACAATTTTCCGTTACGTTTTATTTAGTCTTTTAAGCAAATGTAACTATGGCATCGTCCACCCCCGGACCGCGTCGCGAACACCGCCTCAACTGCACAAAACGCTTCCACTACAAGAGAAGGCGGCAGCCGCGCGGCGATTTCACCGCTTGCTACGTCCCCTGTGAAAGGTTTTTAAGTCAACCAAACATGCCCGCTCTCAGTCACAGTAAATTTTTTGTTGGACTTTTCGTAGATCATCTACTCTTCCCTGTGCATAACCGCTGACCTACTTTCTGTACGATCTGAATTTCTGCGCTTTGAATTTTAAACACAGAATTTGATGTTCTGAATTTTTTTTCATCTTGAAAACTTGGAGTTTTATTTTGAAAAACTGAATATTTGAAGTCTTAGAAATCAGAACAAAAATCTGCTGTTTGAAAATACATATCTATTTGAAAATTCAGTTGTGTTCAATTTCAAATGTTCAGTATTCAAGTTTAAAAAAACGAATTCAGAACTATGTTAAATGCCATATAATATTCAGTTTTGTGAAATGACACTCAATAATTCAAATTTGTACAATTCAAATTCAAAAAGTATTGTCATGATATGAGCTCCATAAACTATCCCTTCAAGTAACAACCTAAAAGCTTCACTTTTCACCACAGGATGATGCAACATAACACAAACCATTCAAAATCCCAACACAACAGGACTGATTTTCTCATCTTGTGCAAAAATGCTTAAAATAACTTAATTTCAACATTTGCTCTCCCCATGAAGTCCCATGCAGTGAGTGAATACTGGGAAATACAATCCCTGGCATATGCCAACAAAAATAACTAATGCCTCCAATTTTCTAATTTAAATGTATTGCATGCAATAAGACTTAAACATAAAGTTGCAATAAAATGATTAAGATATGTGTTGCATTAGCTCAAACACACATTGGATGCTCTATTCATGATCTTGCATACTATTTAAGACGGATGAACATTGATGAGGCGTAATCTAACAATAATCCACAAGTTATCCAAATAACTCCAGTCCATCCATTAACATCTTATGTTTGTAAGAAACAAATCCATCATCAAGGCGTTTTAGTCTGTTTTTCAAACTGTTGCTTCTGGCTAAAATATCAGTCCATAATCCATGATTATGCTTCCTCCAGTGAATAAAGTTGTCTCGTCTGAATACAGAGAGAAATATGCACAGATCAAGCATCGTTTACAAACCAAAGAGTCCAAAACAGTCCTAAACTAATTGGTAGATTTTAATGTGAAAACAAAAACAGGAGGAAGTGTTATGGATTATGGACTCGTATTTTGGCTGGAAGCAGTGGTTTAAAGTTAAAAACGTCTTAATTAGCTTTTGGCTTCTCAGGACTTTAACTGATAGACTGGATTGGTGTGGATCAATTGTGGATTATTGTGATGTTTTTATCAGCTGTTTGGACTCTCATTCTGACGGCACCCATTCACTGCATAGGGATCCATTGGTGAGCAAGTGATGGAATGCTAGATTACTCCAAATTTAATGAAGAAACAAACTCATCTACATCCTGAATGGCCTGAGGGTGACTACATTCTCAGAAGTTTTTTGGGTAAACTATCCCTTCTAGTAGAACCTAAAAGCTTCACTTTTCACCACAGGATGATGCACCAAAACACAAACCATTCAAAATCCCAACATAACAGGATTGATTTTCTCATCTTGTGCAAAAATGCTTAAAATAAATTAATTTCAACATTTGCTTTCCCCATAAAGTCCAGTGCAATGCATACCGGGAAATACAATCCCTGGCCTACATATGCCAACAAAAATAATATATGCCTCCAATTTTCTAATTTAAATGTATTGCATGCAATAAAACATATACAGTCAGCCCGAAATTATTCATACCCCTGGCAAATTCTGACTTAAAGTTACTTTTATTCAACCAGCAAGTTTTTTATTTTTACCATAAATGACCCAGACTTCTCCCAAAAGATAATAAGACGATGTACAGGAGGCGTCATTGTGGGAAAAAAATATTTCTCAGCTTTTATTTACATTTGAACAAAAAGTGGCATGTCCAAAATTATTCATCCCCCTTGCAAACTGTCACAGTCTATGAGAAAATCCAAAGTTCTATACCATTCCAAATAGTCCAAGCTGTTCTAAAGCATCCTAATTACCCTGATTCATTGGGAACAGCTGTTTTAATCAACTCAACAGGTGAAAAACAGAAGCTCTCTGCTGTTGGTTTGTGGACAGTCATGGCTAAGACTAGGGGTGTGCAAAGCAGCCGGTATTTGTATCTGTATTTGTATTTGTTGAGGGGGGAAAAGTATTTGTATTTGTATTTGTATTTGTATTCGAGTAAAATTCAAAATAAGTGTAAAAATCCTGTTTTTTTTTTTGTGCGCTAAACTTTTAATTTACGTTATAGTGTAAGTATTCTGTAATTATATCCATTATAATAATTATGGATATGCAATATTGGTTGATGTTTTTGAATATGTAACAAGGAACGTCATTGAAAAAAAAAATAACATGACAGCCATTACCTCATCCATGGTTAAACCAACTAATAAAATACCATTATGAACATTATGAACCCCACCACCACCTGTCCTTGTTGGAGGATGCTGAACAGACAGAATTAAAATAAAAATAAAAATGTTCTTCTTCTGAAAGAACTTCTTTCTCGTGGCGTCTGCCGTTGCTAAGCAACCATGACCTGATCACTACTCGGAAGTTTCAGCAAAGCATAAATGGATTTCCAGCATTAAAAATCGCTTGCATTAGCTCTGCTATTAAATGTCTTTAAAAATGGTTATTCATGTACAGATATGATCAGCTGTTCCTCCAACTTGGCTGTTTTTTCAATGGTATAAGGGAAAGGGTGAAGCTGATTTGTTGGTTCTTGTCACATGACCTGCGTGCGCATGTGGCATTCTGAAAAGTTGAGATGTATTTATCCAAAGATTATAGAATATTTATCTCGATGCGGCGCGGACGCGCCTGGAAAAAACGAGCGCGTAGCACCGTGTGAGCGTTGCTTTCATTATGAGCGCGCATACCGCGCGTCTACATTTGAAATTACGACGAACTTTAGCGCGCATTTGAACGGCCCCTAATAGAATAATCTCCCGATCAAACTCTGCTTCCCAAAGTTTTAAACCTAGTTAAGGTTCAGAAATATATTCATCAAAAATAGTGACGCAGTGAAGTCTTTTTTCACCCAGCCGAGTCTTCTCTGTTGCTGTGTGGAGCAGCCTGTGTCAGTCACCTCTTTTACCCCCACCCCCCGACTCCTGAATGTCACTCACTCACTCATGCGGGCATACACTGACTGCGGTCTCCTGAGGAAACACAGCTTTTTTGATAGAAAGTTTTTCTTGTTCCCGAATACAAATATTTATTAAGGTATTTGTTCGAAATAAGTATTCGTTAAAAACACGCTATTTGTGCCTTTCCGAATACCGTATTCGGGTTCGGCTCCACCCCTAGCTAAGACAAAGGAGCTCACTGAGGACCTGCGGCTGTGCATTGTGGCTGCTCACAAGTCAGGAAAGGGCTATAAGACCATATCTAAATGTTTTGAAGTTCCAGTGGCTACAGTGCAAAGTATTATTAAAAAATACAAGATGTTCCACACTGAGGACGTGGTCGGAAGCCAAAAGTGACACCTGTGCTGGCCAGGAGGATAGTGAGAGAGGTAACAAAGAATCCAAGGATCACCACCAAGGCCATCTTGATGAATCTGGCCTCTGCTGGTGGCAACATCTCAAGGCAGACAGTCCAACAGACACTGAACACCGCTGGGTTCCATGGACGCAGACGAAGGAGGACACCACTTCTTCAGATAAGGCACACGAAAGCCCGCTTGGCCTTTGCAAATGCTCATCTGGACAAAGAAGACGACTTCTGGTCTTCTGTTTTATGGTCAGATGAAACAAATTGATTTTTTTGGCCACAATGATGTAGCCTTCATTTGGCGCAAAAAAGGAGAAGCCTTCAACCCTAAGAACACCATCCCCATTGTCAAACATGGTGGTGGGAACCTAATGTTTTTTTGTTTTTAGCCGGTGGACCAGGGAAGCTAATCACAGTAAACGGCACCATGAAAAAGGAGCAATACATCAAAATTCTCAACAACAACATCAGGCAGTCTGCAGAGAAACTTGGCCTTGGGCACCAGTGGACATTTCAGCATGACAACGACCCAAAACACACAGCAAAAGTGATGAAGAAATGGTTAGCAGACAAAACATTAACGTTTTGCAGTGGCCCAGCCAGAGTCCTGACTTAAATCAATTGAGAATCTGTGGAGGGAGCTAAAGATCAGGGTGATGGCAAGGAGACCCTCCAACCTGAAAGACTTGGAGCTCATCACTAAAGATGAATGGGCAAAAATACCAATAAAGACATGCAAAATCTGGTCAGCAATTATAGGAAGCGTTTGATTGCTGTAATAGCCAATAAAGGCTTTTCTATTGATTATTGAGAAGGGTGTGAATAATTTTGGACATGCCACTTTTTGTTCAAACACACATTAGATGCTCTATTCCTAATCTTGCATTTAAATACTATTTAAGACAGATGAACAATGATGAGGCGTAATCGAGCCGATGTGCATTGGTTGAGAGACTGAGGACGTGTTTTTGATGGGATGGGGGGAGGTGGAAGTGACCTAAACCTGAATGGATGAAGATCTCTTTGGACTGGAGTCTGCCTCCCATCCACAAAATGTCTCTCAATCACCCAGCAGATAAAACTTCTCTCTTTTGAACTCCAGGAGTGAGTTCCCCTCCTCCAGTGGCCTTATCTCCCATAACTTGAGAGGGAGTGCTGATCCTTCAGAAGGGTTGAGATAACAGCTCGGACCGTAAGAGCAATCAGCCTGACAAACTCATAAACCAGCTCCACTAAAGGCTCATTCATCTTTCCATACATGAGCTGAGTGTGTGTGGGTTTGCGTCATTGTTGGTTGACTGAATTCCATGGTGCAGGACGTTTGAGTTAAAAGCGATAATTCAACCAAAAATTATAATTCTGTCATTTACACACCCTTACATGCTTGTAGGCTGATATATCTTTCAGTTGAAAACCACTCTTGCCAATGTTGCTATACAAAAACACTGGGATGTCAAGCTTTAAAATGACCAAAAAGTAGTTGATACAACTTGAAAGTTGTATGCTGCACTTGTATAGAGCGCTGGAGCAATAAAATAGCCTATTTTTGCAGGCTAAAGCAAAAGTCTCAACAAAAACCTCATTGGATTTTTCACTTCATTTTGGGTTATTGTAGAATATAAACCAACAAAAATGTATGATTCTTACATGTTAATGATAATCTTTTCAAATGAACACTTTTGAAATATGAAAGTATCTTGAGCTTGTGTTAAACACAGACCTTATTTAACCAAAACCCATTCAAAAAACCACTAACATCAGGAACAATGGAGCAGGAAGTTCAAAACTGCAGCTGGTTTCTTGGTTTGGGCCTATAAAAATATGTTATCCCTGTAGCACTCTATTCAGAGCTCTTAGTTCGTCCATATAGCTAGCTGGCAAAGGCGAATGATGGAAACTCTATCATCCCCTCGAGTACTGAGGTTCATTACCACCATTGTAACTCAATGGGACCACACACTTGCAATGCAACATCATTTTCATGTCCCCAACTTAGATTGTATATCTTATTGGAGCATTACCAAACATCTTTTTATGGCAACTTTTACCATTGTTTCAGACGATTGCATAAAGCCTTCAGATTGTCAATAGAACTTCTAATCTAATGTATGCTTTAATAAAAGTATAGTTCCCTTTCGATACTTTCACTCGTACTGCGTCTGTAAAGACGCTATGGGAAAAGCTCCTTTTCTCCTGAGACTGAAGCATTTCAATAACGCAGTGTAACTGCACGGCCATTGGTTCGTGCAGTGTTAAAGAAACGAACCAATGGCTCGGCAGCGGAGATGCACAAACCTATGGCGATGATTCGCGCCCGATCGCGCCAAAAGGGGCGGAGCATCTGGCTATATAAGCGAGCATTTCGCCATAGGGAACTCAGATCCTTCTTCTTCAGCGACGACTTCTGATCTTCGCAGAGACTGACTACGCAGACTTCGCTCAAGCAAGCCTCTTCTTCGCCGTTGACGAGCCTCGCAGCGGATCTTCACTGCTCGGCGGATTGACGCTCCGGAGCTGATTCCCTGCTGCTATCCGGCGAATATCTAAAAGAGCAAATTAGAGCAAATTTCTAGGCGTTGTTCCAAATGCCACGGCGTTTTTGTCGCTCGTGCAGAGCCCCTCTGCACGCCGCTGACACTCACGCTGAGTGCGTCTCGTGCCTGGGTCACGCCCACGCTGAGGCTGCGCTCAATGAGACGGAATGTTCCCACTGCGGGAATATGAGTCTCACTTCCCTCCGCTCGCGGCTAGCTTTCTTTTCAGAGAGCGACGCCGCTTCTCGCGCCCTCCCGCTTACTTCCTCGCAAGAGCCTGCTAGGAAGAAGCAGCGGGGCAGGAGATCTAAGAGCGCGGTGACAGGCGAGCTCACGCCGGCTCAGACCCCGCGTGCCTCGCCTTCACCACACGGAGAGGAATCGCCAGTTCTCTTCCTGCATCCTGACCAGCGTCCCTCTGCGGCTGCGAGCGATCTGGTCTCCTTCGGAGGAAGTGAATGCGAGGATGACAGCATGTCATTGGCCGCATCTGACGCAGAGGAGTTGTCGGGCTCTTCCCATGACCCCGCCCCCTTGCCGTCTGCGCAATCCAGCGCCGCCAGCGCCGGTATGGACGCCGAACTGTTCCGTGTCCTATCTAAAGCTGTTGAGGAGCTGGATCTTCAATGGTCTCCTCCCGAGGAGCCATCTAGGAGCCGGTTGGATGAATGGTTCCTGCCGGGGCGCCGCCAGGCCCCTCGTCAGCGAGCTTCACCATTCTTCCCCGAAGTCCACGACGAAATATCTAAGTCCTGGCGTGCTCCATACTCCGCCCGCCTTCATACTTCCTCTTCTGCTGCCCTCACCACGGTAGATGGCGCTGAGGAAAAGGGCTACGAGAAGCTGCCCTCGCTGGACGAGTCAGTTGCTGCGCACCTTTGCCCGCCCACCGCTATCGGTTGGAAGGCGAGGGCGTCACACCCGTCTAAGCCGTGCAGGACGACCTCTACCCTCGCTGGACGAGCGTATTCGTCTGCTGGACAGGCAGCTTCAGCGCTTCACTCTATGGCGGTACTCCAGGTGTACCAAGCAAAGCTCCTCCGCGGTCTGGACGAGTTGAACCTGGACGATTCCCCGCTCAGAGAGATACGTAGCGCTACGGATTTGGCGTTACGCGCCACGAAGATGACGGCTCAGGCGATCGGGCGATCGATGGCCAGTTTAGTGGTGCTGGAGCGCCACTTGTGGCTTAACTTGACGGAGATCAAGGACGCGGATAAGGTCGCCTTCCTTGACTCCCCCATCTCGCCGACCGGCCTGTTCGGCCCAGCTGTCGAGGGTTTCGCGGAGCGCTTCACCGCGGCGCAGAAATCGTCCCAAGCTATGCGACATTTCCTGCCCAAACGCTCGAGCTCTGCAACGGCTCCTAGTCGCCCCAAGCCGGCGCCGACTCAGCAGCCTGCGAAAGCCACGCCCCCAGCTGCGCAACCAGCGCCTCAGACGGAGCTCCGTCCTCGGTCACGCCCAGCCAAGCGCTTTCCCTTCCCTAAGCGTCAGGGACCTCGGCCAAGAGTGGTGCTGGACCAGGCGCCGCCAGCGTCTTCCTGATCTCAACAGCAGGAAGAGGGAGGGGCCAAGTCTCGCAGCAGCCGGACCAGCCCCCAAAGTGCCTCTTTTAAGCCCTTCTACACTCCGTTCTGTTCCGAGTGTAAGGGAACTCATGTTTGTAAAAAATGTAGCTGTAACTCACGGGCCCTTTGTATCAGCGCCCTTACAGCAAACCGCTGTGATAGCGGGAAAAATAAAAAACAAACATTTTCAAGAAAAGAGCAAATTTCCTCTTCAAATGCTTCCAGACAGCATACAGCTGTGCGAACCATTGCAGCCCCTAGCGACACGATCCGCGGCATGGCAAGCCATCCCCGGAGTGTCAAAATGGGTTTTGGGTATAATAGAACGAGGCTATGTACTCCAGTTCGCTCGAAGACCTCCTCGCTTTCATGGTGTGATTACCACCTCAGTTCGCAGCAAAGACGCAGACGTCTTGCGATTGGAGGTAAAGAATCTGTTGGCCAAGGGCGCCGTGGAAACGGTCCCCCCAACACAGAGCGAGTCAGGTTTTTACAGCCGTTACTTCCTCGTTCCAAAGAAGGATGGCGGTCTACGCCCCATCCTCGACCTCAGACAGCTGAATCGCGCCCTCATGAGACGGCCGTTCAGAATGCTTACACTAAAACAGATCCTCTCGCAGATACGCAAAGGGGACTGGTTTTGTTCACTAGATCTGAAGGATGCATACTTCCACATTCAGATCGCCCCCCATCACAGGCAATTCTTGAGATTCGCCTTCGAGGGAGTGGCATATCAATATACAGTCCTTCCGTTCGGACTGTCGTTAGCCCCTCGCACGTTTACAAAGTGCATGGACGCAGCACTTTCCCCTCTGAGACAGATGGGATTCCGCGTCCTGAACTATCTGGACGACTGGCTCATCCTAGCCCAGTCAGAAAGCGAGCTAACACACCACAGAGCCTTAATCCTCAGCCACTTAGAGTGCCTAGGACTCAAGGTCAATTTTGCCAAGAGCGTGCTGTCTCCCAGCCAACGCATTGCGTTCCTGGGAGCAGTTTTCGACTCATGTCAAATGAAGGCAGCAGTTGCGCCGCAGAGAGCCCAAGCTATTCGCAGGCTCGCGGCTTCCTTCAAAATAGGAGCCCTTCGCCCTCTCAAGGTTTTTCAGAAGATGCTCGGCCTTATGGCCTCAGCATCTCCAGTACTTCAGTTGGGTCTGCTTCAAATGCGCCCCCTGCAGTTCTGGTTGAAACCAAAGGTTCCTCCTCAAGCGTGGCGTTTGGGACGCCAGCGCATCAAGGTAGATCGGGCCTGTATAGCAGCCCTGGCTCCTTGGAGGTGCGCTCAATGGATGGAACAGGGCGTTCCCCTGGACTTGGTGGTCAGAAGGAAAGCGGTCTCGACAGACGCCTCCAACTTAGGTTGGGGGGCGCTGTGCGACGGCCAGCCTGCTTTCGGCCTATGGTCGAAAGCGGAGAGTCGCCTTCACATCAACTGCTTGGAAATGCTAGCAGTGTGTTTAGGCCTTCACACCCTTCTACCTGCGCTGAAGGGTCACCATGTCTTAGTCCGTTCGGACAGCATGACAGTGGTGTCCTTCATAAATCACCAAGGGGGCCTCTCGTCGAGACGTCTATTTACGATGGTAGAACGTCTCCTGAAATGGGCTCAGCTGCACTTCCGCTCTCTAAGAGCGACGCATGTGCCAGGCAAACTGAACCAGGGAGCAGACATGTTGTCTCGGGGCAACGTCTCCTCAGACGAATGGACGCTTCACCCTCACACGGTTCAGCAAATATGGGCTGTCTTTGGCAGGGCGCGAGTAGATCTTTTCGCCTCAAAAGACAATCATCACTGCCCAATTTATTTTTCGAAGGAACAGGACGCATTGACCCAAGAATGGCCCAATCTCCTGTTATACGCATTCCCTCCTATCGCTCTGCTGCCACAGGTCATCAGGCGAGTGCGGGAACAGAAACTCAAAGTCCTGTTAGTGGCTCCGTTCTGGCAGAACCAGCATTGGTTTCCAGATCTTCCCAGGCTGCTCTCAAGAGCACCATGGCCCGTGCCACTGAGACGAGATCTCTTAACACAGGCGAACAGAACGATTTGGCACCCCCAACCAGAATTGTGGGCGCTGCACGTTTGGGCTCTAGACGGGAGCCTTTAAGTCTCCCTGAGTCGGTTTTGAGTACTATTTCACAAGCTAGAGCACCCTCTACGAGGCGGCTCTACGATCTCAAGTGGTCTGTCTTTTCCGCCTGGTGTTCCACCCGCGGTACGGACCCAGTTTTATGTGACATATCTGTGATATTGTCCTTCTTGCAAGAGCTGTTGGATAAGGGGAGATCCCCTTCCACGCTCAAGGTCTATGTTGCGGCTATAGCGGTATTCCATGACCTTGTAAACGGTCAATCTGTGGGAAGGAACGACTTGGTCGTTCGTTTCTTAAAGGGGTCAAGGCGGATTAATCCCCCTCGCCCCATCACGGTTCCGTCTTGGGACTTACCCACAGTGTTGAGGGCCCTGAAGGGCCCTCCCTTCGAACCGCTTCAGTCCATAGGCCTTCGCCCCCTGACGTTGAAGACTGCCCTGCTATTGGCATTAGCATCAGTCAAACGCATGGGTGATTTACAGGCGCTCTCTGTGAGCCCCGTTTGCTTGGAATTCGGGCCAAATGACTCTAAGGTCATCCTGAAGCCAAAGCATGGGTATGTTCCCAAAAGTCTCTCTACACCCTTTAGAGACCAGATTATTTCCCTTTTGGCTCTTCCTCCTACGGAGCAAGACCAGGGATTTAACCCTCTCTGCCCTGTCAGGGCTCTGAGATGTTATATAGAGCGTTCTGCCCCTTTTAGGCAGTCAGAACAGCTGTTTGTATGTTTTGGTGGCCGCACCAAGGGGTGTTCGGTCACAAAACAGAGATTATCCAAATGGATTGTGGAAGCCATCACGCTGGCTTACTCCTCTTTGGGCCTACAATGTCCCATGGGAGTAAGGGCCCATTCAACGAGGGGCATCGCCTCGTCTTGGGCGTGGTCTAGTGGGGTTTCCATTGCAGAGATTTGTGCGGCGGCAGGCTGGGCCTCACCATCCACATTTGCTAGATTTTATAACTTGGACGTTCCAGTCTTACAGACTCGGGTCCTTTCCACATAGTGGTATGTGTTACCAGTATGTTATATGTAGTGCGTCTTGGCCTCTGTGGAGCTCCAAGTGTACTTATTCCTTGGAACGGATGTTTATCAGGCTATCTGATCGAACAAATTGGCCCTTATTAGCCCTTTAGTGCTAGGGTCATGTTAGTCGTTCCTCTACCTTAAGCACGGCGGGATTGTACTGGTTCCCCATAGCGTCTTTACAGACGCAGTACGAGTGAAAGTATCGAAAGGGAACGTACTCGGTTACTTTCGTAACCTCGGTTCCCTGAGATACGGGAACGAGTACTGCGTTGCTGGCCGTGCTAGGTAGCTGCACGACTCAGTCGTCGCTTCAGTCGAAGTACCTGAGTTCCCTATGGCGAAATGCTCGCTTATATAGCCAGATGCTCCGCCCCTTTTGGCGCGATCGGGCGCGAATCATCGCCATAGGTTTGTGCATCTCCGCTGCCGAGCCATTGGTTCGTTTCTTTAACACTGCACGAACCAATGGCCGTGCAGTTACACTGCGTTATTGAAATGCTTCAGTCTCAGGAGAAAAGGAGCTTTTCCCATAGCGTCTTTACAGACGCAGTACTCGTTCCTGTATCTCAGGGAACCGAGGTTACGAAAGTAACCGAGTACGTTTTATCATTGAAAATCCAACGCCCATTTTTCATGACCCATTTGTACTTCTTTGTTTTGTTAAATAACGGATCTAAAATGCATTTTGACTTTGTATGGTAAAATATCAAAGCAGGATTTAAAATGTTGGTCTAATTTCTAATCTGATGCGTGCATTAATAAAATAAAGTAAAGTAAATTCAACAAAATGGCATGAAAAGCCGCAGTCGTCAAAGACATCCAAAGATAACTGCGATTTTATAGTAAGATTGTAGTGTTTTAGCCTTTGACTTAGGGTCAACTTTTGTGTACTATTTACTTTCTAAAAACATGTTTCAGATCTTATAGTGAATGATTCATCTGTGCACAAAATGTTGCATCTTTATATTCAATTTTAATAACTTGGTCCACCTCTGAAACTTATGGAAGATATAAACGCCCAATTCTAACTTTTCTAACTTTTTTTCCTTAGAATTGCATGATATAAACTCACAGTTGTGATTTATAAAGTCAGAATAGCAGGATATAACTTTGCAATTCGAACTTTTTTTGTGTGTAAAAAGTCAGAATTCCGAGATATAAAGAGAAAATGTCAGAATTGTGACTTTATTTCTAGATATAAATGTGCAATTCTGGCTTTTTTTCTTGAAATTGTGAGTTTATATCTCAAAATTCAGACTTTTTTCTTGCAAATACTAGTTTGTATCTATCTTTTTTCCTCAGAATTGTGAGTTTATTTTCTGATTTCACAGTTCATATTATAATTTTGAATCAGAATTGCATGTAAAAAGTCAGAATTGCGAGATATAAACTTTCAATTTCAAGACTTTCTCCATTCTTTATTTCACAATTCTCAATTTTCACGAGTTTTTTTCTCGCAGTTGCGAGTTTATATTATGCAATTTTGAGAAATAAAATGTCAGAACTGCAAGTTTAAATTTTAGAATTCTGACTTGATATTTTAGTTTTTATCTCACAATTCTGACTTAAGAATTTGCAGTTGCATACAATAAAGTTAGAATTGCACGATATAAACTTGCAATTCAGAGAAAAAAGTCAGATATAAACTTGCAATTCTGACTTTCTTTCACAATTCTGAGTTTTTTGTTGCAATTGCCAGTTTACATGTCAAAATTCTGACTTCTCACAAGATACAGTTTGTATCTAGGAATAGTCACCTTTTTCTCAGAATTACGAGTTTATATTCTGATTTCAGAGCTTTTATATTATAATTCTGAATCAGAATTGCATGTGAAAAGTCAGCATTTTGAGAAAAAAAGTCATAATTGTGAGTATAAACTTTCAATTCAGAGAAAAAAGTCAGAATTATGACTATTTCTAGATATAAACTTGCAATTCGGACATTTCTCAATTCTTTATTTCACAATTATCAATTTTCACGATTTTTTATTATATATTATATAAGTTGCGAGTTTATATTATGCAATTTTTGAGAAAAAAAGTCAGAACTGCAAGTTTAAATCTCACAATTCTGACTTAAAAATTTGCAGTTGCATACATTAAAGTTAGAATTGCAAGATATAAACTTGCAATTCAGAGAAAAAAGTCAGATATAAACTTGCAATTCTGACTTTCTTTCTCAATTCTTTCTTTCACAATTCTCAATTTTCACGAGTTTTTCTCACAATTGTGAGTTTATATTTTATGCAATTCTGAGAAAAAAGTAAAACTGCAAGTTTAAATCTCAGAATTTTGACTTTATTTCTCAATTTATATCTCACAATTATGACTTAAAAATTTGCAGTTGCATGCAATAAAGTTAGAATTTTAAGATATAAACTTAAAATTCAGAGAAAAAAGTCAGAATTGTGACTTTATTTCTAAATATAAATGTGCAATTCAGACTTTTTTTCTTGAAATGAATAGTTTATATGTCAAAATTCTGACTTTTGTCTCACAAGATACAGTTTGTATCTAGGAATAGTCACCTTTTTCTCAGAATTGCGAGTTTATATTCTGATTTCAGAGTTTATATTATAATTCTGAATCAGACTTGCATGTGAAAAGTCAGAATTCTGAGAAAAAGTCATAATTGCGAGAAATAAACTTTCAATTCAGAGAAAAAAGTTAAAATTGTGACTTTATTTCTAGATATAAACTTGCAATTCTGACTTTCTCAATTCTTTGTTAGTTTATATCTCACAATTCTGACTTAAAAATTAGCAGTTGCATGCAATGAAGTTAGAACTGCAATTTGCAATTCTAAGAAAAAAGTCAGAATTGTGAGTTAAAAAGTCGCAATTTTTTATTCAGTGGAGGAAACAGGCTTCAATAGAAACAGCTTTTCTTCTTGTCTGACGTCACAAATCCCTCCAACCACTTCGCTCTATTTTGCAAAGCAACGCCCACTTTTCAAGATTTAGTCAGTTCCCAGTGGTTAAAATCAAGCCAACTGTACTTCTGTTTTGTTAGAGTTCAGAGCTTTATGTTGACTTTAGGTGCCTAATAGAGTGTGATTTAAAAAGTGTCATTTGCACCTGCTTCCGCTCAAAACCAAAAGAAAATGTCCTTCACTGACTCTCACCATCATCAAAAGAATTTTGACAGCTGTGCCCGAAAACAGCGATCCTACGTTTTTTTTTTTCCTGATTCATTCATAAACAGCAGAATGTTTGGATTACTGGCATTTAGCGGCCACAGCCATGTTATTGTAGCCTTTCAAATCTACAGTGATAAAAACTCATGCTGACTTTTTAAAGAATGAACCTGTTAGGCTTCATTACGAGTATTTTCACTTCTGTCAGTCACTGAAAAAAAAAGAAACGGGGAGCAAAAGTTTGCGGTGGTCTGCCTCGAGCGCACGGCTCATTGCGTCATTTATCCTGTAAAACTTAATTTTCTCTATCCATGCTGATTCCATAACTGTTGCCTAACCGAACAAAGCCACGTATTATAGTCAACGGGTCGCTCCGAGCCGTTTTGGACGGCATGAACAATCGGACGGCACCAGACGAACAGAAAAGCTTTACTGGGCCTGTGTTTGAGTCCAGGGTGGTCTGTTTTATACTCTCACGCATGGAGTCTTTCCCTTTAGCCCGCTGCCAGTGCTGTCCCACGCCGCCCATGTGGTAATAATGTACGGAAAGAATAACAGCCACGATACATTACCGCTTCATAGGCGAACGCCTGCGCACACAGGAACGCTGAAAGAAGAATAATAAACCAGATTCCACATGCACTCGGATCATCATCTCTCCAGCTTTTAGGAATTTTTCCAAATGCTTTGCGCAGTACTCCTGCCGACAGGTGGACGATGTAAAGTTGCCACCAACTTGTTTTTCACTGACAAAAGTTGCAACTGGTTTTGGTTACTTTGGACATCAGTTGATGAACTGATAAATGATCCTTAAAAAGCCATTAAAAAATGTCATTCCAAGTCTGTTTGCAGTTTTTGCATGCACAGTACAATATACACACTATATTTTCCATTTTATGACAGTTTGTAGTGTTCGTTATTGAAGCTTGTTTCTGCATGGATACAAAAAATGAATTGCAACTTTTTATCTCACAATTGACCCTTCGCAAGCGCTTGATTGACAAGCAAATCAGGCAGGAGAGTAGATTAACTTTGGTGGACTTAAACAATTTGTGTGTATTGATGTCTTTCAGTGGTTGAAATCTGATGTTCATTCATGTTTATTTCATGCTTTAAGTAAATAAGAAAAGACAATGTTTGTGTTGATTGATGTAAGGAAATGCAGTGATCTGTCACAAAACATTAAAAAGCCACAAAACATTATTTATTGTTTGAATTTCATAAAAAAAGATGTTTTAAAGCTGAGACCTTCTTTCATACCAGAAGTAACTTGCTAAGTCTGGAATATCAGTGTGTTGTCAGTTTACTCTTTGTTTGGCAATATAAATTTTTTTTTGTAAATCTGTTTATTTGTGCAATTCTTACTTTTCTCGTAAATTTCTAGAAAAAAGTATGAAATTGTGTTATAAACTGCTTTAAGTAAATGAGAAAAGACAATGTGTATGTGTCGATTGATGTAAGGAAATACAATGATCTGTAGAGCCACAAAACAGTATTTATTTTTTGAATTTCATACAAAAATAATTGAGACCTTGTTTCACATTGGACGTAAACTGCTGTGTCTTGTCTGTCAGAGTGTTTTCAGTTTACTCTTTGTTCTGCAATATATTTTTCTTGGCGTTCTTCTTCTTCCGTTTCTTCCACTCTTGAGTCTATGGCAGCCCATAGAATCGCTTGCAGGAAAGTTGTGTAATTTGGCACACTGACAGAGGACAGTTCCAACATTAACCACAGCAAGTTTGGAGTCTCTAACTCTCTAGCGCCACCACTTGTCCAAATTGTCACTTTCTGTATGCTAATAACTTTTAAACCGTAAGACACAAAATCTAAAAATTATTGCATTTTTCTCTGAATCCTTGGGTCATGCTGAATCGAATGAACACCAAAATTAAAAATTGTAAGGTTTAGGTTTTCTATTTTTAATTGTTTGAAAAACCTACTTTTTCGAACTCGTCTTAGACGGTTTGTCTGATTTTCACCAAAATTGGCTCAGATCATCTTCAGACCATGCGGGCAAAAAGTTATGGAATTGAAATTGACACCGTTTTCGAATAACTCGCGGTTTGTCAGTGTGTGTGTTATAACAAGCATGACCTGAGTCTACCTGCAATGTTTTGTCACAGTGCCACCTAGTGGTCAGGAGATATGAAAAATGGCTGTTTTAGCTTATAACTTCTCAATGCTTTTCCCAAAAATCTCGAAACTGGTCTAGTTGGATTCGGAGCATGCCGAGTCGAACCATATTTTCCCATGTCAGCCAATTTAGGCATCAGCCATTTTTAATTTTGTCATAAAATACTATATTGCAATTCTATAAACTATATTTCTGTTTATTTTCACAATTCTTTCTTTTCTTTTACAATTCTAGGAAAAAAGTTCAAAATTGTGTTGTAAACTCATAATTCTGAAAAGGAAAGTTGGAACTGTGAGAAATAAACTCACCATTGTGAGAGAAAAAAAGTCAGAATTATGTTACAAAAAGCAATTTTCTTTTTCATTTAATGGCAGAAAAAAGTTGCGAAACAGTAAACTCAGAATTCTGAGGAAAAAATCTAAATTGCAGAATTTGTGAGATGTAAATTTGGAATTGCAAAAAAGTCAGAATTCTGAGTTTATATCTTGCAATTCTGAAAAGTAAAAGTCTTTCCTAACGTTTTGTGCAATAATCCTGAACCGATAAAGGATCCTTAAAGGAACAGCCACCCAAAAATAAAAAATTGCAGTTTTTTCATGCACAATACAATGTACACAATATAGTTTCCATATTATGATAGTGTATAGTGGTCGCTACTGAAGCTCGTTTCTGCATGGATACAAAAAAGAATTGCAACTCTCTACCTCACAATTTACCCCTTGATTGACAGGCGATCTTAATGCTAAAATTTGCCATTTTGTCTGACAAACAAATCAGACAGGAGAGTAGATTAACTTCAGTCGACTTAAACTTTTAAAAAAAAATTGTGTGTATTGACATTTTTATTTTGACATGGAATAAAATTCATCCACTGAGTGAATCCTTTATTGGACATGTTTTTAAAATGAAGTTTGAAAAAGGTTGTCGGAAGTGTGGTGGTGGTGGCGACGTTGAAGGCGAGCGACCGATGTAGTCCGTTTATAGCCTAAGTTTAGCTTTTTAGTTCTGGTGTTTGTATTTAGGCTACAGTTGAATTATTTTGTGAGAATAATCTTGATGGAAAAAACATGCAAGTTGAACACAGAGTTTATTTTTTGCGATAATATAAAAGCCTATGGAAAAATCCTATTGCCTTTTTGTCGAGGGAGCCAATCAGCCTACAAAGTGACGTCATAGTTCCACCACTCTATAGTTAGTTGCGTTTTACTTATAGTTTATTATTTGCATTTAGCATTGTTATTCCCGTGACAGAACAAACCTGCAAACCACCAGATAAGAACCGCAGTTCTCCACTTGTTTTTTGTTATAAAAGAGTTTAAATCTTTTTAAACATTCAATGAATCAGTGGTGGTGAGCATCAGTTTTAAAAAATATTTCCCCGTGGGCCAAGATGCAGGATTTGTTTCTTGCGTTATGAATCTTCAGGGGAACATAATTCCCTACATGAGTTTTGGATGACGTCATTTGAGCCAGTTTTCAAAGCATGAAAAAACAAACTGTCCCATGCATTTTGCGCTATTTTATGGCAGTATAATTCTCAACGCAGCATCTCGCCTCTCCGCAAGGTGAGTCTTTGAGCTTTCCGAAAGTGTTGATGTCACATATTTTATGCACAACACAAATTTATTACCTTTCGCACTAGGGTTTCTCTGCAGCGTAGGTCATGCTGCAAGAATGTGCTTTCCTCTGTGTTTTTTCTTCTCTCTGCGCCGTCTTGAGCGAAAGAAGGGAATAATAAACTTCTCGTGGGACCTCTGTGTCAATGCAATAAGAGGGATGAATGTTTTGTTTGTTTAATGATCAGCTCCGCTGCATTTCAAGATTAACCGGGATAATTGCAAGGAGCGCGTAAACCGAACACGGGCAGTTTGTCATGATTATTTGCCTGGTGGTAGGGGGTACGGTCTCCATAAACCTGTGTTTATGGTTCGTGTGCCTCCCCGTTCTCCAAAAACACAGATATATTGTGGTTTATCAGTTGCTTTACAATCAGTTTGCCTTTTCTTTTAGCACTCTGCGTAATAATAAATCCTCAGGTGGCATAGTTGGCTTCATCGTTTATGAACCCCGTCTGGATCAGATACAACTGCTGAAGTGTGCCATTTTTAAAAAAATTTATTTTCTTTCTATATTAATCCTTTCAAATAAACTCCGAGTCTGGAGTCTCTCTGTGGTGAGTGACATTGTTTTTGTTTCTCCGCTAGACTCGATCCGTGCAACATCATTAAACTAAATGACAGGAAGCTTCTCTTCAGTAACCTCGACCACACACATCACGAGGGGTTAAAATAGCCCAAAACGCTCCGGAAAGAAAAAATTATTGGCAGTTTGTTTGTCAATCCGGTCCATGCATGTAATCCAGTCCAGTTTTTGTTTGGTCCAGTACATACAGTTGAGCTTGAGTTTTCACTTTTAGCAAGGAAAATAGTGTTCTTATTCTCCAAAACCATAAACAAAACTACACTAAAAAGGTTTTTTGAAAAGATTATTGCAGTATGTTTTACAAGAAAATACTATTTCAGTTTTTCTATGCATTTTTCAATGTGTTACCTGCTGTTTCTTTGTAATGGTTTGTGAGATTGAGCAATTTCTGAGTGAAAATTATTTCTACACCAATTTTTTACAACCCAGACGTCATTAAATACAATAAACATGGCTTGTGTTGATCTCAACGTGAGGTGAATTATTGACTGCTGAAAGCCAAACGTTCAACTCATGTTTAGAAACCAAACACTCTTAGCCCTTCTGCTGTTGTTTATGCATTTATAAAATGTCAGTTTTGCTCATGGTAAATAAATATTGTGCATACTTTTGGGCCTCTGCAGATCATAGATTCATAAATAAATCATGACAAATAGGTTAACACTGTGTTTTCTGCTGAGTCGGGCATACTCTTAAAAATAAAGGTTTTTTATTGACATTAAAGGAACATTTAACATCCATAGAACCTTTCCATTCCAGAAAAGCCACTAATTTATAAAATGTTTCTTCAGATTAATTAAATATTCTCTGCAATCAGAAAAAATGGTGGTTACGCTCTTAAAAATAAAGGTTCCAAAAGAGGTTTTTCACAGTGATGCTATAGATGAACCATTTTTGGTTCCCCAAAGAATCTTTTAGAGAACTGTTGTTCAAAGAACCACTTTTCATAGACCGAAGAACCTTTTTCACTATAGAGAATCTTTTGTCCATTGGAAAGTTTCCACTGATCTTAAAGGTTCTTAATAGGACCATGATGCCAACAAAGAACCTTTATTTTTAAGAGCTAAGCCTCCTGGTGTGTTGTGGGTCAGTTTGACCGACCCTCGATTGTGAAACTGCTTGAAATGCTGCTTAAACTATTTATTTATTCTTGAAATTTGGTAATAATTTCTCATTTAGGGTCATTATTGTCCATGCAAAGTTTCATCATATAGATGTGTTTTGGAAAAGCTGTACAAAGTTTGTAACGACTTATGTGTTGGGGTGAAATTGACCTCCCAGTTGACCCTCAATGCATTTTGCCAGAAATCAACACTTTGAAAAGCACTGAAGAGTCAGATAAAAAACGGAAAACCTTTATTATAGCTTGTTGAACTCTGAAATATGGAAAACATGAGAACTTATGAAATTCAACATGAAATTGAGACTCGTCTTCCGAATCATCCAAGGAAAATTTGCTTGTCTTGTTGGGTTTCATGGTCCAAAAGTCATCCCAAAGAAGTTTTTTTTTCTTTTGGTTGATAGTTTTTTGGATCTCAATTACTCAACTGTCGCAGCACTGGAAAGAAGTGTGAGAAACCAATTTTACCCTCACAAGGGTTGGAGAATAAGACATAAAACCAAGTACAAATAGCAATAAATGCTACTTACACTACAAATCATGTAAGATATTTATACTTGTAGTTATTTGTACCTCAGTGCACAAATGTGATTTTGGACCACAAAACCAGTCATTGGGGTCAATGTTTTTTAAATTGAGATTTATTCATCATATGAAAGCTAAATAAATAAGCTACAACTTATTGTGAGAGACAACTGTTTGAAAATCTGGAATCTGAGGGTGTAAAAAGATCTATATAATGAGGAAATCTTCTTTAAAGTTGTCCAAATTAAGTTCTTAGCAATGCATAGTACTGATCAAAAATTAAGTTTTGATATATTTATGGTAGTAATTTGACAAAATATCTTCACGGAACCTAATGAATTTTAGCATAAAAGAAAAATCTATAATTTTGACCCATACAATGTATTGTTGGCCAGTGCTACAAATATACCAATGTCACTTATGATAGGTTTTGTGCAGGGTCGCAAATAGTCACTACCAGTTATCATGACCCAAAAAACATACAATTATACAGCATTTAGTTGTCTTTTTTTGTGCAATTAATTTTGAGCATAAAAATGTTGAATAGAAATGAAAGAAATTTTTTTTTTTTTTTGTCTCTGACAGCTACAGTGAAGTCTTTCTGCTTTTACACAAGTCTTTAGTGTTTCTCATGATCATTTTTGGCAAACTGCATTGAAACCAATGTGACCCCCAACAGTTTTTAAACACAATTGGAGGGTTAATAGCTTTTCACCAAAAGCTTCTGTGGGAAACTCAATATGTTTCCTCTATTGCATCACTGCAAAAAAACCTTTTGAAACCTAATTTTTAAGCTTACCGCCAAAACTTGGTCTCACTGCTGTTTCTGCTACTCAGATTTGGCACCGAAGTGAACAAAAATGGGTTATGCAAGGCCTAGCATGTTACCTGCAACGGCCAGAATAGCTGCAAACTGAAGTAGCCCGTGTAGCATTTCTTCTGCGGCGCTGGAGTTTGCTTTCACAGCTGGCCGCGGATGCAGGTGGGCCTGTTTTCTGCTGGTGGGAAACCCTGCTGAGCCTCAAGATGAATGGCATACCTCTGCAGGAAGGTGGAAGGCTGTCTAATTGGGGGCGGTTGGAATGATTCCTCTATTTTAAGGCATTTCCTAATCTATATATGAACGATGTTTGCCCTTATTTGTGGAGAACCAAACGGCCCCTTGCTGAAAATAGAGAGGCAATGTCAAACTGAGGTCTGACCACAGAGCTTTCCAAAAAATAAGTGTGCAAGAGCTGCATGGCAGAAAGTCGAGCGGGTCTGAAAGCAAACCAAAGGAAGGTGTTGGTTTACATTCGCTGGAAGAGCTGCTTGTTTAACTGCTTGGGAAATATTAATTTGATGAAAGATGTGTGGTGTATTTAAATCTTTCTTTTTCTAGATGTTAGATGGTCAAATAAGATTGGGACATTTTAAGATATACAGTTGAAGTCAAAAGTTTATGTACACCTTGCAGAATCTGCAAAATGTTAATTATTTTACCAAAACAAAAGGAATCATACAAAATGCATGCTATTTTTTAGTACTGACCTGAATAAGATATTTCACATAAAAGATGTTTACATATATTTCACAAGAGAAAATAATAGTTTTTGTTTAGTGGTAGTTGTTCATGAGTTGCTTCTTTGTTTGTCCTGAACAGTCAAACTGCCCGCTGTCATTCAAAAAAGGTCCCACAAATTCTTTTGTGTATTTGAACCCTTTCCAGCAATGACTGTATGATTTTGAGATCCATCTTTTCACACTGAGGACAACTGAGGGACTCATATGCAGCTATTACAGAAGGTTCAAACACTCACTGATGCTCCAGAAGGAAACACAATGCATTAAGAGCCAGGGGGTGAAAACTTTTGAACAGAATAAAGATGTGTACATTTTTCTTATTTTGCCTATATATCATATTTTTTCATTTAGTGCTTACCTTCAGAGGCTACAAAAGATACTTACATGTTCCCTAGAAGAATAAAAAGTTAAATTTACCCTTATCTTCAAATTCAAAAAGTTTTCACCCCCCCATCTCTTAATGCATTGTGTTTGCTTCTGGAGCATCAGTGAGTGTTTGAACCTTCTGTAATAGTTGCATATGAGTCCCTCAGTTGTCCTCAGTGTGAAAAGATGGATTTCATCCTTCAGTCATTGTTGGAAAGGGTTCAAATACACAAAAATGCTGAAAAACCAAAGAATTTGGGTGTAACTGTTCAGGACAAACAAGGGAGTCATAAACAACCATCACTAAACAAAAAGCACAGCTGTGGATCATTCAGGTAGCAACACAGTATTAAGAATCAAGTGTATGTAAACTTTTGAACAGGGTCATTTTTTATAAATTCAACTTATTTTCTCTTGTGGACTATAAGTAAACATCTTTTATGTGAAATATCTTATTCAGGTCAGTACTAAATAAAAAAAAATAACATGTATTTTGTATGATCCCTCTTATTTTGGTAAAATTAACATTTTGCAGATTCTGCAAGGTGTATGTAAACTTTTGACTGAACTGTATGATTGTGATAAACTGTGTTTTGGTTTAGTTTGATACAAGTTATGTTCTATCAAAGAGCATAATTGATAAAAGGTAAAGAGCATAAGAGCATAAAAGGTAAAATTAACAAATGCAGTTTTAGTGTTAGTTAAAAAAAAACAATTACAAAAATTTACACTGAATATAAGGTGGCTTTGAAACCATTTTCACTCAGAAATTACTAGCCAATCTCACATTTGCAAAGAGACAAGTAACACTTCGAATTAAACACAAAATTTTGAAATATAGGTTGTCCAATAACATTTGAAATGTTGAAAAATCTTATTTTTTTTTACATTGTACAATGATAAACAGGACTGTGCAAAATAATGTTTGTGCAAAATGTGCTATTTCAGTTGTGAAGTTTTACTAATTTTATTTTTGTGGTGGGAATATCCTTTAAGTTGAATTAATTTGTAGTTTTTATGATGTTTTAAATGTTAAAAAAGTTCATTTAAATGCATAATGTTTAAGACTTATGGCTATACTTTCAAAACAGTTTGTAGACATTGCAATTATTCGATAAAAGATTCAGTAAAATTGTAAAATTCTAATTTTTAGAATTTAAAGTAGCTGTTCTCTTGTGAATATATTGTAAAATGTAATTTATTCCTGTGATGATAAAGCTGAATTTTCAGCATCATTACTCCAGTCTTCAGTGTCACATGATCCTTCAGAAATCATTCTAATATGCTGATTTTCTGTTCAAGAAACTGACATTTAAATCATATCTAATTATTATCAATGTTGAGAAGAGTTGTGCTGCCCAATATTTTTGTGAAAAAATACATTTTTACATAAATAGAAAGTTCAAAAGAACAGCATTTATTTGAAATAGAAATATTGGTAACACTTTATTTTAAGGTCTCTTTACTAGTTGCTTATTAGCATGCATATTAGTAGAATATTTGCCATTTATTAGTACTAATTAAGCACATATTAATGCATTGTTCTACATGACCTTATTCTACATCCCTAATCCTACCCAATACCTAAACTTAACAACTACCCAACTAAATATTAATAAGCAGCAAATTAGGAATTTATTGAGGAAAAAGTCATAGTTAATAGTGAATAAGTGTTCCCTATTCTAAAGTGTTGACATTATGACTTAATCTGCTTAATCAAGTGAATGCATCCTTGATGAAAATATGTAGTGTATATTATGCCATAAATGCTGTCAGTAGAGCTCAACGTGTATTGAACTTTTAGAAATGCAGAGTCCCACAGAGGTCTGTGATGTGATGGTCGTATATCTGAGTCAAAGACATTCCCTTGATAGCAGCCAGAAGATCACAGGTTCTCCTAAGCACACTTCAAAGGGGTTAACCTGATCCCACAGCTCTGCCAGAGCACAAGAGGTTAACGTAACGCTCCCTCAACATCAGCCTGAGACGCGAGGAGCTGTGGGAAAAATGTGAGGTAAAGACAGCAAGGTCAAAGCGGAAAGATCGCAGTCCTACTCGCTCTGAATCACCTTCAATAATGCAACGAGTCTGAGGAGCTTTAGAGAAGTTTTACAAACAACTTTTATTTGAAAACTATAATGTCAACGTAAACATGACCTTTGACCCAAGGTTTTTCATGCAGTTATTGTTTCAATCTAGCGTAACAGTGGGTAATAAACGTTATTTACATAGCAGTGGAGTAAAAACAGGCTCTTGTTGTAGCTTTTATGGCCACATGATTAAGAATCCGTCAGTCATTGGTTTCATTAGTGTGATTAGTGACGGCGATGAACTCATCTGTGTGCATCTGTGTGTCTCACAGGCCTTCAACACAGTGTATGATCACAAAACGATATTGCAAATTCACAAAACTTCATACATCTCTGTGCTGGCGTCATTGTGAACTGTGGAAATCTTGAATTTTAGATGATAGAAACATGAACTAGCAGT
>NC_133377.1:41117344-41209832 GCF_049309525.1 Garra rufa
GGACGACTCCCAGACCCCCCCATCCCCAGATGGACAGACTGGCCTGAAACACACAGAGTTAATCACATTATTTCTTATCTTTAGCCGACTGAGTGCTCATGCTGAAGAGCGTTAATTGATCAAAATGAAAGCAGCATGAATATAGTACAACTATATAGTACAACATAGGAAACCATGACTGATGATTGCAGCTTCTGAACAACTGAAACTGAACACCATAAGGGTCTAAAAATGATCATACAGGTAAAAGTTCCTGAGCTTTTCTCTCTTTAATTTGATTCTCAGTCATTCCAGATATAATCAGTAAAGCTCAGACTATTGTTCTTGCATTACAATTATGGCCAAGCTGCATTTCGCCCATGATTAGTGTTGATATGATACCTGACTAAAATATCTCGATACTACTACTGAACCGATACTACGACAAACACAGAACAACAGGAAAAGTGATCAAATGATGTTTAAAATGGAGGTTATAGTTATTCTATTAAAAAAAGCATTTTAGCCCCTTAAAAAAAATGAAATAAAAATCCCATGTCAGTGCCACTACACAGGACTTTGGTGAGAAACTAGTCTACAGATATGTAGAGATCTTTGCTACATTGGTCAGTTGGCTAAAAGTATAATGCCAAATCGTATTTTATGATATAGTTTTATTTCAAAATAACAATTGATATCATTGATATACACTGTAAAAAAAGAAAAAAGAAAAAAGTTGATTCAACTTAAAAAAGTAAGTGTTCATGCTGCCTAAAAAATTTAAGTTTAGTCAAAATGAAATGTTAAGTTGTACTACACTGTAAAAAAAAATGTCCCCAGTTTCAACTTAAAAATTTAAGTTTAGCAGTTTTGCCTTAAAATTTTAAGTTAAATCAACTTAAAACTACAAGTCATTTCAACTCACGATAATAAAATGAGTTAAAATGACTAGTACTTTTAAGTTGATTTAACTTAAAATTTTAAGGCAACTGCTAAACTTAAGTTTTTAAGTTGAAACTGAGGAAACATTTTTACAGTGCATGAAAACGTGGATATTTGAATCAACACTTGCATGAACACATACTTTTTAAGTTAGAACAACTTTTTTTTCTACAGTGTAGTAATTTTTGTTATTTTATCTTTGTCATTAATAATAAGAACATAGATGTGAATAACAAACTAAAGGACAAAGGCCCTTATGAAATCAGTTTTATAATTTTCCAAAAAAAAGTTGATTCAACTTAAAATGTTCATGCTGCCTTAAAATTTTAAGTTTAGTCAACATGAAATGTTAAGTTGTACTACATGAAAACGTGGATATTTGAGTTGAGTAAACTTAAATTTTTAAGGCAGCATGAACACTTTAAGTTGAAACTTTTTTCCCTACAGTGTCATTTTTGTTATTTTATCTTTGTCATTAATAATAAGAACATACATGCAAGTAACAAACTAAAGGACAAATACAATAAAACAAAGGCACAAATTAAATGAATAGGCCCTTATGAAAAAAATGTTTAACTTAAAAAGTAAAAAAAAAAAATGGTCAACATGAAATTGTACTACATGAAAACGTGGATATTTGAGTTGAGTGAACTTAAAATTAAGGCAGCATGAACACTTACTTTTTTAAGTTAAAACAACTTATTTTCTAGAGTGTAGTAATATCTGTTAACACTATGAGTGTCACATGCTCTTCAGCATGTGTGTAGTAAACAAAACCACATGTCTGTGCCATTCATTCACACAGAGATGCACAGAACGTGCAGAATTCACATTTAATTTCATAGGCAAATTCCATGATATTTCCCATTATACATTAAAGGACGTCTTCATGGCTGGATCCCACAATTCTGTCCGTATTTTCGCTTTGTGGTAATCATAGGGCCCTAAACAGTGTTTTACTCAGGAAATACAGCTCTTATCAAAATGCATTCTTAAAGAACCGGTACTAATAAAATCTGGAATGGTACCATTTTCAAAAGCAGGGTATTGCGATACCTTTTTAGTAACTGTGTATTGTGCAACACTAGCCCAGATCAGAACTGAAAACACAATGCAGGGGCTTTCAGCAGACAGGTAAAGGATTTCTAAAGAACTGAAGGGAGGAAATAAACTAGAGATGACACAGATGAGAGGAGCGAGTGTGACTGTGAATGTGTCCAATGGCCAGGTTTCCTGTTTTTGCCAGGACAGGAAACTCAGTGACCCAATCTTTACCCTACCCTTCCTTCTCCTGAGTCGATAGCACACACACACACACACACACACACACACACACACACACGCTCTGGATCTAAAGGGTCGGACCTGGAGTGTGTCTTGCTACGCTGAAGTGTGTTAAATAAACATCAGCCAAAAATATGATCAAACATTGATCTGAGAAGTAAAGAGGTGAACATAATAGAGAAAGAAAGAAGAGAGAAAAAGTGAATAGAGTAAAGACTGCGAAAGATTAAAAGACAGGGCTCATACAGATACTGTAAAACAAAATTCCAGGACTTTCAAAGACTTTAAGCACTTTTTATTTTTTATTTTCAAGGACTTCAATCAGAGATCTCACTTATCGAACAATTAAAAAAAAAAAAAAGATAAAGAGGTAAATAAAAATATATTAATTTAAAAAAATCACAAATATAAAGTGAAGCACTACTAAAGTATTATGAAGTATACTACACTTTTACTATAGTAAAACCACTGTTATTTGTATTAAGAGATGTGTTTGTGTATACTTTCTTTTTTGTTTTTATAACTGTACTGTATTAATGGTTTGATGTTTTCTACTGTAAGGGGGAAAAAAATCTGAAAAAAAGCTTCATGAAATCGCTCTGAAATCCTAATGTAAAACTAATAATTTGTGAACCCACATCAAAGTCCCGATCTGAATTAAATGATTCGTGATCCACGCTCTGAAGTTCTGATCTACAGCAAGAGATTTACGAACTCGCTCCGAAGTTCCAATCTAAGGCAAAAGATTCACAAATCTGCTCCGAAGATCCAATCTAAATCAAATGATTCACGATCTGCGCTCTATCGCGAATCATTTGATTTGAATCATTCAATTCCCTAAATGATTCACAAACCCCTTCCAATCTAAATCAGAAGTCCCGACATGAATCAAATGATTCGTGATACGCGATTTAAAGTCACAATCTAAAACTAAACATTTGCGATATGCGAAATTTTAATGCAAATCAAACGATTGGTGATACATGATTTGAAGTCTCGATTTGAAACAAATAATTTGCAATACGCAATCCAACTGGAGCGCTTTGAAATAGTGAATCATTTTGTGATGCAATGGTTTAACTGATTCAGTCTCGAAAAGCTCTGTTTTATCCATCACTACGTGCTTTTTAAAACTGTAACGACGATGTCGAAATTCAAAAATAAATTTGACCTGGTTTTTGCTAGTGAATCACTTAAAACGAATGATCAAAGTCACAAGTTTGAATCAATTGGAGCAGTTCCAGCATAAATGACTCAATTGATTTGGTTCATCTTTTTGCATCTTCAGACATGTTTTACATGACTGTCAGTAACACTACTCGTTTAGCTTGATTGTTTTCTGACATTAACATTAAAAGTTATGTTTTCTGAATTGCGTGCATTTTGCATAAAAAAGATATGTGCTATAACAAAATTAAATATGTATTTCATAGACCCATTGTCTTTTAATAACTCAAGCACTTTTCAGGTCCCTCTTCCAGGGTTCTTACACCTTTTCCAAAGTAAAATTCAAGCACTTTTCAAGCACTTTCAAGGTGCATTTTCAAGATTTTCCAGCACTGTGGTAAATTACTTATTCACATACATGAGTTCTTAATTTTAAATCAGATGTTATTGTGCTATTAAAAAACAACTGTCTAGATTTCATATAACATTGCCCCATATTAATAGTCACCATTCAGTATACAAATTATATAATTTAAAATATAAAATTAATATAATTTACTGAGTATCTGTAGTATTTTAAAAAATAAAATTTAAAGGCTTTTTAAGACCTGCACAAATAAAAGTAATACTGTATGAGTGGAGTAGTGCAATGTCTATGGTAACACATTAATGACTGGTATAAAATGACTGTAAAAAAAAAAAATATGATAAACTAAAATTCTAAAACTTGAAAACTTTCTAAAACTTGGAAGGATTTTCACAAATACATTTCACATTTCAGCCTAAAAGTACTAAAAGGTAGTCAAAAAGACACTATAAAATTGATAATACAATTTAACTGGCCCAAATGAAAAAAGACCATTTTTTAAACATTGAAAATATTTTTGATTGACATTTAGACTTCTATCTGATTTTCTATTCACAAATATCAAGGTATTTTTTTTTTTCATTATTTACAGTGTATCTGCAGAATTTTTAAATATCAATTTAAGGCAATTTATGACCCTTTTTAAGAGCTACACAAGTAAAATGAACACCGTAGTGGGGTTGAACAATGTACAGTAACATTAAGCCATAAAATGACGATTTATAATTCAGATTTTCGCAAAAACAAAACATCTTATACAATGGCATTTCAGCCTTTATACCTTTAAAATGGATATATCAAGTATAATTTATTTAAAACAAATATGACTGTCTTAATTGTTTAGATTTTTAGAAAGCACATAACTTTTACATTTACAACTCTTATGTGTTTGCTGCATAAAAAAATGGGCCAATATTTGTAATAATCTTACTAAACAGCTGAATATTCGCAAATTCATTCCCTGTCACGGGGGCGCTTTAGGAGTGCTGAAATTTTACGGTTTCCTAGTAACGGCTGTACACAAATCAGCATTAACGCAGTTTTATCAGGCATGAAATGTAAATGCCAAAGACACGTTTCTGAGGACAGTCGGTTCCCTTCAGATACATTCATATAAAGACATCCGTGCCGCGTTTTGACTTTGAAACGTGCAGTGTGTATGTTTATTCAGTATGACATCATTCCCATTTGAAGTTTTATCCAGCCCTATCGCGATTATCGTATTTCCGTCCCTAACTCTTAAACTTATAATTAAGCCTTTTCTTATACTATTTAATACATTTAAAAAATTTTATGGCCTTAACTTTGATACGGCTAAATTGATGAGTTTGTAATGACTAGCACGAGCCCACTACTTTAAGATTTCCGGTGAAACATTTTGGTAGCCCTACTGGAAAACACAATAGCCCCGGGACATCGGGCTGGCAATTTTGCGATCCCCAAATTCTCGTTTTAAACATAATTCTTATTTGTCATTTTCAAGCCATCAAGGACTGATGCAACAACCTCCTGATAACTGGCATGTTTTATCTACCGCTCTGTTCCATCAGAGGGCGCGCATCAAGAAAGACCGGCAGATCACACTACAGCCTCACGTGCACACTCCAGCGGAGCTGTTTTTTTTTTTTTTTTTTACATATTATAAGCATAACAAAAAATAACTATTTAGTATGAAAGCGAATTAATATGAAACCGATGCAACTGCATATTCAAGCACTTTCAAGCACTTCATCCAAAATCCAAGCATTTTTCAAACCTTGAAAACACTACATTAAAATTCAAGCATTTTCAAGGAATTCAAGCACCCGTACGAACCCTGCTCTTCAGGAATATTGCTATTTTCAAGGGTTTTCCAGTCCTTAAATTCCAAAAAGTCAAACTCAAGTACTTCAAGCACTTTAAGCACCTTCTACGAACCATGAAAAAAGATCTATTATTGCATATAAACTGCTGAACATCACATTAAAAGATGAATGGCTGGTCTCTTTGTCAATCAGATGGTCTCTTCTGGTCAAAGTGGGCAGTTCTTGGCCAGAATAAGCCGCAATGTTAAAACTCTGGCTACACAAGACCTTTAAACCACATGAAAGCACTGATTTACCCTTTATGGACCACAAAACCTAGTCCTGACCCGCTGGCCTCTGTAACCTGTTGAATCATCTGGCCACAGCAGGCCATTCATGACTCGTGCTGACATCCTGTGGATCTGGTCAAATGGTGTAACAAACTGGCTGCTGTAGCTTTCTAGAGATTGTTTTATGCCACACAATGCACGTATGTGTTGTTAGAGGGGCAAACAAACAGGCTTTGACACGGGTGGAACGTCACAGAACCGCAAAGCAGCTGCTGGCAAACTATTCTTGCTGAAACAACACAACACTATTAGAGCAAAGCAAATGACAATTTTATATTATGTTGCTGTGTTCTGTATGAACATTCAGTACAGGTAAAAAACTAACACAACTGAAGATATTGAACCTGTTTTGTTAACATCATCAGGGTCTAACTTCCAATTGCAGGTGAACTGACCGGCTATTAAACTGTATTTTGAAATATTTCTTTAACATACACTCTTAAACATAATGGGTTCTTTATTTGCATCGATGGTTCCATGAAGAACCTTGAACATCCATGGAACCTTTCAAATGCAGAAAAGGTTCTTTAGATTTTTAAAATGTTTTTTCAAAGCAGTTATTTTAAGAACTGTTCAATGAAAGGTTCTTTGGGGAACCAAAAATGTTTTTTTATGGCATCACTGCAAAAACACCCTTCTAGAAACTATTTTTAAGAGTGTAACGTCGTCAAAAAACTTTAAGACTCAACTTATAAGAGTCCTGGACCTTCTGGGTCTCTTTGATTCATTATAAGTCTCTGGGTTTTTATTACCTGTTTTATTGTCCGGCATGATGTTAACCACTACATCAATTCAACTAAAACTAGACTAAGAAAAAGCTATTTTCAATCAACATTCACTGGTGTTATCAAAAGGTCTAGTTTAATCATAAAGCCAAACTATTTATGCACTATGACTAGTTAATATACACTACCAGTCAAAGGTTTTTTTAACAGTAAGATTTTTAATGTTTTTTTAAATAAATCTCTTCTGCTCATCAAGCCAGCATTTATTTGATCCAAAGTACAGAAAAACAGTAAAATGTTAAAATATTTTTACTATTTAAAATAACAGTTTTCTATTTGAATATATTTAATTTATTTTATTCCTGTGATCAAAGCTAAATTTTCATCATAATTACTCCAGTCTTCAGTGTCACTTGATCCTTTAGAAATCATTCTAATATGCTGATTTGCTGTTCAAGAACCGCTTATTATTTTTATTAATAATAATAATAATAATAATAATAATATTTAAACCAGTTAAGTGTTTTTTTAGGATTCTTTGATGAATAGAAATAAAATAAAAATAAAATAAAAATCTGAAATAAAAAGCTTTTGTAACAAACACTATACCATTCAAAAGCTTGGAGTCAGTATATTTTTATTGTGGCAAAGAAATTATAGAAATTAATACGTTTATTTAGCAAGGATGCTTTAAATTGATCAAAAGTGGTGATAAAGTCATTTATAACATAAGGTTTCGATTTCAGATCAATGCTGTTCTTCTGAACTTTCTACTCAAAGAAACCTAAAAAAAAAATTATACTCAGCTGTTTTCAACATAATAATAATAAATGTTTTTGAGCAGCAAATCTTAGAATGATTTCTGAAGGATCATGTGAATGGAGTAATAATGCTAAAAATTCAGCGTTGAAATCACAAGAATAAATTTCATTTTAAAACACATTCAAATAGAAAACAATTATTTAAATAAATAAATGCAGGCTTGGTGAGCAGGAGAGACATAAAAAAAAAAACAAATCTTACCATTCGAAACCTTTTGACTACAGTGTAAGCATTTCATACATAATGTTTTTTTTAGATAAACACTCACTGAAAAAAATGATTCACTGGTAAGTGGTTGCAATCCATTTATTTTAGCTACATTTAATAAACAAATTTTGTTGACTAACTTTCAAATGTTTTTTTTTTACTTAAATGCAGTTAAAATAAATTGATTGCAAACACTTACCTTAATTTTTAGTAAATTCAATGAATCATTTTTTACAGTGCTCTTGTACAAATGCACATACAATCTAAGTGTTTGGAAATCGCCCTTGACTGTGGGGATTTCTCAGTGTGCTCTGAAAAACATGTTTCAGTCCTTATCACCACCAAACTAACCTCTAAAGAAGATAAAAGCAGATTACAGGCTAGAAAAACTAAAGCTGCTCTTTGTCGTCAAACACACAATAATCCAACAAACCATTTTACCTTTACCGTGTTTTCACAATAGAGCACATCACAATCTCCATATCGGAGGAAAGACAGACACGCTGTGAGCTTTCGAGGACAGATGCGAGGGGACATTATTACAATCGGATAGATAAACCAATCAATCAGTCATTTGTTAATGGAAAGGTGTAAAGCTGTAGTCTCTTAACAGCGATGATCTCATTCTGTCCTGCTGCGTCCTCACAGGACGGGTCAGTGAAGACTTTAACCAGGTTAAGATTATAATCCACTGGCTGTCATTCAATCACCTGCTGAAAACAAGCTCCGCCTTCATTAACATTACGCTGCATGGCAGTGTGAACCAATGCTGTTGGCCTGAATATCCTTAGCTATTATGCACAGTCTGACCTGGTAAAGCTGGACGGAGAATCTGCAATAAGAGCTCATAAAATGATCACTGTGCCAAAAAGTTCCCAAAGGTTTCCAAGTGTGATCTTTCACAAAACTCATCAGGCTTCGCCATTAATTCAGGCTGGTCACTGAGGTCTATTTTAAGAGCGGTGTAAATACCCAAGGCTCGAGTGCCGCTGTCCTGAGATCAAACGCTGTGTGTATAATCCAGATATAAACCTTCAGCACTTACAGAGAAAAAGAGTACAAGCTCTTTACAGACCACATTATAGCTACATTATACTTTTCAAATACATGTTTTCAAAAAGATGACAAAACCACAACAAAAGTACTAAAACCGTATCTAAAATTAAAATGGAAATTGTAAATATTTATAAAATGTAATAAAATGAAATAAATGTTTAATTGAAATAAAATATACTTTTTTTTTCTTTTTTCCCCCACCATTTCTACTTAATTTCTACTTTTAAAACATTTACATTTACATTTAAAATAACTAATAAAAATTACAAAAAAACAACAAAAAATACTGACACTTTTTAATAAAATGAAAATGTAAAATATAAAAATAAAAACAAATACTAAATATTTATAACATTTAATAAAATAAAAAATAATTTAAAAAAATAAATTTTGGCACCATTTCTAATTTTCATTTAGTTTAAGTTAAAGTACTAAAATAAATAAAGTAAAACAAAAATAAAAACTATATTGCATATTTAAATTAACTAATAAAAATGACACAAAAACAACAAAATTACTGATGCTTTATAAATTAAAATGAAAAAGTAAAATATAAAAGTAAAAACAAATTCTAAATGTTTATAAAATTTCATAAAACTAAATACAATTAAATAAATATTTAACTGAAATAAAATATAACATTTTTCATTTTGGCACCCTTTCTAATTTTCATTTGGTTTATGTTGAAGTTCTAAAATAACTAAACTAAAACAAAAATAAAAACTATATCACGCATTTAAAATAACTAATAAAAATTACACTTTATAATTAATTTAAATGTAAAATATAAAAATAAAAACAAATTCTAAATGTAATGTTCTAAATACAATTAAATAAATGTTTAACTGAAATAAAATACACAATTTTTAATTTTGGCACCATTTCTAATTTTCATTTAGTTCATTTTGAAGTTCTAAAATAACGAAACTAAAAAAACAAAAAACTATATCACGTATTTAAAATAACTAATAATAATGACACTTTATAATTAATTTAAATGTATATTACAAAAATAAAAACAAATTCTAAATATTTAAAATATTTAATGAAAATCAAAATTACATTAAAAACATTAAATAAAATATAAAAATTAAATAAAAAATGTTTAACTGAAAAATAAAAACGAATTCTAAATATTTATAAAATTTAATAAAATAAAAGAATAAAATAACATTTAAGTTGAAGTACTAAAATAACTCAACTAAAGCAAAAAATAACTCTATCTATCTATCTATCTATCTATCTATCTATCTATCTGTGTATGTGTCTATCTACCTTGAAGGCCTAATAATTTTTTTTTTTAAACACTTCCTTTATTTCACAGGTTATGTGGTGTAACTGTGAACTAACAGCCTGTCGGTATTAGATAATAATACCAGCTTATTAACACCCCATAACAGGAGCTTCCCAAAGCTTTGATAATGAGCGGATGATGAGATTTACATAAGCATATATCTGACAAATCAGACGAGTATAAACAGGGCACATGCTGCGAGCACATCGAGCGCGTCGGGACAGATTCAGCCCACAGGTGAACTGAGCTACTCTCGTAGTAATACGAGCTTGACTCTTGTCAAGCGCTGCCCATTTACAGTTTTGCATTCCTCTGTTGACACACAACCCAGCAGTGCACTGGGCAAGTATGCATACTTCTCAATATTTACTCATGAAGCACTGAGGAAACAACAGAAAGCGACATGAGAAGACCCTGTTGAGCATGACATTCCTTCAATCCTATATGTTCTTATTTACTGCAAATAAATGAAATGAGTCACATGAATCACAGCAGGCTGTCCTGAAATGCTTGGGTTCACCAAGCTAGTAAAACATTTGCAGTAATGCATTAACTTCAAGGTCCAGCCTTTAAATGCAAAATACGCCAGCAGAGACACGTGTGGACGCTTTTACAGCGGGTCATGTGACTAAAGAGGATTCACCTCATTCACCTGTAATCAGGTGACGAAATACAGCCATAGAAACAGCACTGAAATATCTGACAAATGCATGATTTTCAGTAATTAAAAATATGGCATGCAATCAACTGGCAAGCTTGACTAAAACTAAACAGGTGTTTAACCTGTAGATTATTTAAATAAATAAGCTTTCCACTGACATATTGTTTTTGTTATCATTGTTGTTATAGGACAGTATTTGGCGAAGATACAACTATTTGAAAATCTGGAATATGAGGGTGCAAAAACACTTAAATATTGAGAAAATCGCCTTTAAAGTTGTCCAAATGATAATTAATATTTTAATAAACCAAATTTAATCAAAGAAAGATGCTTAACTAAAAAAATGGCACAATCTAGTAAAAAAATTGTAAAAATGTCAAATTTGAAGCCTTGCCGATAGAATGGATGCCTAGTAGCAAATATTGCATAAATAATTGCAGTTTTAATGGGTTTCAATGTGGACATTTTTGTCCTTAATGTCCTGAGTGTGAGTATTTTTTGTATAGAGGGTAAAATTGATTTTTTGAAAGAAATGAAACTGAAATGGACAAAAATGTCCATAAGGTCGCACAAGGGTTATATTCTTTCCTGTAAAAATATAGATAAAACTCTAAATTTATGGTGTAATATTTATAATTACAAATATACTCTTTAGCTCATCATCAAATTACCTTTGAATTATTGACCTGAAACACAGGACAAGTATCATACAATAAGACTACAATCAGGCCTGTCATCATTACTAGCTACACTACAATTTTCGCATGGTTTCCACTTGAGAAATCCTCATTATAGATTATGGGCTCAAATTTTAGCCAGAAGTGACGTTAAAATGTCTTAATGACGGATTTGATTCTTACAAACACAGCTTTTGGCTTCACAAGATGTTAACTGATGGACTGAAGCGGTGTGGATTACTCTGATGTTTTTATCAGCTGTTTGGACTCTCATTCTGACGGCACCCATTCACTCCAGATAATCCATTGGTGAGCAAGTGATGGAATGGCATATTTCTCCAAATCTGACCAACAAACATCTAAGAGTGAGTACTTTTGGATGAACTATTCCTTTAAATGTCAGCCAAAACAAGCTTTTTAGAGACATTTAGAGGCTGAAATGGCACATCCAAAAAAAAAACAAAATAAACATCATGCAGCCAGACTGTTATCTTACCGTCATAACCAATTTTATACACCACAACGTTTGCATAGGTTTAAACACTGCTTATAGCCCAAACAAGTTTGTCACTTTACGATGACATGCTCAGAAACTGAAATAAATGCATGATCTTCAGTAATTAAAAATATGGCATGCAATCAACTGGCAAGCTTGACTAAAACTAAACAGGTGTTTAACCTGTAGATTATTTAACCTTTGGATTATTGACTAAAATAACCCCAACACAGGACAAGTATCAGGGCTCGCAAAATTTCAAAATCTCTGGTAGCCCTTCGGGCAGGTACTCTTCAGATTTTGGTAGGCCGAAAATTAATTTAACTAGCCCAAATAAAAAAAAGACAATTTTCTTTTTAAATATAGAAAATCAGATGTCAATCAAAAATGTTTTCAATACACAAATATAAACAAATATCAAGGAAAGAATTTTATTTCACTATTTAGTTTATCTGCAGAATTTTAAAATATCAATTTCAGGCAATTTCTTTATTTTGAAGAGCTGCACAAGTAAAATGAAGTGGGGTTGGACAATGTACAATATAATATTCAGTCATAAAATGATTTATAATTCAGATACAGGTTCAAAAACAAAATATCTTATACAATGGCATTTCAGCCTTTATACCATTTAAAAGGGATACATTAAGTACATAATTTATTAGATTTATTAAAAACATAAATATTACTGTCTTAATTGTTTATATTTTTAGAAGGCACATGAACTTCTTTCACGTTAACTCTGTCACGAGGGGGCGCTTTAGGAGTGCTGAAATATTACGGTTTCCCTAGTAACGGCTGTATACAAAGCAGCATTAACGCAGTTTTATCAGGCATGAAATGAAAATACCAACGATACGTTTCTGAGGACAGTCGGCTCCCTTCAGATACATTCATATAAAGACATCCGTGTGGCGTTTTGACTTTGAAACGTGTAGTACGTATATTTTTATTCAATGACATCATTGCGTTTTGGAACTTAATCCAGCCCTATCGCGATTCTCGTCTTTCCGTCATCAACTGTAAGACCCCTTAATATTATTATTAAGATTTTTCTTTTACTATTTAACATATTTAAAACTTTTAATGGCCTTAAATTTGATAAAACTAAATTGAGGAGTTTTTAAGGACCTCAGAAGCCCTGTACTTTATGATAGCCCATCGGGCAGTCCGGTCAAACATTTTGGTAGCCCGACTGGAAAACACAATAGCCCCGGGACGTCGGGCTAGCGATTTTGCGAGCCCTGAGTATCATACAAACAGACTGTAATCAGGCCTGTCATCATTACTTGCTACACTACAATATTTGCAAACAATCGCTTACAAGCTAAAACAAAAGGTAACACTAGGGTTGCACGGTATACCGGTACTACGATAGTATCGCGATACTAAAGTTTAAAAATACCCGCGGTGCCATTGCATTTTTGAAAACGGTAGTCCCGTAAGAAATGTTGTATGCACAGTAGGAACACTGTTTAAAACGTTCATTTGAACATGCACGCCAGAAGAAACATTACAACTTGATTGCCAAAATGTATTTCTGCTGTGCTTTGTGTAGTACAGGCTGTGTATACGCTTTATATGGTATTCAGTGTTTCCCGACGCTTCAGTTCAGTTTGAAATGAGAAGTTGCACACGCACGTCATTGTTTACGCTGCAGTTTATCAGAAGAGAGGGTCTGATTCAGACCGTAATGCTATTTAAAAAATAGCAGCTCAAGAATCACTTATTAAACATCAAATTGTTTTACAAGAAAGTATTTTCGCATTTTTATTCATTTGCCCACTTTTAGAACAAGTGTAATAATTCGTTTCTGGAAGCATCTTTGCGATCACAAATGCAATCCCATTCATTAACATAGTGGCTTTGCGCTGTGTTCCAATCAATCATTATACATATATAACATTAATGAATACGTTTTAATATAGAAGCTGCTAACTTAGAATTTTCAAGATATGCGAGCAAAAATGCTCCTGCAGTTCAGCAATATGACACGAGCAAGATGTTTTAGTTTCGTTTCTGTGTTTGAATCCGAATCCGCGTTGGTTTGGGCGAATCACTGATTCACTGAGCCATTCATAAAAACGAGTCATTTGATTCACCCCTGAATGATTCAGCTGTTTTGAAAGAATCGTTTGAATGACTCAGTGATTCAATCATGAACACTTCTGCCACCTGCTGACGGGTTTAAGTTTCCCATCATATTACATTATTTTCCAACATATTTCTATATTCAGAGTTTTGTATTTAAAACAATAATCTTATAACATTACTTATGCAATTATAAGTACAGTGTACATGTATAAATACCACATCTAAATGTCACTCCATGCAACTTCTGTGCTATGCTAAGATGACTTTCGTTTACATGATTTCATGGATAACAATAGCCAGTCATTCATTCACATTAATGAAGTATTCAGAGAAAATGTTTTCATTTACATCTTTATATTTATGAAATTTAGATTCATTTTGTAGAATTGAATTTTAAATGAACAGAATACTGCATGGTATCGTGATACTACTTGGTATCGCGATACTTCAGCTGGTATAGTATCGCAAGTCATTTTTATGGTATCGTGACAACCCTAGGTAACACACCCATTCACAAAATAATAAGGTTCCCACATTTATCACTATTTGATTTCTAAGACTTTTCCTGTTCATGTTCATGAGTCGTGCAGTGAAAAAGTCTTTTCTGAATCAGGAGAGAAACAGAAACAGACAGAGCACCATTTACAAGCCAAAACAGCTCTAAACAAAATTTTTGGTGGATTTTGATGACAGAGACAAACTCTTTCCATGGAGATGGACTTTTCCCACTTAAGAAAGCGTTATTATAGATTATAGGCTCATACTTTAGCCAGAAGTGATGTTAAAATGTCTTCATGATGGATTTGTTTCTTACAAACACAGCTTTTGGTTTTACAAGATGTTAACTGATGGACTGAAGCAGTGTGGATTACTCTGATTTTTTTTTTTTTCAGCTGTTTAGACTCTTATTCTGATGGCACCCATTCACTCCAGATTATCCAATGGTGAGCAAGTGATGGAATGGCATATTTCTCCAAATCTAAGAGTGAGTACTTTCTTTTTTGGATGAACTATTCCTTTAAATGTCAGCCAAAACAAGCTTTTTTTCTGAGACATTTAGAGGCTGATATGGCACATCCAAAAAACAAAATAAGTGTCATGCAGCCAGACTGTTATCTTGCGGTCATAACCAACTATATATACCACAACGTTTGCATAAGTTTAAACAGAGCCCAAACAAGTTTGTCACTTTACAATGACTCAGAAACTAAAAATAAATGCAGGATTTTCAGTAATTAAAAATATGGCATGCAATCAACTGGCAAGCTTGACTAAAACTAAACAGGTGTTTAACCTGTAGATTATTTAACCTTTGGATTATTGACTAAAATAACCCCAACACAGGACAAGTATCATACAAACAGCATGTAATCAGGCCTGTCATCATTACTTGCTACACTACAATATTTGCATACAGTATTTTAACAATCGCTTACAAGCTAAAACAAAAGGTAACACACCCATTCACAAAATAATAAGGTTCCCACATTTATCACTATTTGATTTCTAAGACTTTTACTGTTCATGTTCATGAGTCATCTATCCATAATATTTCCTTCACAAGTCATCTTTTCTGAATCAGGAGAGAAATTGAAACAGATCGAGCACCGTTTACAAGCCAAAACAGCTCTAAACAAAAATTTTGGTGGATTTTGATGTCAGAGACAAACTCTTTCCATGGAGATGGACTTTTTCCACTTAAGAAAGCGTTATTATAGATTATAGGCTCATACTTTAGCCAGAAGCGATGTTAAAATGTCTTAATGATGGATTTGTTTCTTGCAAACACAGCTTTGTGGCTTCACAAGATGTTAACTGATGGACTGAAGCGGTGTGGATTACTCTGATGTTTTTATCAGCTGTTTGGACTCTCATTCTGACGGCACCCATTCACTCCAGAGAATCCACTGGTGAACAAGTAATGGAATGGCACATTTCTCCAAATCTGACCAAACATGGTCTAAGAGTGAGCACTTTCATTTATTTTTGGATGAATTATTCCTTTAAATGTCAGCCAAAGCAGGCTTTTTTGAGACATTTAGAAGCTGAAATGGCACATCCACAAACAAAATAAGTATCATGCAGCCAGACTGTTATCTTGCCGTCATAACCAACTATATATACCACAACGTTTGCATAAATTTAAACACTGCTTACAGCCCAAACAAGTTTGTCACTTTACAATGACATGCTCAGAAACTGAAAGAAATGCATGATTTTCAGTAATTAAAAATATGGCATGCAATCAACTGGCAAGCTTGACTAAATAACTAAACAGGTGTTTAACCTGTAGATAATTTTACCTTTGGATTATTGACTGAAATAACCCCAACACAGGACAAGTATCATACAAACAGACTGTAATCAGGCCTGTCATCATAACTAGCTACACTACAATATTGGCATACAGTATTTTAACAATCGCTTACTTCTAAAATAAAAGGTAACACACCCATTCACAAAATAATAAGGTTTATTACATTTATTACTATTTGATTTTTAAGACTTTTTCTGTTCATGTTCATGTTCATGAGTCGTGCAGTGAAAGGTCATTTTTTCTGAATCAGGAGTGAACTAGAAACAGACAGAGCACCGTTTACAAGCCCAAACAGCTCTAAACAAATATTTTGGTGAATTTTGATGTCAGAGACAAACTCTTTCCATGGCTTCCACTTGAGAAAGCGTTATTATAGATTATGGACTCAAATTTTAGCCAGAAGTGACGTTAAAACGTCTTAATGATGGATTTGTTTCTTACAAACACTTTTGGCTTCATAAGATGTTAACTGATGGACTGAAGCGGTGTGGATTACTCTGATGTTTTTATCAGCTGTTTGGACTCTCATTCTGACGGCACCCATTCACTCCAGAGAATCCACTGGTGAGCGAGTGATAGATTAGGAGAAATCTGCCATTCCAAGAGTGAGTACTTTCATTTTTGGTTGAACTAATCCTTTAAATGTCAGCCAAAACAGGCTTTTTTGAGACATTTAGAAGCTGAAATGGCACATCCACAAACAAAATAAACATCATGCAGCCAGACTGTTATCTTGCCGTCTTAACCAACTATATATACCACAACGTTTGCATAAGTTTAAACATTGCTTAGAGCCCAAACAAGTTTGTCACTTTACAATGACATGCTCAGAAACTGAAATAGCACTCACAAATAAGACCAGTCTCATAAAGCCAGGCTTATCTTGACCAACCTCATCATCCAACTGGAATGGAAAGAATTCTGGCTTCTTTGACAAAAAAAAAAGCCCTCTGCCCAACAAAGTTGCTGAAAGTTTCTTTTACCCTGTAAACGTTCAATGTTTAATCACAGTATTTCGCCTAACTGCCTGTTTTGCATTGACTTTTCTAAATTACTCACTTTTGAAAATAGACCCTTGTGAAGTTAATGTACATTTTCAAAGAAAATACTTGCTTTTTTAATTTTTTAAGGAAGCTGTTTTCATATATATTTAAATTCTTGGTGAATTTATGGTGTAATACTTATAATTTACACTATAATACACTATAGCTCATCATCAAATTTATTCAAAGGAATATTTTGTTTGTTTCATATTATATTTGTATTTTTTTTTAATTGAGATTTATACATTATCTGAAAGCTGAATATATAAGCTTTCCACTGACATGTTGTTATTGTTATTATTGTTGTTAGAGGATAATATTTTGCCAAGATACAACTATTTGAAAATCTGGAATCTGAGGTTGCAAAAAAAAAAAAAAAAGTAAATATTGAGAAAATCACCTTTAAAGTTGTCCAAATGATCATTAATATTTTTAATAAAATAAAATAAAGATGCTTAACTGAAAATATATATTTTTTTAATTTGGCACCATTTCTATTTTTTTTATTTAATTAAGTTGAAGTACTAATATAACTTAACTAAATCAAAAAATAAAAACTATTTACAATAGTATTTAAAATAACTAATTAAAATAACACAAAAACAACAAAGTTACTGACACGTTATAACTAAAATAAAAATGTAAAATATAAAAATAAAAACATTCTAAATATTTATAAAAAATATATTTTTTTAAATAAATATTGAGAATGTTTTAAGATTTAATTTTTTAAGAAAGATGTTTTCATATACATTTGAATTATTTACTGTAAAAATATTTGTAAAACTCAAAGTTTATAGTGTAATACTTATAATTACAAATATACTCTTTAGCTCATCATCAAATGTATTGAAAGGAACATTTTTTTAGTTGTCTTTATGTTTGCAAATGTTGTCTTGATACCAAAAAAAATCATATTATATGTGATCCTGGACCACAAAACCAGTCATAAGGGTAATTTTTTTTTTAATTGAGATTTATACATCATCTGAAAGCTGTGGATAGGACAGTATTTGGCTATTTAAAAATCTAAATATTGAGAAAATCACCTTTAAAGTCATGCAAATAAAGGTCTTAGCAATGCATACTACTAATCAAAAATTAAGTTTAATATATTTGATATATTTATGATATGAATTTTACAAAATATCTTCATAGCTGCAAGACTGGTTTTGTGGTGCATGGTCACATACATAAAAATCATGCAGACAACATCTGTATTAGTTTAATTCTCTCATAAAGGCAACAAATGGAACCGATGCTACCATCTGGTCTACATTTTCTCACTACTAATTTATATTTTTTTGTTTTAGTAAACAATAAACATACAATGACAGGTTAAAACAAAATAAAACAGGTGCAACACAAACAAAACCAGGCTTTTCATCATATAAACAAATGCATGACCTGAACTTTTAACGTTTGTAAAAGGCTGTTAGTGTTAATATAAACATATGATCAGATACTGAAAGAACGTAGTGACACACAAAACAAGTGTCTGTTATCAGGAATGTCATCATAAACAACTTTGCAAACTAGACTACAACGCTTTAATCATCCCATACACACAAAACTGACATTATGTTAGTGCAAATTCATGATCAGAGGCTCGAATGACACAAACACAAATGTATGACAGTAAGAAGAGTTTCACACACATGCCACGACGCATCTGTCATTTTCCAGCCATTCTCAACATCAACAAGCCGAAGCACGAAGAAAACACACAAAAGCCCCTCATCTCCACCCACGGTCCCTATACACACAGCTGTCACACACACAGTCCTCATGTAAACACACATATACGATGTAAATACACACAGACAGCTGATGTTAGCCGAGCTAGCCTTAGACTATCAGCGCTCAGAAACATCTAATCTCATCGCATTAATGCTTGTAATCCCGCACACAAGTCGTGTGCGCGTTAACGTGTGTAACCAAGTGTGTACTTCAATGTGTGTGTGTTATTTACCTGTTCAGGTAACACACGGCTAAGCTAACAGTAGCGGGAAACACAGCGAAAACACCAAACTGACCGAGTCGGGAGAGAAAACCGTGGCTTACCTCTGCAAACATTATTTAAAACGCAAAACCGGAGGCTGTTTAGTTTATCCCCGCCACATTTTTAACGTTTTCCTTTCTTCTCGCGTTCATAAACTGAGGCGCTTCAGGACTGCGCGCGCCCTGCCTGCAGCCGCCATGAGCGCGAGCTCGACAAGCCGATGAATCTCAACGTAAAAACTAGAGCGGACACTCTAGAGCGCGTCTGAGGGAAGGTCACGTGATGAGATTCGAGGGATCTGATTGGTTCGCGGGATTCTATCATCCGGAAGATTACCTACGCGGCTATATATATTTTAACTATAATGATGTGAGTATATATGAGTACATGTTTTTTTTTATATAGTGCTTCGTTTAAAAATGTATTTATAATATTAGCCGTGAACCCTTTGGTATTCTTTTCCGCCTGCGCTGTTGCTTTACTATCCGATGGGCGGCGCTCTAGAGTGGCAATACTAGGCAAAAAGTTTACCTGTAGCGTAACCCGTGATTGGTCAGCGTGTGATGACACACCTATCCTACCGAGTAGTATGAAGCTGCAGACTCGGAGCCTGCTGCATCTATAGTCCCGCACCCAGAGTCCCGCATTCTCAGACCCGTCGTTTTTCGAGACAGCGCCACCTTTCAAATTGGATCGGATAAACACATGGATAAACAAGTGAAGTATCGTCAATTTTATTCAATGATTTCTTTTTTAATCAAACTACTTTATAGCTCATCGATACACCAACATATGAACAGTCTATTTAATATTTGTAATGATAGTTTGTAACAAAATTTGAGCCGTTAATGTATGTTTTTTCGCCTTTTTCCCCGAAAATATTTTGATAGCTAACGTTAGCCTTTAACCTTGGACTTTTTGTAGACAAGCCATTGTAAAAAATTTGGTTAAATTTAGTTGACATTAAAGTAGACCAATTAAATACATTAAGTGTGTTAATATCAAAGAATGTCATCATTAATTATTTAATCAGATTTACCTTTTTTAAATTATCGGAACTTTTCTCCTAAAACCATAAATTGAATTAATTAATGCCAGAGTAATTATTTTACTTTATATAATTTATATAGACTACTAAAATTAGTTCTTAAAACGTAAGTATTAAAATGGATCAATATTAATTTTACTGTTTTCTTTTTCCTGAGGTAGGCCCGCACATGTTTGTCAATTGGATTGTTTCTATTATTGCCATATATGAAATGTTTTATACATTAATTAATTAATGTATTTATTTATATGGACAGGCCATCATTCATGGCCTATGTGAGCTGCAGGCATTATCCTGGCAGGAGGCTGAGGAGGTGTTCCTTCGTGGCCCTACTTATCACCCTAGGTATGCTTGTAATTTGCATTTGCAAAAAAAATATTATTATTACACAATATTTTTGACAATGGCATTCATCTTTTATTTTAGTGAAGTTGAGGAATTTGACCGGGTGATTGCAAAAAGAATGAGAAAAGAAGCAACATTTGCCTCCCAGAAAGTAATTATTTTACCTTATGCATTTACATTACATTTTACATTTATTCATTTAGCAGACGCTTTTATCCAAAGCAACTTATAAATGAGGAGTTTTTTTTAATGCAATTGAAGACGAAAATAAAGTCACTAACACAATTCTTTGCTTTGTCCTGTTTACAGCAAGATGACAGTGATTAAGGGGATCGTTAAATAAAGTACAGAATTGTTCGTTATTGGTGTCTGGTCTATTATTTGAGTTTTGCTTCACATTCAAAATATCAAAAAACAGGTTTTGTAATATTAGCATGGTATAATGTTAATTAGACCATTATATGTTGAGCTGAAAGAAAAAAATGGAATTTGAAACATTGTACAAAAACAAACTAAAACATTGTAGCAATATAATGTTACATAATATTTTTCAGATGATAGTTCAATTTGTATTTGTATCGGTTGCATCAGTAATTTCCTTTCAATTACACCCACTCTCAAAAAATAAATACTGGGTAATTAGTTAGTTTGAGAACACAATGATTTTTTTTTTTTTTTTTTTTGGCACATGCATTAAGTATTTAAGTATTTATAAATATTTATTTGGATAACTTTAAATAAAAAGAGACCGTAATATTGCATTCTAATGTTTTCAATGGCATTTGGATAAGGGTGTTATACGATCTTCCGAACAGCAGGAGGCGCTGTCTCGAAAAACGAGGGGTCTGAGAATGCGGGACTCTGGGTGCGGGACTGTCGATGCAGCAGGCTCCGAGTCTGCAGCTTGATAATGTTGATCCTACCCGTGACTCGTGCTTTATTATCTTCGGTAAATTTAAATAGCACCCTGTTTAGCATTGACGATCTATACATAGTAATGCCTCGGCTTGTGGAAAAAATATTTCACAATCATATTAGTTGACAAATCGTGCGTCATTTGAACGCACTATGCTGATCCAGCAGATCTGACTTACTCTTAATACAGTATTCATAACATGTGACACATGAAGCCCTAGAAGTGTTCTAGTGCACATCTGCATTTCTTTTTCTCTGTCTTTTTTTAAACCATGATGTCAGAATCGACTCTAAGTGTTCCACAACATGCCTCCAATTTTCTGTGTAAACATTGCAATAACTAGTTCCGTTGTGTATGAGCTTATTTCTTTATTTACTTTTTTTTTTAAATCCAGTCCATCGTGAATTTGCATACCTGTTTCCAGTTCCGAAACGCCTTAGTTAAGTCAAACTGCATGTTTTGATTCCATTTTAAAATCCAGGTAAGCTTATCCATCAAGACTTGATTTTATCAGTCAGTTTAATACAAAAATAAGTAGCATGTATTTCCTCCATGTCAGTCCCACAACAGGATGAAGACCGCTTGACGCCAGGCCAAATGTTCGTCGTGACGTCACACTGAATGATCCCAAATAAACTTTGGACCTTATATAGGTTTATGACCATAAGTGAGTGCAGAAAAACAGACCGGGAAGATTAAATCACCATAACTGCACAGTAATGCACATTAAACTGATTTTCCTGATGAAAGTGATACTGATAAGGATGTTTTTCTTTTCTGTGGAGCCTGCAGAGTTGTTTTATAATTGAAGTGAATAGACTGAATAAATGATTTAATGAAAACAAATGCGTTAGAATTTTTGAAACAGAATGACTTTGAATGTTCTGCTTAGCAACCCTGCATTTATTTGAACCAAAATACAGGAAAAGCTGTAATATTGCAAAATATTTTTACTTTAAAAAAAAACTGCTTTCTATTTGAATAGATTTCAAAATGTAATTTATTCCTGTGATCAAAGCTACATTTTCAGCATCATTACTTCAGTCCTCAGTGTCACATGATCCTTCAGAAATCATTCAAATATGCTGAATTGCTCTTTAAGAAACATTTTTATTATTATCAATATTTAAAACAGTTGAGTACATTTTTTAAAGATTCTTTGATGACTAGAAAGATCCAAAGATTTATTTATCTGAAATAAAAAGCTTTTGTAACATTATACACTATACCATTTCAAAGCATGCAGTCAGCTTGGGGAAAGAAATTAGAAATGAATAGCCTAGTTTTATTGAGCAAGGATGCTTTATATTGATCAAAAGTGATGATTCTATTTCAGATAAATGATGTTCTTCTGAACTTTCTATAAACTTAAAAAAATTCTACTCAGCTGTTTTCAACATAATAATAAGAAATGTTTTTTGAGCAGCAAATCAGAAAATTACAGTGATTTCTAAAGGATCATGTGACACTGAAGACTGGAGTAATATGGTAAAAATTCAGCTTTGAAATCACAGGAATAAATTACATTGTAAAATATATTCAAACAGAAAATAGTTATTTTAAATAGTAAAAATATTTCAAAATGTTACTGTTTTTGCTGTTCTTTCAATCAAATAAATGCAGGCTCTGTGAGACTTCATTAAAAACACTGTTCAAAAACTTTTGACTGGTAGTGTAAATAAAAGAAACCCAGCTTAATGTTTTGATGACAGAAATACATATACATTTAGACATTTAGCAGACGCTTTTATCCAAAGCGACTTACAAAAGAGGACAATGGAAGCAAAAACAAAATGTAAAATGTACACTGACAACCTTAGAAACACTTTAAATAAGACAGCTAAAGTTTTCCGGTTTGTGAACTTCACAAAGTGTTTATTTGATTTTTAACCGCTTGTTATGTTTTTACCTTTTTATTTCCTTGATTTTTAGATTATATAAACTTATTTGTATATGTTTTTTTTTTTTCAGTTGGAAAAAATGTGATAATGATGTTCCTTGAATTAGAAACAAATGTCCTATTTTTTTCCCTTCTTATTCCCCAAGGTGTTATGATAATTTAGTTATATTAACTATTAACTAAATAATTTAAGTCATATTAACATTTAAGTCATAATTTCTTTACAGTTTCAAATCATTGGATGTTTAAAGTCATCTTCTGATTATTTATTTGATTTTTTAAGAGTACAAATATTTAATGTACTCTCATAAAAATGCATGCTTTTTATTCCTCAATGTGTTATGATAACATTTAACATTTATATAAGTCATATTAACATTTAAGTCGATAATTTCTTTACAATTTTAAATCATTGGATGTTTAGAGTCCTTTTTGTGATTATTTATTTATTTAATTCTTTTTAAGAGTACAAATATTTAATGTACTCTTTTAAAAATGAATGCTTAATAAATATAATACATATACTAAATAATGTACACTGACAACCTTAGATACTCTTTAAAAAAGAAAGCTAAAGGTTTCCGGTTTGTGAACTTCACAAAGTGTTTATTTGATTTTTAACCGCTTGTTATGTTTTAACATTTTTATTTCCTTGATTTTTTAATTTTATATAAACTTATTTGTATATTTTTTTAATTTTTCCATTTGAACAAATATGATTATGATGTTCCTTGAATTAGAAAAAAACGTCCTAATTGTTTGCCTTTTTATTCTCCAAGGTGTTATGATAACATTTAACATTTATATAAGTCATATTAACTTATTACACGTGAACATTTAACATTTACTTAAGTCATATTAACATTTAAGTCATAATTTATTTACAATTTTAAATCATTCAACGTTTATATTCCTGTTTTGTGATTATTTATTTAATATTTTTTTAAGAGTACAAATATTTAATGTACTCTCTTAAAAATGAATGCTTAATAAATATAATGCAAATACTAAGTAATGTACACTGACAACCTTAGATACTCTTTAAAAAAGAAAGCTAAAGGTTTCCGGTTTGTGAACTTCACAAAGTGTTTATTTGTTTAACCGCTTGTTGTTTATTTCCTTTAGATTATATAAACTTATTTGTATATGTTTTTAATTTTTCCATTTGACAAATAAGATTATGATGTTCCTTGAATTAGAAAAAAAATTCCTAATTTTTTCCCTTTTTATTCCCCAATGTGTTTTGATAACATTTACATTTATATAAGTCATATTAACTTATTTCATGAGAAAATTTAACATTTACTTAAGTCATATTAACATTTAAGTCAATCATTTCTTTACAATTTTAAATCATTGGATGTTTAGAGTCCTTTTTGTGATTATTTAATTTTTTAAGAGCACAAATATTTAATGTACTCTCTTAAAAATGAATGCTTAATAAATATAATACATATACTAAGTAATGTACACTGACAACCTTAGATGCTCTTTAAATAAGAAAGCTAAAGGTTTCCGGTTTGTGAACTTTACAAAGTGTTTATTTGTTTAACCGCTTGTTATGTTTTTACATTTTTATTTCCTTGATTTTTAGATTATATAAACTTATTTGTATATGTTTTTTTTAGTTGAAAAAATATGATTATGATGTTCCTTGAATTAGAAAAAAATGTTCTAAATTTTTCCCTTTTTATTCCTCAAGGTGTTATGAGAACATTTAACATTCACTTAAGTCATATTAACATTTAAGTCAATAATTTCTTTACAATTTTAAATCATTGGATGTTTAGAGTCCTTTTTGTGATTATTTATTTATTTAATTTTTTAAGAGTACAAATATTTAATTTACTCTCTTAAAAATGCATGCTTAATAAATATAATATATATACAGGTATGTGCCAAAATATTAGAATATCGAGGGAAAGTCCATTTATTTTAATAATTTGTTTCAAAAAGTGAAACTTGTTTGTTATATTAGTTCACTACACACAAAATGAAATATTTCAAGCCTTTATTTGTTTCAATTTTAATGATGATAGATTAAAGGTTTTTTTTTTTTTTGTTTGTTTTTTTAGTTGCTAATTTTCCTATGGGAAAGTAGTTTTTCGCCCCAAAAAAATTAACTTTAACTTATGCTTATTGTTGATAGTCAAAATTAAATGAAAATAAAGTAAAATAAATGTTACTGTATCTTTAAAATCTGTGTCAGAATGCCTGTATTATATATTTATGATGTAAAAGATCATGTCACAGTCATTGCGTTATTTTCTTTACCCTGTCAGCATCTCTTGAGTAATATAAGGCAGTATAGTGATGAGAGAAACAGTGTGGGTTATTCTGCTGCATCTCTTCTGTCGCGCTATTTTTAGATCTCGCGTCTGGCTGCTGTGCTCGCGAGCGCGCGCGCGTCTCCTGTGAGCGCTGAAGATCCGCGGTGCGTTTTTATGAATGAGTGTGTGATCGCCGTCATTTCTACCACAGCATCCCACAAACGAACAGGAGCAGAGAGACACTCTTTCAGGTGAGTGCGAGATGCATGTTTCATTTTATCGCCCTCTGGATAGATTAGATAGATTAGATAGATTAGATAGATAGATAGATAGATAGATAGATAGATAGATAGATAGATAGATAGATAGATAGATAGATAGATAGATAGATAGATAGATAGATAGATAGATAGATAGATAGTGAGAGCACTGTTGAATAATTATTCAATAACTTGAATCAGAGAATTTCTTTTGTGTAAAGTGAGGATTTATGTGATATTATGCACTGTATGCATGCATGCAATTAGTATCAGTTTAAAGATTTTTTTTTTTAATCAGTCTCCTAAATTTAGGCTTGTAATACAGGCAAATGTAACACTAATTATAATGCAGATATATACTAATTTGTGGTTTTCCTCTTTTAACAAGAGGGGTTAGAGCTGCTGGTAACAGGTAGAGAATATATCCAGCATCGTTTGCTCATAGGACGCATGGGGGACAAATCACTGAGCTATAAATAGACCTGACAGCAGCTACACACACACACACACACACACACACACACACACACGCACTCACCGAACCTCTGCTTTTACACTGAGGATGGCTTACAGAACCTGTTTTTCCAGTGCATCTCAGCTGATTTTACTGCATTGGTGAGCATGTAACATTCATGTGATGCATGCATTTTTTTAATTGCATGGCAACAGGGATCAACAGGTTTCATCAACAGGTCTGCTATAAATGAGGGTGTGAATGTGCTACTGTCTGGCGCTATTATTAAACTGGCATTAAACAGACTGAGCAGTAAAACAATTATGAAAGGCACAGACAAAAATAATTTTGAATTGCACACATTTTTTCTGTTAGTCACTATTAGTCATGGTCTAATGAAATGTGGACTATTAAAGCGAGAAACCGCAGGTGAATAGAGTAAAAAAATTAACTAATAGTTATCACCTTACTTAGTTAATTGATTACATTGATAATTGCAAACATTTTTTGTATTACAAGTTTTCTAAAATGCTAGATTTAAATATGCAAATGAAACATTATTTAATGAAATATGCTCTAATTTGCATAGATTTCTAGTTCAAAAGTCAGTTTCAAAATTCTTTTTTTTTGACATATTAGAGTCAAAAATTTTTACAGAGGGGATTTTTGGGGGAATAAAATTTATAAAATCAAGTGAATCATGTATGAACAAATCCCTCTGTTAAAACCTTCAGGATATAGCAGGGACTAAAAATGTAAAGTTTGGTGTGTGTAAGTGCTACTGAAGTGGAGATTTATGGCTCAGTGTAGGAGAAAAAACTCATTTTGAGAAAACGGCCTTTAAAAATATGTATTGTAATAGAAATCTATTGACACAAATAGATAAAGTGCTATAAAAGAAACACTTAACAGTGTTTTTTTGGGTGTTTTCTTTCCACTAGTCTGAAAAAACACTTTATGAAAAACCAAAAAGCCCAAAATCTCAAACTTGATAGGTGCATGAACAAACAGCATCTTTGCCTGCAGTGTCTCCCCTTAAATATTCCAGAAAAGAAATCTGAATCTGAACATTAGATCAGTTAGAATTCTAGGTTCAACATTCTTTCATTTTGTGTTGGAAATCTTTTTGGACATCTGTTTTTGTCACTTCATAAATCAGAAATAAGAATTCTGTCAAAAACCACAAGAAAATACATCTTCACCATGTTTATAGGAATCAAATGTTGTATAAAATCAGGTGAACAAACCTCTCAGTTAAAGCCTTCAGAATATAATTATAAAGTTTGGTGTATGTAACCTATGAAGATATGTGTAATTGAAATATGCAGATGCGAATACAGAGTGCAATAACAGTTTTTGACAATCGCTAGGACACATTTCTCAATACTTAGGTCACTTTTTCAAAACTCTCCTAACCATCTTTCAGCTTGATACAGCAGTTCATTTCATACTCAAAATGCACTAAAGCTACCAAAACACTTCATTAATGCCTCAAATCAACTCTTTCTTACATAACTGTAGCAAAGGTTTTTTACCAAACAAACACACTTCACTTAAAACACAACAACCTAAAATACACTAAAAACAGGTAGCATTATTCAATGTTTTCTTTTGTAAATCATTGCGGTAAATGTTATATGGTCCATGTTTACATTACGTTACAAAATTATTCCTAAATTTTCACCTTTTGTATAGATGGTAATGAAAGTGAAAATCTGTAACACTTGTGGAGATATTCAGCTACATGCAACTGCTTTGATAGTATTTGAATTTTACATTCAGAATATTTTTCTATGATATTACTGTAGAAATGTTGCAAATTTCTGTCTCATTCATTTTTTATTAAGTTTAACCGTTTTGATGTTAACCGCAAATTGGCTTGTTTAGTACATAAAGTTTTGGTGGTGTTTGTGGCAAAGTGATAAAAGAGTTCATGTAATTTGACAGATGTCATCAATCAATGCATTTTGTGCCAAAGCAATGATAATTGATCTACAGTTTAGCCCACATAGACTAATGTTGTGCTCTCTGTGTGAAGAGTTTTAAAAAAGTGACCTAAGTATTGAGAAATGTGTTCTAGTGATTGTAAAAAAAACTGTATAAAAAATGTATTTTGGATGTTTACTTCACACTAATTTGAAGCAACACATTATAAAAACTCAAACAGCCCAAAATCTGTAGATGCCTGTAGTGTCTTGCCTCATTGAATGGCAATTTAGAAATGAAGCATTTTATCACTTGCTCACCAATAGATCCATATTAACACTTCCTCCAGTAAAAAAGTCCATCTCTTCTTGTCCTCTCTCATCAAAATTAACTAAAATATCTGTATAGAACTGTTGGAATGGAAATTTTAGAAATGTAGCATCACATCACTTCCTCTACAATGGATCCTCTGCAGTGAATGGGTGCCGTCAGAATGAGAGTCCAAACAGCTGATAAAAACATCACAATAATCCACAAGTAATCCACACCACTCCAGTCCATCAGTTAACATCTTGTGAAGACAGCTGTGCGTTTGTAAGAAACAAATCCATCATTAAGACGTTTTAACTTTACACTGTTGCTTCCAGCTAAATTATGAGTCCATAATAACACTTCCTCCTATAAAAATGTCCATCTCCTGTCGTCCTCTTTGATCAAAATCAACCATAATATTTGTATAGACCTGTTGTAATGGAAATTTTAGAAATGTAGCATCACATCACTTCCTCACCAATGGATCCATTGCAGTGAATGGGTGCCGTCAGAATGAGAGTCCCAACAGCTGATAAAATTATCATAATAAACCAGTAATCCACACCACTCCAGTCCATCAGTTTACATCTTGAGAAGACAGCTGTGTGATTGTAAGAAGCAAATCCATTGTTAAGACATTTTAACTTTACACTGTTGCTTCCAGCTAAATTATGAGTCCATAATCCATAATAACACTTCCTCCTGTGAAAACGTCCATCTCCTGTTGTCCTCTCTCATCAAAATCAACCAAAATATTTGTATAGAACTGTTGGAATGGAAATTTGAGAAATGTAGCATCACATCACTTTCTCACCAATGGATGTGAATGGGTGCCGTCAGAATGAGAGTCCAAACAGCTGATAAAAACATCACAATAATCCACAAGAAATCCACACCACTCCAGTCCATCAGTTAATATCTTAAAAAGACAGCTGTGCCTTTGTAAGAGACAAATATATCGTTAAGATGTTTTAACTTGTTGTTTCCAACTAAATTATGAGTCCATATCCATAATATCACTTCCTCCAGTGAAAACATCCATCTCCTGTTGTCCTCTCTCATCAAAATCAACCAAAATATTTGTATAGAACTGTTGAAATGGAACTTTTAAAAATGTAGCATCACATCACTTTCTCACCAATGGATGTGAATGGGTGCCGTCAGAATGAGAGTCCAAACAGCTGATAAAAACATCACAATAATCCACAAGAAATCCACACCACTCCAGTCCATCAGTTAATATCTTAAAAAGACAGCTGTGCCTTTGTAAGAGACAAATATATCGTTAAGATGTTTTAACTTGTTGTTTCCAACTAAATTATGAGTCCATAATCCATAATATCACTTCCTCCAGTGAAAACATCCATCTCCTGTTGTCCTCTCTCATCAAAATCAACCAAAATATTTGTATAGAACTGTTGAAATGGAACTTTTAAAAATGTAGCATCACATCACTTTCTCACCAATGGATGTGAATGGGTGCCGTCAGAATGAGAGTCCAAACAGCTGATAAAAACATCACAATAATCCACAAGAAATCCACACCACTTCAGTCCATCAGTTAATATCTTAAAAAGACAGCTGTGCCTTTGTAAGAGACAAATATATCGTTAAGATGTTTTAACTTGTTGTTTCCAGCTAAATTATGAGTCCATAATCCATAATATCACTTCCTCCAGTGAAAACATCCATCTCCTGTTGTCCTCTCTCATCAAAATCAACCAAAATATTTGTATAGAACTGTTGAAATGGAACTTTTAAAAATGTAGCATCACATCACTTTCTCACCAATGGATGTGATTGGGTGCCGTCAGAATAAGAGTCCAAACAGCTGATAAAAGCATCACAATAATCCACACCACTCCAATCCATCAGTTAATATCTTGAGAAGACAGCTGTGCATTTGTAAGAAACAAATCCATTGTTAAGATGTTTTAACTTTAAACTGTTGCTTCCAGCTAAATTATGAGTCCATAATCCATAATAATGCTTCCTCCTGTGAAAACATCCATCTCCTATTGTCCTCTCTCATCAAAATCAGCTAAAATATCTGTATAGAACTGTTGGAATGGAAATTTTTAGAAATGTAGCATCACATCACTTCCTCACAAATCAATCCTCTGCAGTGAATGGGTGCCGTCAGAATGAAAGTTCAAACAGCTAATAAAAAAAAAACATCACAATAATCCACAAGTAAACCACACCACTCCAGTCCATCAGTTAACATCTTGAGAAGACAGCTGTGCATTTGTAAAGAACAAATCCGTCGTTAAGACGTTTTAACTTTACACTGTTGCTTCCAGCTAAATTATGAGTCCAGAAACTATAATAATGCTTCCTCCAGTGAAAACGTCCATCTCCTGTTGTCCTCTCTCATCAGAATCAACCAAAATATTTGTATAAAACAGTTGGAATGGAAATTTGAGAAATGTAGCATCACATCACTTCCTCACCAATGGCAGTGAATGGGTGCCGTCAGAATGAGAGTCCAAAGAGCTGATAAAAACATCATAATAATCCAGAAGTAATCCACACCACTCCAGACCATCAGTTAACATCTTGTGAAGCCAAAAGCTGCCTGTTTGTTAGAAACAAATCCATCATTAAGACGTTTTGAAAAAGTTATGATATATAATATAAATATGAACAGACCAAATACCATTTACAGTCCAAAACAGTTCAATACAAATATTTTGGTTGATTTTGATGAGCGAGGACAACAGAAGATAGACTTTTTTTAATGGGGGAAGCGTTATTATGGATTATGGACTCAAGAAGCAACAGTTCAAAGTAAAAAAAAAAAAAAGGACAATAGATTTGTTTCTTACAAACACACAGCTTTTGGCTTCTCAGGATGTGAACTGATGGACTGGAGTGGTGTGGATTATTGTGATGTTTTTATCAGATGTTTGGACTCTCATTCTGACGGCACCCATTCACTACAGAGGATCCTTTGGTAAGCAAATGATAGAATGCTACATTTCCATTCCTTGAATCACAATACAGGCAAACAGAGATTTTGGACTATTTGAGTTTTCATAAGGCTTTACTTTAAATTAATGGAAAGTAAACATCCATGCAGTGTTTTTGTTTTATTGCACTTTATGTATTCTCCTTTACTGACCTTTTGACCTCTCTGGTCTGAAGGTGATCACCTTAGATACGGTTAGCTCACTTTAGACTTATTTCTGGGATACTCAAGGATACTCATTGCTCTTCGAATTAGTCTTTTACTGACTAAAATAGTTATTTCATACTTTTAAATACTTTTTAATGACTTTATTATTTTTATACAATTTGGAAAACATTCAGAATTAAGAATGAAATGTGAATGAGTGTAGCTGATATAGTAGCCGGTGTGTTGCGTGACAGTCTCGTCTGAGAGGTTTTGAAATGAGTTCATGAGTGTTGAGTGACGCAGATGGTGTGATTGTTTGAGTGATGTCAGCACTGAAAACTTCAGCTTCATATTGGCTCATCCATCCTCAAAGCTCTGAGGGTGGAGACAGCAACATTCCTCACACACTGACATATGCTTGTAGTTCCCCTTACAAACAATTACAATATAAAACACACACTTACATAACATACAGTTAAAACTTAGAAAATTTTTTTTTATATAGGATCTTCTGCTCACCAAGGCTGCATTTTATTTGACCACAAATACTGAAAAATAGTGAAATATTATTATTTAAAATAGCTGTTTTCACTGTGAATATATATATTAAAAGAGAATTTATTTCTCTGATGCAAAGCTGAATTCTCAGCATCATTACTCCAGTCTTCAGTGACACATAATCCTTCAGAAATCATTCTAATACGCTGATTTGCTTCTCATGTTGAAAACAGTTGTGCTGCTTCATATTTTTATGGAAACTGTGACACATTTTATTTTCCAGGATTCTCTGATGAATAAAAAGTAAAAAAAAAAAAAAAAAAAAAAAAAACAGCATTTATTTAAAATATAAATCTTTTTTTAAGACTACATATAAATTAGCTACCAAAATGAATGTTTAAATAAAAGCAATGGCAAAAAAAAAAACTAAAACTAAAACTATGAAAGACTCAAAGACTTAAGCATTTCGCCTCAAGATATAGACTAAAATTAAAATCAAAAATGCTTGTCAAAATGATTTAAAATGTTTTTAGGCTTGATTAAAATGCAGTAAAATCAGTAATATTCTGAAATATTATTACTATTCGAAATAGCAGGTTTTCGATGTGAATATATGTTAAAATATAATGTTTTTCTGTGATCAAATCTGAATTTTCAGAATCATTATTCCATTCTTCAGTGTCACAGTGTTGTGCTGCTTCATATTTTTATGGAAACTGTGATACATTTTATTTTTCAGGATTCTTAGATGAACAAAAAGTTCAAAAGGACAGCATTTTCCCCCCGAAAAGAACAGCATTTATTCATCTTAAGATAAAGACTAAGACTAAATTAAATTAACACTGATGTACATATACAGTTAAAAGTTTACATTTTATTTTCCAGGATTATCTGATGAATAAAAAGTCAAAAAGAACAGCATTTATTCAAAATAAAAATCTTTTCTTAAGTCTTTGCAATGACTTAAAAAATTAAAATTTACTGACTCCTTTTGAACAGTAGTGCATATTGTTAGAAAAGATTTCTATTTTAAATAAATGCTGTTCTTTTAAACATTTTATTCATCAAAGAATCCTGAAAAAAAAAGTATCACAGGTTCCAAAAAAGGCATTGTTCAATTGATTTGGTCTAAAGAGAGAATTAATGATTATTTTTGTTTGAAGACTAAATATAAATTAGCTACCAAAATAAATGTTGCAGTTTGACTAAAAGTAATGACAAAAAAAATGACTTTAACTTTTCCTTGACTAACACTAAAACTAAAACTATGAAAGACTCAAATGTGACTTAGACTTAAGCATTTCGTCTGAAGATAAAGACTAAGACTAAATCAAAAATGCCTGTCAAAATTAACCCTGATGTACATGCAGTTAAAAGTTTTCGTTTTAAAAAAAAATGTTTTTAGGCTTGATTAAAATTCAGTAAAATCAGTAATATTCTGAAATATGTTAACAATTTAAAATAGCATGTTTTCAATGTGAATATATGTTAAAATATAATTTATTTCTGTGATCAAATCTGAATTTTCAGCATCATTATTCCAGTCTTCAGTGCTTCAGTGTCATTTTTATGGAAACTGATACATTTTATTTTTCAGGATTCTCAGATTAACAAAAGGTTCAAAAGAACAGCATTTATTCAAAAAGGACAGCATTTATTCATCTCAAGATAAAGACCAAGACTAAATCAAAAATGCCTGTCAAAATTAACACTGATGTACATACAGTTAAACACTTTTTAAAATGTTTTTAGGCTTGATTAAAATGCAGTAAAATCAGTAATATTCTGAAATATTTAATTATTCAAAATAGCATGTTTTCAGTGTGAGTGTATGTTAAAATATAATTTATTTCTGTGCTCAAATCTGAATTTTAAGCATCATTATTCCAGTCTTCAGTGCTTCAGTGTCATTTTTATGGAAACTGTTATACATTTTATTTTTCAGGATTCTCAGATTAACAAAAGGTTCAAAAGAACAGCATTTATCCGGAAAGAACAGCATTCATTCATCTCAAGATAAAGAGCAAGACTAAATCAAAAATGCCTGTCAAAATTAACACGGATGTACATACAGTTAAACCCTTTTAAAATGTTTTTAGGCTTGATTAAAATGCAGTAAAATCAGTAATATTCTGAAATATTTAATTATTCAAAATAGCATGTTTTCAATGTGAGTGTATGTTAAAATATAATTTATTTCTGTGATCAAATCTGAATTTTCAGCATCATTATTCCAGTCTTCAGTGCTTCAGTGTCATTTTTATGGAAACTGTTATACATTTTATTTTTCAGGATTCTCAGATTAACAAAAGGTTAAAAAGAACAGCATTTATTCGAAAAGAACAGCATTCATTCGTTTCAAGATAAAGAGCAAGACTAAATCAAAAATGCCTGTCAAAATTAACACTGATGTACATACAGTTAAACACTTTTAAAAATGTTTTTAGGCTTGATTAAAATGCAGTAAAATCAGTAATATTCTGAAATATTTAATTATTCAAAATAGCATGTTTTCAATGTGAGTGTATGTTAAAATATAATTAATTTCTGTGCTCAAATCTGAATTTTAAGCATCATTATTCAAGTCTTCAGTGTCACAGTGTTGTGCTGCTTCACTTTTTTTGTGTGGAAACTGTGACACATTTTATTTTTCAGGATTCTCAGATTAACAAAAGGTTCAAAAGAACAGCCTTTATTCGGAAAGAACAGCATTCATTCGTCTCAAGATAAAGACCAAGACTAAATCAAAAATGCCTGTCAAAATTAACATTGATTTGTACATACAGTTAAAAGCTTTCTTTTATAAATATTAATTATTTGACCAAGGGATCAAACAAAATGCATGTTATTTTTTATTTAGTACTGACCTGAATAAGATATTTCACATAAAGGACGTTTACATACAGTCCATAAGAGAAAATAAAAAATGACCCTGTTTAAAAACACATTGTTATCTGATTGATCCACAGCGATGTTTATTTATTTTTTGTTAGTTCAATGTGAGTGTATGTTAAAATATAATTTATAACAGCATTAATTAATAAAATATTTATGTATAACAGCATTCATTCGTCTCAAGATAAAGACCAAGACTAAATCAAAAATGCCTGTCAAAATTAACATTGATTTGTACATACAGTTAAAAGTTTTCTTTAAAAAAAAATGTTTTTAGGCTTGATTAAAATACAGTAAAATCAGTAATATTCTGAAATATTATTACTATTCGAAATAGCATGTTTTCAATGTGAGTGTATGTTAAAATATAATTTATTTCTGTGATCAAATCTGCATTTTCAGCATCATTATTCCAGTCTTCAGTGCTTCAGTGTCAGTGTTGTGCTGCTTCATATTTTTATGGAAACTGTGATACATTGTATTTGTTTTATCCGGGATTCTCAGATGAACAGAAAGTTCAAAAGAGCAGCATTTATTTGAAATAGAATTCTTTTGTATACATCTTCACTGTCACTTTTAATCATTTTAATGCATCCTTGCTGAACAAAAGTATTAATTTCTTTAAAAAATATACTCCTGACCGCGTTTGAACAGTAGTTCAACTTCAAACACACATCTGGTTTGCATCACATCTCCACCTGCACTGTATAAAAGTCACATGCACTTGTGTATTTTATCCTCACGAGGGCGCCGTTGCAAATGAACTCTAAAAGCCCTACAGATTCATGTGCGTTCATGAGCATGTGTGTAATTTTTGTTATGCATGGCTTGTCTTATTCCTTGTGTGTCGTCCTTCATCCATTAATTAGACTGCCAAAATGCAAAAATAAAAAATAATATTTTTTTGTTATATTCAAGATAATTTTGTGCCACTCCTCGGATCAAACAAGTAAAGCAGTGACATAATGTGACAACAATGTAGCTGTTGTCTGAAATGATTCTCGTTACATAATGCATAGTTTCACACATTCACAAATAGACTAGAGTAACACATCAAGCATTAGTACATACTGTGCATGATGTAGTTTTCAGTACGCTTGCATTCGGTTCCAAACGCAGCCAGAGAGAAATAGCTCTGGTCTTTATAGATAGAACAGGCTGTTTTGCTGGCGTGGTTATTTTTATCTGTCCCCTTTTACCTTGGGAGTGTCTGTTTCTCTGTCACAGACCTGTGCAGATGACCTATTTTACAACACTGCCATTGTTTTGTCTGGAGAGGAAGAGCAGGAAAGCTATAGGTCTGTGTGTGTGTGTGTGTGTGTGTGTGTGTGTGTGGCTTCAAGAGCCAAGTAATCAGTACAAGTAACAATAAAGCACTGTATTATGAAGAGCATGCAATTAATGACTTGAAAGTCAATAAATGCATTTAATTTCATAAGTTAGTGTTGCATTTGCATTGTGGTTGCTAGGGTGCTCTAGTTGGTTGCTAGGGTCTCGGGTGACACGTGCTTGAGCAAACTGCACTAAAACTGCTTGGGAAAATAATGTAACTTCGTCTCTGTCACACATTAGGAATGTCGCACTCATGGGAATTGTGCTTTTTCTGGATTACAAAAAGATTTCCTCCATTTCCTAATTCGTTGGGCAGGCCTGAGGGTATTCCACGTCACCAACCGGTGCTTTACGTCCTATTTTTCTTTTTAAACTGGCTGACTGTCAGGTGTTTTCCCCACAGGGCGGTTTAGCTGTGTTTTTATGATGTTGTTTAAAGCCTATGAAATCAGATTTGGAGTTTTGTGAAGAGGGAGAAACAGAGAGGTTCAAAGGGTCATCATATATTACACAAACACACAGTTGTCAAAGGTTTACATACACCTTGCCGAATCTGCAAAATGTAAATTATTTGACCAAAATAAGAGGGATCATACAAAATGCATGTTATTTTTTTATTTAGTACTGACCTGAAGAAGATATTTCACATAAAGGACGTTTACATACAGTCCATAAGAGAAAATAAAAAATGACTGTTCAAAACACAGGATTGTTACCTGAATATTTTTTTGTTTAGTGATAGTTGTTCATGAGTCCCTTGTTTGTCCTGAACAGTTAAACCGCCTGCTGTTCTTCAGAAAAATCTTTCAGGTCCTACAAATTCTTTGGTTTTCCAGCATTTTTGTGTATTTGAACCCTTTCCAGCAATGACTGTATGATTTTGAGATCCATCTTTTCACACTGAGGACAACTGAGGGACTCATATCAACTATTACAGAAGGTTCGAACACTCACTGACGCTTCAGAAGGAAACACGATGCATTAAGAGCCGGGGGTGAAAACTTTTGGAATTTGAAGATTTGGGTAAATTTTACTTATTTTATCTTCTAGGAAACATGTAAGCATCTCCTTGTAGATTATGAACGGCAGTACTAAATGAAAAAAAAAAAAGATATTTAGTCAAAATAAGAAAAATGCACACATCTTCATTCCGTTCAAAAGTTTTCACCCCCCTTTACTGCAAAAAAAATTGCTTTTCTTACTTAGATTTTTTTTTTCTAAAATATCTAAAAATTCTTAAATCAGGAAGGATTTTCTAGACAAGTAAAAAATATTTTCTTGTTTTCAGAAATAAGTCAAAATTAAGTGTGTTTTTGCTTGAAAAACGCAAAATAATCTGCCAGTGGAGTAAGAAAAATAATCTTGTTTTCTGTCTGAAATAAGATTTTTTTGCTTACCCCATTGTTCTAAGCTTGTTCTAAGCAAAAACTCACTTAATTTTGACTTATTTTTTCTAAAAAAACAAGAAAATAGTTTTTACTTTTCTAGAAAATCCTTCTTGATTTAAGAATTTTTAGATTTTTAGAAGTAAGAAAAGCATTTTTTGCCATTTTAATGCATGGTTTTTACTTCTGGAGCATCAGTGAGCGTTTGAACCTTCTGTAATAGTTGCATATGAGTCCCTCAGTTGTCCTCAGTGTGAAAAGATGGATCTCAAAATCATACAGTCATTGTTGGAAAGGGTTCAAATACACAAAAATGCTAAAAAATCTAAGAAGTTATGGAAATATCGTATTCACTACTAAATAAAAAATAACATGCATTTTGTATGATCCCTCTTATAGTAAATTAATTAACATTTTACAGATTCTGCAAGGTGTATGTAAACTTTTGACCAAGATTTTAGCACAACAAGAAATTTATACGCAATTTTTTGTAGGCCAGTCATTTCTGACTGAATATCATTAGTGTCACAAAGCGGGAAAAAAACCCTCAAAAAAAGTACAATTATCAAAGTATTTTTGGGAAACCGTTTTAGTCATCATAGTATTTGTACTGAATTGAATTTCAGTTTGATTTTAGTTTTAAGTACAATAAAAGCATTAAATTAATGATAAATACAAAGTAAAATTACATTAATATTTTTTATTTTTAAATAATTTAATTACAGTCATTTTAAAATAAATTTCAATACATGTTCTTGTTGAAGTCAATGAAAATGCTAAATATAGCATTTATTGTTTAACAGAAATGTGAAAATTTAATGGTGGTGTAGTTCTAGAATTTGACAAAAAATAAAAAAGGACTAAAAATAAAAGCACATTGTTTCAAAGGTATTTAAAACTAATTTTGTCCTCAATTGAGAAATGTTTAACAATCAAAATATTGGTTTAATATAATCCTCATAGATATAATTTAATTTATATCATTTTGTAAAACAAGTTAGAATACAAAAAAAATCTGTTTAGCATTACACTAAAAAGCATTAATAATAAAGTGCAGAAAATTGGCCTGTATTTAATTCATTTTCATAAAATAAACTGCAATACAAAAAGTCAAATTACATTATACTTTTCTTTAAATATTTTTAATTTCAAAATTAATTTGAGTAATTTTAAAACAATGAAAATAATGAAATTCTCCATGTTAAAGTAAAAAAAAACTATTTTCAGCATTAAAATTACATTAATATTTTTCATTTTAAAACTGATTTAATTGATTATGAGTTAGTTTAAAATAAATCACAATAATGAGAATGAGAATTTAATTAATTTAATTTCTATTCAATTCATTTTGATTTTAATTTAAAACAGGTGATAATATAGCATACTATAGCATATAGTTTATAAAAAAATAATAAAAAAATAAAAGTACATTGTTTCAAAGATATTTATGACTAATTTTGCGCTCAGATGAGACATTTTTAATAAAAAAAAAATAGTTTCACCTCAATTTCATGTTTTCATTTCTTACATTATGTATGCTAGAATCAATTGGTCTACTGGTATTGAATCAATATTAAATATGTACTTTATCAAGCAATTTGGAGGAAATAATCATATAATCATAATCTAAAATCTCAGTTGTTTATATAGACAGCAATGAAATTAAATGAAAAGGAAATAAAGATTTGTGCTTCTCAGATGTTTCTCCTGAGAAAAATGCAGAAATCTCGTGTGTCTCCTTAATTGTGACTCTGGACCACAAAACCAGTCCCAAGGGTCCATTTTTTTAAAACTTTGAGATGTATATACATATAAAAGCTGAATAAATACGCTTTCCATTTTGTTAGGATTGGATCATATTTGGCCGAGATATCTGTAATCTTAGTGTGCAAAAAAAAAAATCAAAATATTGAGAAAATAGTCTTTAAAGTTGTCCAAATGAAGTTCTTAGCAATGCATATTACTAATTAAAAATGAAGTTTTGATATATTTATGGTAGGAAATTGACAAAATATCTCCATCAAACATGATCTTTACTTAATATTCTAATGATTTTTGGCATAAAAGAAAAATCGATCATTTTGACCCATACTATGTATTTTTGGCTATTGCTACAAAAGAGAAGTCTAACTATAATTGCAAAAGACATTTTTGTCTGCAAAGATGTTCATCTTATTCTGTGGATTTGAATCTGAGTGTGGTGTTGCAGATGGAAAATCAAAGAGTGGTTTGTTTGTTTACTGAGGAAGCTTTGGGAAACAGGAAGTGGACTGCTTAATGTCAACAGAACATGTCCAAATCTGACTTTGAAACGGGTCTGCGTTCTGCTAATGCTTTTACTGAGATTAAACCGCTGAAGATGAGACGCTGAAAGCAGATAACAGGAAAGATCAAACACGTGAAAAACACACAGTGACAGAAAGACTGTCCACAGGAGCTGGAGGAAAACCAGGCTGACACCGACACAGACAAACTCAGAGAGAGATAGAGACGTTCAAAGGGTCAGAGAATCTTACCAAAGCTCTCAAGAACACGTCTGGGTCGCATTTTACTCAAAGATCAAAGGAAAGAAACATTGAAAAAAAAAAAACGAAAATTAAGCATATTTTAAGACCTAATGTTATATATTTAAATTTAAAAAATAATGTTTGTATTGTAAGTATGATTGTGATTTAAATAAAAATCAAAATGAATTACATTTAGTACAAATGCCTCTATTTGCAGCAATGAAATTCCCATTCTTACCGTTTATTCTAATGCTACTAAAAATAAACGAAATTCATTTTTAAATTAAATTAATAAATACATATTAATGTAATTTTACTTTGCATATTTGACATTATTGTGACAGATAACCACATTTTTCCACAAATTATCATTTTAGTACTGCATTTTGAAAAACTTTGATATCAGAAATTTGTACTGAATTTAATTCATTTAGTTTTTTATTAAAATTACAATAATAAAAAATACAATAAAAACGTCACATTACATCAATATTTCTCATTTAAAAAATTTGTTTTAGTAAGTTTACAATAATGAAAATAAACTTTTCATGTTAAAGTAAATGAAAATGTTATTTTTTAGCATTAAATTACATTAATATTTTTCATTTTAAAATTAATTTAAGTTAATTGATTTTGAGTTAGTTTAAAATAAATCACCATAAAATTAATTTAATTTTAATTTAATTAATTTTGTAAAACAAGTTACAGTGCAAAAATAAATAATTAAAAATAATTTTATTTAATTTTAGTAATTTCACAATAATGACAGAAATCCTTTTTTTTCTTGTTGAAATAAATAAAAATTAGAGTCTATTTTTAGCATTAAGAAAGCATTACTAAGAGCATTACTTTAATTAAAAAGTGCTGAAATTTGTACTGTATTTAATTCATTTTGCTAAAATAAACTGCAATACAAAAAGTCAAATTACATTAATATTTTTCATTATATATTTCAAAATTTAATTTCAAAATTTCCAAATTTTACAATAATGAAAATAATGACATTTTTCATGTAAAAGTAAATGGAAATGCTATTTTCAGCATTAAAATAACATTAATATTTTTCATTTTAAAATTAATTTAATTGATTTTGAGTTCGTTTAAAATAAATCTCACTAATGAGAATGAGAATTTAATTTATTTAATTTCAATTTAATTCATTTTGATTTTAATTTAAAATACAATAATAAAACAAATTATAATAAAAAATAAATAATTAAAAACAATTTTATTTAATTTGAGTAATTTCACAATAATGACAGAAATCAGCATTACAGTAAAGATAATTATTTTAATGATAAATTTCAGAAATTTGTATTGAATTTAATTTATTTTGATAAAATAAACTGCAAAATATTTTTCATTTCAAAATTAATTAAATTTTAGTAATTTTACAATAATGAAAATAAAGACACCTTTCATGTAAAAGTAAATGAAAATGCTATTTTCAGCATTAAAATTACATTACTGTTTATCATTTTAAAATAAATGTAATAGATTCTGAGTTTAAAATAAATCACAATATTGAGATTTAATTTTATTCATTTCATTTCAATTTCATTAATTTTGTTACAAGTTACAATACAAAATTAAATAATAAAAATAATTGAATTTAATTTTAGTATTTTCACAATAATGACAAAAATCCATTTTTTCTTGTTGAAGTAAATGAAAATTTGATTTTTTTTAAGCATTACAATAAAGATCATTACTTTAATTATAAAGTGCAGAAATGTGTACTGAATTTAATTCATTATATATTTTCATTATTTATTTTTAATTTAAAAATTAATTTAATTTGAGTAATTTTACAATAATGAAAATAATGACATTTTCTATGTTAAATAACATTAATATTTTTCATTTTAACATTAATTTTGTTAATTTTGAGTTAGTTTAAAATAAATCACAATAATGAGAATGGGAATTTAATTCATTTAATTGCAATTTAATTAATTTTGATTTTAATAATACAATAAAAAAACTTACAATACAAAAAAAAAGTACAATTTTTTTTTTATTTTAGCAATTTCACAAAATCCCCCCAAAATCCTTTTTTTTCTTGTTGAAGTAAATTACAATGATATTGAAGTTAAATGAAAAACACTATTTTCAGCATTAAAATTACATTAATGTTTATCATTTTGGAAGAATTTAATTTAATAGATTTTGAGATTTAATTTAATTTATTTAATTTCAATTTAATTAATTTAGATTTTAATCTAAATAATAAAATAAAACAAGTTACAATGCAAAAATAAATAATTAAAAATAATTTGCATTTAATTTTAGTAATTCAATTTAGTAATTTCACAATAATAATTTTTTTTCTTGTTAAAGTAAATAAAAATTAAATTCTATTTTTTAGCATTACTAATAGTAAAGGGCATTACTTTAATTATAAAGTGCAGAAATTTGTACTGCATTTATTTCATTTTGATAAAATAAACTGCAATTCAAAAAGTCAAATTACATTATATTTTTCATTATATATTTTTCATTTCAAAATGTATTTAGTTTGGGTAATTTTACAATAATGAAAACAATAATATTGACTTTGAGTTAGTTTAAAATAAATCACAATATGAGAATGAGAATTCAATTCATTTAATTTTTTATATTTAATTAATTTTAAGCACAATAATAAAATAAAGTCAAATACAAAAAGTAAATAATTTCAAATAATTTGAACTAATTTGAGTAATTTTACAATAATGACAAAAATCCATTTTTTGAAAAAAATTTGAATGAAAGTTCTATTTTTATCATTACAGTAATGAGAATGTTTTTTTTAGTGTTACAGAAAATTAACAAAATATATATTTCTTACATTAGATCAATAAAAAAAGTTGTTTTGTGTCACAATAATGAGAATTTAATTGGCTTATGTGCTTAACTGTCATGAAAATAATATCACGATGCCTTTCAGACTTCATTTTCTTGACGTAAAACCTAATCTCATCTTTCTCTGGTCTGGTTTTGTGGTGAAACTGGAGCTGGTGGTTTGTTCATGCGACTCACCCATGCAGAGATAAATGAAAGGAGAAAGAGAGAGCGCAGGGAAGAGATGAAGGCAGACAGCTGTGTTTTTGTGTTGCTATTTTGAGCGTCTGGCCGCTGCTCTACTCCCCTGGTCTGGCCCGGCCTATTTCTGTCCTGGGCTGGTCCTGCTGCTATTTTTGGCACCTAAGAGAGAGAGAAAGAGAGAGAGAGAGAGAGAGAGAGAGAGCGCGAGAGAGAGACAGCGCGGTTAGGAAGAGTAACAGAGAGAGAAAGCGTGAGACAAGAGCTGGAGGCACTGCATGCTTCAGTTTCCTGTGCAGAGCTTGAAAGGCAGTAACAGAGTTGAGCTCCTCACCTGTGACGTCTCCTCGCTCATCTACCTGATGAAACCCGGCAGGGACGGCTAGGGGAACTCACAGAAGAAGCACAAAGAGGCTGGAAGAAACCCGGAGGACTCTGCACAGGAGAGACGGAGCGGAGCGGAGGACGCTGGGCCGCTGAGAGCGCGTGGAGACGGTCTGAAGCTCAAGTTATGCTGCAGACCATTTATGAATCTGACTCCAGCATCACTGCAGAGTGGAGGAGGAGACGCCTGGACTCTCACGGAACCACCATCGCTTCAGGTACAACAGCACAACTCGCAACAATGTATCAGCTGCTACTCTCAGAATTCCAAAAATGGAATTCCTAGAGAAACATCTGATACAATGTTGCAATGTTTAACAAATGAGTTGTTGATGTTCCATGTAGAGATATTTTGATAGAGGCGAGTGTCCATTGAAGTAATCGATGAAGTATTTTGTCTTGTTTTCCATGACAAGTATCTAAACATTCTTAAAACTACATTTATTTGAGAGTAATATGGCATAAGATGTAAAGTTTTGTTTGCTGAAAAATCTATCAAACTTAAGTGAGTTTCTGCTTTAAAAAATGCCAGTGTGGTAAGAAAAACATTATCAAAATTATGTTTTTTTTTTCTTCTTGTTTTAAGTATAAGCTCACTTAATTTTGTTATATTTTGTAGCAGAAAACAATGTAAAATGTTTAAATTGCAACTGAAAACAATTTTAAAATGATAAATATTAATGTAATTTTGTAAATTTAGTTTTATTTTTAGAATTAAAATGAAGTCAGTTTAAATAAATTGAAGTGTGTATATAATTTGTGTGTTATAATTTGTATATAATGTGTTATAATTTAAGCGATATATACATGTTTTTTACATTACAGTAATGCATTTTTATATTTTATGGAAGTAAGAAAATCATTTTTCGATCATTTGAGTAATATGGCATTAGATTTGTTTTTTTGTTTGCTGAAAAATCTATCAAAATTAAGTGAGTTTCTGCTTAGAAAAATGCCAATGTAAGAAAAACAAAACAAAGTTTATTTTTCTCACCCCATTGGCATATTTTTTTCTTCTTGTTTTACGTATAAGTTCGCTTTATTTGGTTATGTTTAGCAGAAAACAATGTTATTTTTTTATGTATTTCTTTCTTTATTTTAAATAAATAAACAAGAAACATCTGAAACAAGGCTAATTTGCAACTGAAACGAATTTTAAAATAAAAAATATTAATGTAATTTTGCAACTTTGTAAATTTTGTTTTATTTTTGGAAGTCTGTTTAAATAAATTGAAGTCAGTATACATTTTTGCACTTTATAATTTAAGCAATATATACATGTTTTGACATTACAGTAATGAATTCTCATTTTTGTGATTTATGGAAGTAAGAAAATCATTTTTTCAATCATTTAAATAATATGGCATAAGATGAAAAGTTTTGTTTGCTGAAAAATCTATTTAAATTAAATGAGTTTCTGCAAAAAAAAAAAAAAAAAAAAAAAAAATGCCAATGTGGTAAGAAAAACAAAATAATTTTTTCTTGGAATTAAGATTATTTTTCTCACCCCATTGGCGATTTCTATAAGTTCACTTAATTTTGTTATGTTCAGCAGAAAACAAGGTCAATTTATTTCTTTATTTACTTTGAGCAAATAAACAAGAAACATCTGAGACAAGGATAATTTGCAACTGAAACTAATTTTAAAATGATAGATATTAATGTAATTTTGTAACTTTTTCAATTTTGTTTTATTTTTGGAATTAAAATGAAGTCAGTTTAAATAAATTGAAGTCAGTATAGATTTTGAAATTTATAATTTAAGCGATATATACATGTTTTTCACATTACAGTAATGCATTCTCATTTTTGTGATTTATGGAAGTAATTAAATCATTTTTTCAATCATTTCATTATGCTCAGTTTTATTAAAACTGTTTCCTTTATTTTGAAATTCTCAGTCCCTTCTCAGATGTTTCTCTTAAAATTTGACATAATATAGAACGAATATAAGAGCTATAAAATGAAAGAGAAGCAGCTCACATCTTTTGATGAGAAACTTCAGTTATAAGTACAAAAAGTTGTGTTTGATTTCATTTTGTGCAATAATAATAATATTTTTGGGTCCAAAAACAATAATAATACAAAATAAAAAAGTAATAAATGTATTAATATTTAACATTTGTAAATGTTTATTTATTCATTTGATTTAATTTCTTAAAGTAAATCAAATTACAGTAATAATAAGAATGAAAATTAATTATTGCAATGGGAAAAACTGTGATATATAAACTATAAAAAGTAAAATTACATTTACATTCATTTAAAAATTATTTTCTGTATTAAATTAAAAATACGAATTATGTCACGTAGTAATAAAATATTTGCTCATTTGCTCTTGTTAGAAGCTGATGAGAAGTGTTTGAGTTCAACTGCTGTATTCTGTTGTGTTTGTGATGTGAGTTCTGGGGAATTTCACATCAGAGTGTGTGAGGATGATTCAACAGCTCTCAAGTTTCGTGATTTGTTTCATCTCACATTCATTGTCTGGTTTTACAAAAGCAAGTGATTGGCTTCAAATAAATCACAGCAGGTTTCCATCAGACAAATCAAACTCAAACTCTTTAAAATCCAGCTGCAGGTTTCTGATCTCAGATCAGATGTATCCTCATAAATCTTGATTCATTTAATGAAGCTGGACTCAAACTGCCTTTTGCAATAAACGTTAGCTGAATGCTGTGCAGATATAAACTGATATAGACTGTAAAAATAGTCACCAGATTCAACTTAAAAACCTAAGTTCAGCAGCTGCCTTAAAATTTTAAGTTAAATCAGCTTAAAACTACAAGTCATTTTAACTTATTACAATGAAAATGAGTTGATTTAACTTAAAATTTTAAGGCAGCTGCTAAACTTAAGTTTTTTAAAACTAATGAATTGTGCCGTGATAAACATCTGAATCAGTAGTTTGCATTACCTCAATAATCTGTGAATTTATTTAAAAGCATGCTTTAAATTTTTATGCGAAACAGTCTTAACTTTTGGCGGCCCGGTTAAAATGAGTCAAGCAGGAGATATTAATAGGTTGACGTTACTTCTGGTTCATTCATCACACTGGAAATGAAAGGTCAAGTTGAGCACGCTGAATTGTGGGATACTGTACCTCATGCATTGTGTTTTGCTGTACGTTTAAAAATAACGGTGCTTTAAAAGCTTCTTTACAGCGATGCCATAGAAGAACCATTCAGTCAAAGGTCCTTTAAAGAACCATCTCTTTCTTACCTTTTTTTAATCTGAAAAACCTTTATTCACACAAAGAACATTTTGTGAAACTGAAAGGTTCTTCAGATGTTGAAGGTTCTTTATGGAACCATTCAGACAAACATGGTTTTTCTATGGCATTGTGAAGCACCTTTATTTTTAAGAGTGTATACTACAAGTTTTGCAAATATATTCATTCATTTAGTTGTTCTGAGCAACTAAATATTGTACCACATACATTGTGTTTGAACCATCTCTTTCTTAACTTTTTATAATCTGAAGAACCTTCTTTTGCCACATAGAACCTTTCGTGAAACAGAAAGGTTCTTCAGATGTTGAAGGTTCTTCATACACTCTTAAAAATAAAGGAAGGATGCCGTAGAAGAACCATTTTTGTCTAAATGGTTCTTCTACGGCATCCTTCCTTTATTTTTAAGAGTGTATACTACAAGTTTTTGCAATATATTCAGTCATTTAGTTGTTCTGAGCATGCAAAACATGCATACACTCTTACAAATAAATGTATATTGATTTAAGAACATACAGACGAATATACTTTCTGTGGTGTAGTAAGAATAACACAGTAGTATGCTTCCAAAAATAGCCATTGATTATTGAGTCCACCAGCTTTGTCAGTGACAGATTTCCCTCATTGAGTTGAACAGTGCACTAATGTGATCTGGACTCTGTTTTTAGCTTGTGTTGTCTATGAGGTGTTGTTTTCCTCAGTGTGCGTCTGTGTCTCATTTAGCATATGCATGTTCTTGGCTGCTGATGAGAAAGTGCATACTAGTTCGGTCACACAGTAAATGACTTTTAAACTTGCATTCCCTGCCATTTTTCTAGTAATTAAAAGGTTGGAAGTGATTTTGGCACAGACTTATCTTCTGTACTTGAAGGGATTTTGTCATATTAGCCCAAAAAATTATGACATTAGTCACAATTATGAGATAAAGTCACAAATATGAGATACAGTTACAACTATGACATTAGGTCATAATTATGAGATAAAGTCACAATTATGAGATACAGTTACAATTATGACATACTAAGTCTTAATTATGAGATAAAAGTCACAATTATGAGATAAAGTTATAATTATGACATACTAAATCATAATTATGAGATAAAGTCACAATTTTGACATACTAAATCATAATTATGAGATAAAGTCACAATTATAAGATACAGTTACAATTTTGACACTAGGTCATAATTATGAGATAAAGTCACAATTATGAGATAAAGTTACAATTATGAGATAAAGTTATAATTATGACATACTAAATCATAATTATGAGATAAAGTCACAATTATGAGATAAAGTTATAATTATGAGATAAAGTTACAATTATGACATACTAAGTCATAATAATGAGATAAAGTCACAATTATGAGATACAGTTACAATTATGAGATACAGTTACAATTATGAGATAAAGTTACAATTATGACATACTAAGTCTTAATTATGAGATAAAGTCACAATTATGAGATAAAGTTATAATTATGACATACTAAATCATAATTATGAGATAAAGTCACAATTTTGACATACTAAATCATAATTATGAGATAAAGTCACAATTATAAGATACAGTTACAATTATGACATTAGGTCATAATTATGAGACAAAGTCACAAATATGACATACTAAGGCCCTGTTTCATAGACAGAGCTTAGCCTAAACCAGGATTAGGCCATAGTTCAATTAAGACATTTAAGTAATTTTTATAAACGTGCCTTAGAAAAAAACATTACTGGTGTGCATCTTGAGACAAAACAAAGGCACTGATATGTTTTAAGATTATTCAGTGCAAGTTTCTTTCAGTTGAAACAGCTCAGACTTACATTTAGTTGAGGACTAGGCTTAAGCCTTGTCTATGAAACTGGGGGTAAGTCTTAATTATGAGATAGTCACAATTATGATATAAAGTCACAATTAGGAGATACTAAGTCTTAATTATGAGATAAAAAGTCACAATTATGGGATAGTCACAATTATAACATACTAAGTCTTAATTATGAAATAAGTCACAATTATGAGATGAAGTCACAATTATGACATACTAAGTCTTAATTATGAGATAAAGTCACAATTATGACATACTAAATCATAATTATGAGATAAAGTCACAATTTTGACATACTAAATCATAATTATGAGATAAAGTCACAATTATAAGATACAGTTACAATTATGACATTAGGTCATAATTATGAGACAAAGTCACAAATATGACATACTAAGGCCCTGTTTCATAGACAGAGCTTAGCCTAAACCAGGATTAGGCCATAGTTCAATTAAGACATTTAAGTAATTTTTATAAACGTGCCTTAGAAAAAAACATTACTGGTGTGCATCTTGAGACAAAACAAAGGCACTGATATGTTTTAAGATTATTCAGTGCAAGTTTCTTTCAGTTGAAACAGCTCAGACTTACATTTAGTCGAGGACTAGGCTTAAGCCTTGTCTATGAAACTGGGGGTAAGTCTTAATTATGAGATAGTCACAATTATGATATAAAGTCACAATTAGGAGATACTAAGTCTTAATTATGAGATAAAAAGTCACAATTATGGGATAGTCACAATTATAACATACTAAGTCTTAATTATGAAATAAAAAGTCACAATTATGTGATAAAGTCACAATTATGACATACTAAGTCTTAATTATGAAATAAAAAGTCACAATTATGAGATAAAGTCACAATTATGACATACTAAGTCTTAATTATGAAATAAAAAGTCACAATTATGAGATAAAGTCACAATTATGACATACTAAGTCTTAATTATGAAATAAAAAGTCACAATTATGAGATAAAGTCACAATTATGACATACTAAGTCTTAATTATGAAATAAAAAGTCACAATTATGAGATAAAGTCACAATTATAACATACTAAGTCTTAATTATGAAATAAAAAGTCACAATTATGAGATAAAGTCACAATTATAACATACTAAGTCTTAATTATGAAATAAAAAGTCACAATTATGAGATAAAGTCACAATTAGGAGATACTAAGTCTTAATTATGAAATAAAAAGTCACAATTATGAGATAAAGTCACAATTATGACATACTAAGTCTTAATTATGAGATAAAGTCACAATTATGACATACTAAATCATAATTATGAGATAAAAAGTCAAAATTATGACATAGGAAGCATTAATTATGAGATAAAGTCACAATTATGACATACTAAATCATAATTATGAGATAAAAAGTCAAAATTATGACACAGGAAGCATTAATTATATGATAAAGTTACAATTATGACAAACTAAGTCAGATATATGACAGACATATATATCAGATATATGATTTTGTCACAGAATTATCTCCTGTAATGGCAGGGATTTTGTCATATTAGCCCAAAAAAGCATACTGTATACAAATAGATTGATCTACACATCTTTAGCATACTGTTTTAATGTAATGTGATTTGCAAAGCACAATTTGTAATCTTGCATAATGTTTAGCATGGATAATATGCAAATCGGGATACAACAAATGAATAAAGCACAAAAAAGTACTATTCAAAAATTTGGGATTAGTAAGACTTCTGAATGTTTATGAAAGAAGCATTTTCTACTCACCAAGGGTGAAATTATTTGATTTAAAAATACAGTAAAATCAGTAAAATTGTGAAATATTATTACAATGTAAAATATTTGTTTTCTCTATGAATATATGTTAAAATGTAATTTATATCTGTGAATTTTCAGCATCATTACTCCAGTCTTTGTTCTTCACAGAAATCATTTGAATATGCCAATTTGTTGCTTTTGTGTAAAAACTGTGATGCTTTTTATTTTTCAGGATTTTTGATGAATAGAAAGTCCAAAACAACAGCGTTTATTTGAAATCGAATATATTGTGATATTATAAATGTCTTTACTGTCACTTCTGAATAGTAGTGTATTGTCAAGTCTCATCAGCGTTTAGCAGGTGGATGCCTGTTTACTTCATACTTGATTTGTCGTTTCTGAGAAACATCTTTTGACAAGTGTGTGTTGTGCTCAGGTGTGTTTGTGAGCGGCGTCCCACTTTAGGAATGGCGTGAGAGGGCAGTTATTTACCCCTCTGTGCCTCTGTGCTCCATTACTGCCCGCGGCTGCATGTTGAATGTTCTGGCCTCTTGACTCCAAGCTTGACTATTCTTAGCCTCCGTATTTTGGGCTTAAGGCATTAGGATGCTAAGATTAGCCCCGGTTATCATTCCGTCTGAGTTAACTCCTCACATAACTACATACCGGAAGGCTTTATTTATAATGCACACTGTTTTCTCTGTTTTTTAATAACGGCAGGAGAAAAAAGCACAAGATTTTGAAGGCCAAAGAGTTGTGTTTCATGAGCGTCTCAGCTCTTTTATTGCATTCAGGGCACATGGCGCAGTATTTTTGGTGTCGATTGACACCTTTGGCCAGTGTTGTGGTTCTGTTTTGGTGGTCTGTGCTTTTTGCGGCCTGTGTATTCTGGGCCAGGGGCCCGATGGAGTCTCTGTGGCGAGAGATGGTTTCACAACGCCACGGTTTTTATTTCAACGCCTGAACGTGGACGTGATGCCGATATTTCTGAGTCAAATGCAACTGTTGCCTCTTACATAGTTACCCTCATAACCTAGCATCAAAGAACAACTGTGTGCGACCAGAGGAAGATTTTATTGCAGCGAGGATTTTCTTTCACAGCTCAGGAGACTTGGTTAGGTTTTATTTAAGAATCAACTTTGTCTCAGATGTTTCGCCTAAAATTCCTAAGGAAAAATAAAAATAGTTTCAAGCATGAGGTGTATAGAGTATAGAGATACAGTATGAAATGAATGAGTTCATTTTGAGATTTGTTTGATTTCAGGCTTGTCAAATCTGAGCACATCATTGAGATCTCTTCTGTATCGAAGTCCAATTTCGCCACATAAGAAAAAATAATAATAATTTGGGAGATTATAACTAGGTCAGAATTATGAGATAGAAAGTAGAAAGTTGTAATTATGAGATAAAGTCAGTCTTATGACACACTAAGTCTTATAAGATAAAAAGTCACAATTATCAGATATATGACATTAGATCAAAGTTATGAGATAAAAAGTCAAAATGATGACATTTCAGGTCATAATTATGTGATAAAGTCAAAATGATGGCAAACTTGATCATAATTATGAGATAAAAGTTAAAAATTATGACATGTCTTAAAAGTAAAATCGATAATATTAGGTCATAATATAAGATAAAAAGTAGAAAGTTCACAATTATGACAATAGGTCACAATTATGAGATAAAGTCAAAATTATTAGATACAACATAGAAATTATGACATACTAAGTCATAATTATGAGACAAAAAATCTAAATTATGACATTAGGTCTTAATTATGAGATAAAGTCCAAATTGAGAGATACAAAGTAGAAATTAAGACATATTAAGTCATAATTATGAGATAAGTCAAAATTATGACATAAGAAGTCTTAATTATGAGATAAAAGTAAAAATGATAACATTAGGTCATAATATGAGATAAAAAGAAGAAAGTTGTAATTATGAGATAAAGTCACAATTATGACATACTAAATCTTAATTATGAGATTAAAGAGTAACAGTTATCAGATATATGACATTAGGTCACAATTACGAGATAAAAGTCAAAATTATGACATAAGAAGTCTTAATTATGAGATAAAAGTAAAACTGATAACATTAGGTCAAAATTTGAGATAAAAAGTATAAAGTTGTAATGAGATAAAAAGACACAATTTTCAGATATGACATTAGACATAATTATGACATACAAAGTAAAAAGTATGACATGATTATAATTATGAGATACAAGTCAATATTATAATATAATATGAAATATAAATTAGAAAGTTGTAATTATGAGATAAAGTCACAATTATGACATTAGGTCACAATTATGAGATACAACATAGAAATTATGACATACTAAATCAATTATGAGATAAAAAGTCAAAATTATGACATGTATTATGACAAGAAGTCGTAATTATGATATAAAAAGTAAAAGATTATGACATTTGGTCATAATTAGGACATAAAAAAATCACAATTATGAAATTAGGTCATAATTATGGGATAAAAGTCAAAATGATGACATAAGAAGTCTTAATTATGAGGTAAAAAGTAAGAATGATAACATTAGATCATAATTATGAGACAAAAAGTAGAAAGTTGTAATTATGAGATCAAATGTTACAATTATCAGATAAAGTCATTAGGTCATAATTATGAGATAAAAAGTCGAAATGATGACATTAGGTCATAATTATGCATGAGACAAAGTCATTATGAAATCAAAAGTCAAAATGATGACATAGTCATAATTATGAGATATAATGTGAAATTATGACAACAGTGCATTGGACCTCCAGGGTAAGATTTGAGGAACCCTGTATTAGACCAATAGTATCGCGTTCAAAAATGACCAACGAGTTTTCATATTTGTTGTATTTAAAACTTGACTCTTCTGTAGTTATATCGTGTACTAAGACCGTTGGAAATGCAAAGCTGCGAGTTTCTAGGCTGATAAGATTAGGAACTACACTTCCATTCCGGCGTAATAGTCAAGGAAGTTTGCTGCCGTAATATGGCCGAAGCAGGCGGAGTATTATCAGAAATGAGTTCCCAGCCAGTTTAGCATTTGCACATGTGCTGCGTGGTATTACTGCTCCTGCTTCAGCCTTATTACGGCAGCAAACTTCCTTGACTGTTACGCCGGAATGGGAGTGTAGTTCCTACTCTTATCAGCCTAGAAAATTGAAGCTTTGCATTTCCACCGGTCTTAGTACACGATATAACTACAGAAGAGTCAAGTTTTAAATAGGACAAATATGGAAACTCGTTGGTCATTTTTGAACGCGATGCTATTGGTCTAATAGGATTCAATGATCTATGCTAAGCTATGCTAAAAGTGATATCGCCAGAACAGGAGAACGGCTGAATGGATTTCAAAACGGTAAAAATCATCTTATTAACTCGGGGGGAGTTGGAGAATGAGCCTATTTCCAAAAAAAGTGGAGTGTTCCTTTAAATAAAGTGTCAAGTCATAAATAATGTTGACTGTTATGACTTTTTTTCACAATCTCCACTTTATGTCAAAATTTTAACTTACTTTCTCATCATTTTGACTTTGTTCTCATAATGACATGTCATCATTTCCATTTTTGTGATTACTGTGGTCTTTTCCACACAAGAAACATCTAAGAAAAATACTGACACTGATATGTCGAGATACTAATACTGAAAGAGATCAAATTATGTCTTGTTTTTCCAATCTTCTGGTTGTTTTTCTAGGCTGATAAAGAGCACACGAGGAAAGCAGCACATGCACTAATAGTTTTATTAGTAAGGAGTTTGTTTCGGGCAGCAGATTAAGGGCATGTTTACGAGCGAGTTTTTACAGCGCAGCTTTTTTAGGGCACAAGGCCAGATCATTCGCTCTCTGAACACACACACACACACACACACACACACACACACACACACACACACTACACATATACTCGCCAAACGCCTTTCCTTTTCTCGCTGTTTCGTTCACATGAGTAAAAATACATTAAGTGCAGCTCAATCATGACAGTCACATGCTGTCTCTCTTTAGATTGAGCTCAAATAAGATTTGGGCCTCGAACGGGAGGTTGTTGAAATACCTCCGTGTTTATGCTCGAGGCATTTGAAATAGACCCCATAAAAAGACCCTCCCTGTAGATTATGCCCGTAATTGCCCTCGGGTTTATTTAAAGACCTAAAGAAGGGTTTAATTTGTCGGTTTCATGCAGCTAACACTGCAATCCTTCATTTCTGACACAATCAGTTTGAGCGTTAAACCTGGGGTATTTAAAGTAAAACGATCTCAGATAAAGGCAAAGGAAATTTGAAGCAATTTTTTACAAGCTTGTTGTTGCACAGAGAAATGTGTCAGAACAGCATGCAAGTTTGTGTACATGATTGTAAACGGTCTCTTTCAGGTCAACAGCTGTCATGCTGGAGCAACAGTTTGAAGGGAAGCTTGATGTGCAATTTAGTTCAACTGTTGACATGTTTATAGCTAATTAGCAGAAGGTTGTTGAAGATGTAAGTTCAGATCCTACTTAAGAAGCTACAGTTTCAAACTAGTTTTAATATGACGTGGCATAACTGTTTTTAACATTGATAATCAGAAATGTTTCTAAAGCAGCAAATCAGCATATGATTTCTGTAGGATCATGTGACACTAGAGTAATGATGCTGAAAATTCAGATTTGATCACAGAAATAAATTTCTTTCTGAAATATATTCACACAGAAACTTGATATATTGAATTGTAAGAAATGTTTAACAATATTTACTGATTTTACTGCATTTTTGCTCAAAAGTGCTGCATTTATTTAATTAAAAATACAGAAAAAAACTGTAATATTGTGAAATGTTAATGCAATTTAAAATAGAGGTTTTCTGTTTTAACATACTTTAAAATCTAATTTATTCCTGTGATGCAAAGCTGAATTTTCAGTATCATTACTCCAGTATTCAGTGTCACATGATCCTTCAGAATTTATTCTAAGATGCTTTTTTTTTCAGGTTTCTTTCATTTATAAAACATTAAAAAGAACAGCATTTATTTAAAATAGAGAACTTTTGTAACAATAAACACCTCGTACAAAGTTTGGGGTCAGTATTTTTTTCTTTCTTTCTCTCTTTGAAAGAAATGAATACTTTTATCCAGCAAGGATGTGTTAAATTGCTAAAAAAATGATAGTAAAGACTTTTGTCTAGGGAAGATTTGTATTTTGAATAAATGCTGTTCTTTTAAACTTTTTATTCATCAAAGAATCCTGAAAAAAGTATCACAGGTTCCAAAAAAACATTAAGCAGCACAGCTGTTTCCAACATTGATAATAAAAGTAATAAAATCAGCATATTAGAATGATTTCTGAAGGAGGTTTTCTATTTTAATATACTTTAAAATCTAATTTATTCCTATGATGCTAAGCTGAATTTTCAGTATCATTACTCATCTATCTAAATCATTCTAATATACTGATTTATTATAATTTTTTGGAACCTGTGATACTTTTTTCAGGATTCTTTGATAAATAAAACATTAAAAAGAACAGCATTTATTTAAAACAGAAAACTTTTGTAACAATAAACACCTCGTTCAAAGTTTGGGGTCAGACATTTTTTCTTTTTTTTCTCTCTTTAAGAGAAATGAATACTTTTATTCAGCAAGGATGTGTTAAAGTGATAGTAAAGACTTATATTGTTAGAAAAGATTTCTATTTTGAATAAATGCTGTTCTTTTTAACTTTTTATTCATCAAAGAATCCTGAAAAAAGTATCACAGGTTCCAAAAAAAAAAATAAGCAGCACAACTGTTTCCAACATTGATAATAAAAGTAATTTAAAATTTAAAAATTATTTATTTCAAAGAGAGAAAGAAAAAATTACTGACCTCAAACTTTAAACAAGGTGTTTATTGTTACAAAAGTTTTCTATTTTAAATAAATGCTGTTATTTTTAATGTTTTATTTATTAAAGAATGCTGAAAAAAGTATCATAGGTTCCAAAAAATTATAATAAATCAGCATATTAGAATGATTTCTGAAGGATCATGTGACACTGAAGACTGGAGTAATGGCTGATGAAAATTCAGCTTTGCATTACAGAAATAAATTACTTTCTAAAATATACTCACATAGAAACTAGATATTTTAAATTGTAAAAATATTTAACATTAATACTGATTTTACTGCATTTTTGCTTAAAAGTTTGGGATTGGTAAGATTTTTTTTATGATTTTTAAAGGAGACTTTTCTGCTCATCCTGGCTGCATTTATTTCATTAAAAAGACAGAAAAAACTGTAATATTGTGAAATGTTAATGCAATTTAAAATAGTGGTTTTCTATGTTAAAATATATACATACTATAAAATATATAGATACTTTAAAATATAATTTATTCCTGTGATCAAAGCTGAATTTTCAGTATCATTACGCCAGTATTCAGTGTCACATGATCCTTCAGAAATCATTCTAATATACTGATTTATTATAATTTTTTGGAACCTATGATACTTTTTTCAGGATTCTTTAATAAATAAAACATTAAAAATAACAGCATTTATTTAAAATAGAAAACTTTTGTAACAATAAACACCTTGTTTAAAGTTTGAGGTCAGTAATTTTTTCTTTCTCTCTTTGAAATAAATAATTTTTAAAAAAGTGATAGTAAAGACTTATATTGTTAGAAAAGATTTTTTTATTTTGAATAAATGCTGTTCTTTCAAACTATTTATTCATCAAAGAATCCAGAAAAAAGTATCACAGGTTCCAAAAAATATTAAGCAGCACAACCGTTTCCGACATTGATAATAAAAGTAATAAATCAGTATATTAGAATGATTTCTGTAAGATCATGTGACACTAAAGACTGGAGCAATGGCTGATGAAAATTCAGCTTTGCATCAGAGAAATAAATTATATTTTAAAGTATAATAAAATAAAAATGAAATGCAATAATATTTTATAATTTTACTTTTTTCCTGTATTTTTGATGAAATAAATGGAATTTTTAAAACACCAAATAATCTTACCAACCATAAACTTTTGAACAGTTGTGTAAGTTATTTATTTTATTGATTTATTTTTTTTTTATTTATTTTTTTTTTGGCGATATTTGGCAGGATTTATGTCAAATCAAACAAATTAGAGACTCTGTTCTAGATCTGAACAAACAAGTTGACTAAAACAAATCAAACATGTGACTGGAAATGCTACTCTTGTTCTCTAACCTCAAATGTGGCTTTATTCCTTCAAATCTGGTCTTTCTCTTTCAGATTCGGAGGTGTTGTCGGTGGTGGGCAGTACGTCTGGGGTCAGTATGTTGGATTGGGACCGTGATTCAGACGAATGGGAGAAGCAGTTACAACGCGAGCTGCTTCTGATCCAAAGACAGCAGCAGATCCAGAAACAGCTGCTCATCTCTGAGTTCCAGAAACAGCATCAGAACCTGCTGAGACAACATCAGGCCCAGCTTGAGGAGCACATCAAGGTACAAGCCTTCAATTACTATGACCTCAGGTGGAAACAAACTGCAGAGCTAATGACAGAAACAGTGCAAGTTTAACTCTGCTAAGACTGTCAAACTCAATTCACGTCGCTGTTTGTGTCAGATATTTGTAGACCGGATGAAGCTGATCTTCCTATATGAAGCAGGTCAGTGTGGTTTAAGGTCATTTGTCTGACCTGCCGGAAAGAGTTGCTCAGTCAACAGTTACTGAGCTTAATCTCATTACTTCTGTGTGTGAAGCAGTGCAATGTGAGTGAATGAGTGTGTATATGCACAATTGTTTTTGTGATTATAAAATTTCTAAATTCTAAAAGTTGCAAGTAAATTTCACAACTAATTACAAAGAAACAGCAAGTAATGCATTAAATTTAACATGCTATTTAGATTCCTTGTAAACTGTACTGTACTGCTGATTAGTCACTGAGGTTAATCAACAATTATCAAAGTGTTGGCCTTCTGCACTTAAATGCCGCAGCATTTTTTTTAAAGCTTTTAAATGATTGAATAGTTCACCCAAAACTAAAGATTTGCTGAAAATGTGCTCAGCCTCAGGTCATCCAAGATGTAGCTGAGTTTGTTTCCTCATCAGATTTGCAAAAATGTAGCATAGCATTACATACACTTGCTCACCAATAGTGAATGGGTGCCGTCAGAATGAGAGTTTATAAAAACATAACAAGTAATCCACACCACTCCAGTCCATCAGTTAACATCTTGAGAAGACAAAAACTGTGTTTTTATAAAACAAATCCTACATTAAGATGTTTTTAACTGCTTCCATAATAACACATTCTCCAGTGAAAAAGTCGCCTGATCTGAATCTGGAGAGAAATCTGCAGAGATTAAGCACTGTTTACAAGCCAAAATAGCTCTAAACAAATATAAAAATAAAAACATGATAATACACGATGTGAGAGACAACAGAAAATGTACTTTTTCACTGGAGGAAGCGTTATTATGGATTATAGACTCAACAGTTTAAAGTTAAAAACATCTTAATGATGGATTGTTTCTTTCTCTTTTTTTTTGGAACCTTTGGATACTTTTTTTCAGGATTCTTAGATGAATAAGTTAAATCAATTTAACACATATTGCTGAATAAAATTATTAATTTCTTTCAAAGAGAAAAAGAAAGAAACACCAAACTTTGATGGAGGTGTTTATTGTTACAAAAGTGCTGCTGGACTGGAGTGGTGTAGATTACTTGTGGATTATTGTGATGTTTTTATCAGCTGTTTGGACTCTCATTCTGACGGCACCCATTCACTGTAGAGGATCTGTGAGCAAGTGATGGATTGCTACATTTCTCCAAATCTGATGAAGAAACAAACTCATCTACATCTTGAATGGCCTGATGGTGATCCACATATTTAGCAAATGTTCATTTCTGGATGAACTATTCCTTTAATCTTAATGTTTAAAAAATGTTTTCATTTATTTTTACTTTTTCTTTATAAATGAATGCCACTTGCTGTCATATTTTGTTATTGAATACATGACATTCATACAAAAAGGGCCTTAAATACCCAAATACTTCTTGGCTCCGCTATCTATCGTGATTATATCAATGGCACATGCCACTTTGATCTTCAAATACAGGTGCATCTCAATAAATTAGAATTTTGTGGAAAAGTTTATTTATTTCAGTAATTCAACTCAAATTGTGAAACTTGTGTATTAAATAAATTTAATGCACACAGACTGAAGTAGTTTAAGTCTTTGGTTCTTTTAATTGTGATGAATTGGCTCACATTTAACAAAAAAAAAAAAAACAATTCACTATCTCAACCAATTAGAATATGTGACCCTGGACCACAAAACCAGTCTTAAGTCGCTGGGGTATATTTGTAGCAATAGCCAAAAATACATTGTATGGGTCAAAATTATTGATTTTTCTTTTATGTCAAAAATCATTAGGAAATTAAGTAAAGTAATATGCATTAGTAATATGCAAATTAATTAGTAATATGCATTGTTAAGAACTTAATTTGGACAACTTTAAAGGTGATTTTCTCAGTATTTTGATTTTTTTGCACCCTCAGATTCCAGATTTTCAAATAGATGTATCTCGACCAAATATTGTCCTATCCTAACAAACTATACATCAATAGAAAGCTTATTTATTGAGCTTTCATATGATGTATATATCTCAGTTTTGTAAAATTTAACCTTATGACTGGTTTTGTGGTCCAGGGTCACATATGGTGACATGCCAATCAGCGTATCAACTCAAAACACCTGCAAAGGTTTCCTGAGCCTTCAAAATGGTCTCTCAGTTTGGTTCACTAGGCTACACAATCATGGGGAAGACTGTTGATCTGACAGATGTCCAGAAGACAATCATTGACACCCTTCACAAGGAGGGTAAGCCTCAAACATTCATTGCTAAAGAAGCTGGCTGTGCACAGAGTGCTGCATCCAAGCATGTTAACAGAAAGTTGAGTGGAAGGAAAAAGATGCACATTTGGGTGAACTTCACAAGGAATGGACTGAGGCTGGGGTCAAGGCATCGAGAGCCACCAAACTCTGACGTGTCAAGGAATTTGGCTACAGTTGTGGTATTCCTCTTGTTAAGCCACAGACAACATCAGCGGCATCTTACCTGGGCTAAGGAGATATAGAACTGTTGCACAATGGTCCAAAGTCCTCTTTTCAGGTGAAAGCAAGTTTTGTATTTCATTTGGAAACCAAGGTCCTAGAGTCTGGAGGACGGGTGGAGAAGCTCATAGTCCAAGTTGCTTGAAGTCCAGTGTTAAAGGATTAGTTCACTTTCATAACAACAATGCACAGATAACGTACTCACCCTCTTGTCATCCAAGATGTTCATGTCTTTCTTTCCTCAGTCGTAAATAAATTTTGTTTTTTTGAGGAAAACATTTCAGGATTTCTCTCTCTTTATAATGGAGATGGATGGCGCCCCTAAGTTTGAACTTCCGAAATGCAGTTTAAACGCAGCTTCAAAAGGCTCTAAACTATCCCAGTCCAGGAGGAAGGGTCTTATCAAGCGAAACGATCGGTTATTTTCGAAACAAAATGACAATTTATTTCATTTTTAACCTCAAATGCTCGTCTTGTCTCATCTCTGCGCAGCACATTCGAAGTGTGTGTGATTCGGGCAGTGTTGCCAGATCAGGTTGACGATTTCCAGCCCAAAAGCTCACCAAAACCCGCCCACTTCAACAAAAACCAGCCCAAATTTTAACTGCCAAAATAATGAGAATTGTATTGCCATGTCAAGGTTGATAAGGACCATTTTTATCTCTTCAAAAAAAGAATAATGACAAAATAAAATAAATATAAAACAATTTCACAGGAATATGGATCAAAACAGTCCGAAAATATGTGTAGAATGTTCAGAAATCTTTTCAAAGTGGAAATTAACCGATGACTTTAACCCTTGGAAAAACGCATGCATCATTTTCAATGTCCAGAGTAAAAAATATGCTAATTTCTGTGCAAAAAGTGCACAATAAAATGATGAGAAACAAATGTAATGTAAAACCCCGTCACTCACAAGTGATCACGTCTCACTAACGTAAAAGACGTAAATTGATTGACAGGTCTCTGTTAAACTAAACCAGTAAGGGTTACGTTAAGCAAAAATGAGTTGATGACTGCACTACACACTATAATACTGTGATACTTTGAGCTCGAACGTACTAAAATAACATGACTAATGATAAAAGTGAAGAAAAAAACAGCTGATTGGGCGGCTTTTAATTTTTTAAAGCAGCCCAAATTTTGTCTACCCGCCCAATGCGTTATTCTCCGGTCCAAGCCGATCAAAAGAAGCCCAATTGGGTGGAAACCCGCCCAATCTGGCAACACTGGATTCGGGTAAATACAGTTAGGGTACGTCTAAAAACTCCCATCTCATTTTCTTCCCTAACTTCAAAATCGCCTTAGATCGCTGCAAAAGTACCAACATAGTGTTCACAAAGTGAACATACAAAGAAACTCAAACGCCCTTAGCAAAAAAAAGGTAAAAACCGCATTGTAGGACGATTTTGACATTGAAGACATAAACGAAATGGGAGTTTTTAGACGTACCCTAACTGTATTTACCCGAATCACACACACTTTGAATGTGCTGCACAGAGATGAGACGAGCATTTGAGGTTAAAAAGTATATAAATTGTCAATTTGTTTTGATAATAACCGATCGTTTCGCTAGATAAGACCCTTCCTCCTCGACTGGGATACTTTAGAGCCTTTTGAAGCTGCATTTAAACTGCATTTCGGAAGTTCAAACTTCGGGGCTCCATCCATCTCCATTATAAAGAGAGAAATCCTGAAATGTTTTCCTAAAAAAAAAACATAATTTCTTTAAGACTGAGGAAAGAAAGACATGAACATCTTGGATGACAAGGGGGTGAGTACATTATCTGTGCATTGTTGTTATGAAAGTGAACTCATCCTTTAAGTTTCCACAGTCTGTGATGATTTGGGGTGCAGTGTCATCTGCTGGTGTTGGTCCATTGTGTTTTTTGAAAACCAAAGTCACTGCAGTCATTTACCAAGAAATTTTAGAGCACTTCATGCTTCCTTCTGCTGACCAGCTTTCTAAAGATGCTGATTTAATTTTCCAGCAGGATTTGGCACCTGCCCACACTGACAAAAGCACAAAGTTGGTTAAATACCATGATGTTGGTGTGCTTGACTGGCCAGCAAACTCACCAGACCCGAATCCCAGAGAGAATCTATAGGGTATTGTCAAGAGTAAAATGAGAAACAAGAGAGCAAGAAATTGGCAGATTACTTATCAATTAAACACATCAAAGAAAGGCAAATTCTAACAAAATATCGACTCAGTGACCATGAATTAGAAATAGAAAAAGGAAGACACAAAAACATGGATTCCTAGAGAACAGCGAATGTGTAAACATTGTAACTCCAGTCAAATAGAGGATGAGAAACACTTTCTTCTTGTCTGCCCCAAATACACCACTACAAGGCAAATCTTCTTTCCACAATTTGAAGCATTGAATTGTTCATTTTTGTCTCTAAATGACTCAGAGAAATTACATTATATACTCGGAGAGGATGATGTGGCAGTCAAAAAATGTTTTTATTGGTCTTATGAAGTATTCTAATTGGTTGAGAGTGAACTGGTGGGTTTTTGTTTAAATGTGAGCCAAATCATCACAATTAAAAGAACCCACGACTTAAACTACTAAAGTCTTTTTTTCTTTTTTTTAAACTTAAACTGTATGTTTATGGTTATTTTCTCTGTTTCAGCTCCAGCAGGCTCTGTTAACTATACGGCAGCAACAGGAGGTGTTCGCTGAGGAGCGTCGGCTGGTGTGTGAGGAGGAGAGAGAGGAGGCGCGGGACGAGGAGAAGGAGCTTCACAGGAGGGAGACGCAGAAACACCAGCACCACAGACGGAAGGAGCGATCTAAAGAAAGTAAGTCAACAATTGTTTCCTGACATGAGGCCTCAGAGACAGTCATTTCAACTTTAATTTGATCATTTTGATAATTCCCTGAACTAGTCCTATTGTGCTTTTATTTATGATATATCTGGGACATGTACAAGTGTATCAAAAACAATGACAGTATTTTTGTTTTTGCTTGTATTTTTGTGTCTGCAAACTTTTTCTATATGACTTAATGCTGCAGATTGCTTCATTCACCACTAGGTGACGCTGTTTCTGCATATAACTTGAGCAAAGTGAGAATATTAAATAATTAAAATGCATTGAATTCATTATATCAAAATAGTAATGTTTTTAAGTTGTATTATTTTTTCTCAATTAAAATGTAATTTTATTTGTTAAGCATACTTAGAAAATAGATAGCATAGAGCAAATTAGATTTTTTAAATTACTAGATTACAAAGAAGCATTATTAGGTTTTAAAACAAACAAATCTATTAACCCAAATAGTAAAATGTATGAAGCAAATATTTCATTGTACATTTAATATTTAAAAATGTAATTAAAATTAAATATTTAAAACATAATCATGAATTATATTTGAATAAAATTATATTTAGATATTAAAATATAAAATTATATGAAAGTATGCTTGAGATAATCATAAAGTCATAAACAATATACAGCCAATAAGATGTTTAATTACTAGATTAATAACTAGATATGTATGAATTTTGAAATATGTCAAATATTTAATTTTATAATTAATATTTAAATATTAAATTATGACATTAATACCTTTTTCAGAAATTTTAATTGGCATTTTTTGTTAAGCATACTTAATTTATAAAATATTAATAATGAAATAGATAAATATATATATATATATGAATTTTAAACTATGTGAAATATTACATTTTAATCTTAATATTTAAATATAAAATTAGAATTACTACAATTACTATATATTAATAACTTTTTTTGTCAAGCATACTTAAAAAAGAGACAGCATAAAGCTAATTAGATATTTTAATAATATCTAATTATTAAAAAAATAAAAATATCTAATTAATAATGAAATACATAAATACATATGAATTTGAAAATATGTGAAATAATTATTTTAAACTTAAATTTTAAACTTTAAATATAAAATTATAATTACTAGAATTACTAGAATAATAATAATAAAATTATAATTAATAAAATAATATCATATCATCGTATAATTACATATCATATTTACATTAAATTTAAATAAAATTATACTGGTATATTAAAATACAAAATTATATAAAAGTATGCTTGAGATAATGTCATAGAGATTGCATACACAAAATTAAATTTTAAATGAATAGATTAAAAAATTAAATACATAAATATGAACAAATAGCTAGAAAATATATTCCATTTGTGAAGTTATATTTAATATTTAAATTGCACATTAAATATACATATAAAATAACATTTTTGTACGGATCCATATTAATTGTAAATCTTTAAATGAATAACATATAATCTGACAGCTAATGCTTTAATCTGTCATAAAGTCTAACTCAGTTTGTAACTTGTTCTCTGCAGGTGCGATGGCAAGCACTGAAGTTCGTCAGAAGTTGCATGACTTTCTAATGAATAAATCAGCTAAAGACCCAGTGTCTGGCGCCGGTTACCCTCTCAGCCGCTCAAAACTGTGGTACAGGTACATCAGCCTCCTGCACCTCCATTCAAAAACATTATACTGCAGATTTGTGCATTTTAGACTCCTTTTCCATGTGAATGTTTAATAAAACAATAGGATTTGAGCAGAATCTAAATTATGAGCAGTGTAAGATGATGCTGATGATGTCATCTCTCATAGCTCCGCCCACCCGGGTCTGGCAGAGCAGAGCTCGCCTCCTCTAGGAGAGACTCCGCCCACCTTCAAATACCCTCTGACCTCCGGCCTGGACTACAGAGAGGACTTCCCTCTCAGGAAGACTGGTATGTCAGAGTTCAGAGGTCATGCCATCCTATGATCCTTACAAAATCACCCTAATCTAAGACATGTTTGGAAGTCTTCAGGTTTAGGGCAGTGCGAAGGGTGTGTATGCTTCTTAAATGAGATTATATACACAAGTCTTTTACTGTAAGTCCATGTGTTTGCATAATATTGCTTATGGCTGTGTTTGGTTGGTCTTAATTTGAATAGATCTGTTTCAAAACCTTGAGAGCTGCCTTGTTGTTTACTTTCTAAATAGGCAACTGTCTTCTAAGGCAGCGTGTAAGAAGTTTGCCCATTGCAAAATATATATTTTTTACCCAATGTCTTTCCAGTAATATTTCTCTAAAATAATAATAATAATTAAACAATTATGATACATTTACTTAAGCAGCAGAATTATATAAGATATTGTCTTGCTATCTAAGAAATTACTTAAATTAGATTAATGCTATTATTATTATTTATTTATTTATTTATTTTGCCTTGAAGCAAGGAAAACATCTGCCGAATGCCGAATTTTTCATACCCCACTTCCTCATAAACTCATTTAATTTTGAGACAGTTTAGAGAAAACTGTAATATTGCAGAAAATAACATTTTAAGCCATTTTGCATGTATCTTATATATATATATATAAGTATATACATAAGTATATATATAGAATTTATAATTAAATAAATATTTATTTAATATTTTTTATAATTTTTTAAAGATCATTTTATATAATTTTATATTATTCATTTTATAATAATAATAATTTTTGTTTTTGCGCAGTTTGTACTCGCTCAGTTTTTCCTTTTTTCCAATACAAAATATTTTTAAAGTTTTAAATTAAAATTTCTATATTAGAAATTTTTTTATATTATTTGATATATTTTTATATAATTAATTTTATAATAAGATTTTTTTTTTGCGCAGTTTGTACTCGCTCAGTTTTGTGTTGTTTTTCAGTACAAATATATAAATATTGTTAAATCAAGATACATTTACATAAGAAATAAAATGCGTTAACTTATATTATAACTAATATTATATATAATATATATAAATGTTATAAAATATTGTTTAAAAAAACTAAGTGGGTTTATGCTTAATAAAACAATTATAAAAAATGATAAAAATATTATAAATTATATAATTATTATAAATCATTTTATTTCTGCAATATTACATTTAAGTATTGTTTTTTTTGAGTTTATTAAGTTTATAAGGAAGTGGGCTATAAAAAATAATCTTGTTTTACCTTTGAATTAAGTTTCATAAAGTTTCAATATCTGTCAAAAGAGGCCAGAACAATAAACCTAATTCAGAGGGAAAACAATATTAATTTTCTGACCTCATATTGACAGATTATGACAGATATTTTTCTTTCTTTTTCTATCTTTATTTTTAGATATTTGTAAAAATAACTGAATAAATAAATGCAAAACAAATGAAGTAAGAAAATATTTTTTTCCCGGTGCAAAATATAGTCAATAGTCCAATTTTAATTCCATATTCAGTACTGAATAAATATATTTTTTAATCAACATATATATATATATATATATATAATTTTTTTTTTTTTTTTTTTACTTTATTTGACCAAAAGTGTAATTCTTGTCTATTTAGGGTGCTCACAAGGTTTTGGAACAGAGCCGGGTGACCTGCAGCCATTGCGATATGAGCTGATGTGTGTTCCTGCCGCTCGTGCTGAATATAACAGCATTACAGGAGTGTCACGGGGGCCCGGCGGAGGTGACACTGCCTAAATGTTTGCAGATGAATCTGGCCGATATTTAATCACCGGGGTCAGGAGTCAACTGAGCATGTCACTGGGCGCAGCGGCCTGTGGGCACAGCTAAATGGGGCCGGTGAGTGACCCTGTTTAGCTTTAGGGTCAGCGCGGTGAGAATGACCACGCTTGTGCCCGCTGAACGCCCCGGGGCGGCCGCTGCAGAGGTTTGCAAACAATTAGCCAGCGGAGGGGTTCTAGAGATGGACCGGGTCCGGCTCTCTGGCCCCTAATCAGAGCACAGAGGTTAACAGGAAGTAGGTGGCTTTGGGTCGTACGGGGACGAATCACCTCAGAGGAGCGTTCAGGATGGTCACTGTGAGCATTTGACCTTTGACCTCCTGTCTTTGGGATTGTTTTGCATGTTTAATTGTCTGCTGGGTTAAAAAGTCTGAGTGCTTAGTGACAGTAATGTTTAGTGGTTTGGGTCGGTATGCTTTTTGTAATGTTTTTGAACAGTGTACTCATTAAAGCTGTATTAATTTGATCAATAGTTATATACTTGATTTATTACTCTTTTCTATGGAAGCCCGTTTTCGCCACTTCATAAAAAATAAAAAAGGGGCTTTTTTTTCTTACAATTGCCAGTTTACATCTTACAATTCGGACTTTTTTCTCAAAATGCCGAGTTTATATCTCACAATTCCGAGAAACAAAGTCAGAATTGCAAGTTATAAAGTCAGAATTGCAAGATTAAAAACTGGCAATTGCGAGTTATAAAGTCAGAATCGTGAGACAAACTCGTCATTTTGAGAAAAAGTCAGAATTGCAAAATATAAACTCAAAATTCTGACTTTTTTTCTCAGATTGCGAGTTATATCTCACAATTGTGACTTATTAAGTCCGAATTGTGAGATATAAACTCACAATTCTGAGAACAGTCTTATTTCCCCCTCAAAACTGGACTTTATAAATAACAATTGCGAGTTTATACCTCACAATTCGGTCAGAAATGTGATTTTTTTACTTGCAATTGCATAAACTCGCAATTTAAAAAGTCAGAATTGCAAAATATAAACTCAAAATTCAGATTTGTTTTCTGAGATCGCAAGTTTATATCTAGCAATTGTGACTTTTTTTCTTAAATTGTGAGAAATAAAATCGCAATTTTGAGAACACTGTCTTTTCCCCCCTCAAAATTGGACTTGTGTAATATAAACTGGCAACTGCGAGTTATAAAGTCAGAATTGTAAGACACAAACTCACATTTTTGAGAAAACAGTCAGAATTCTGACTTTTTCTCAGAATTGCAAGTTTATAACTCGTAATTCTGACTTTATAACACACAATTACAAATTCTAACTAATAAGTTCATATCTTGCAATTCTGACTTTATTTCTCGCAACTGTGAGTTTATATCATGCAATTCTAAGAAAAAAGTCAGAATTGTGACTTTATATCTTGCAATTTCAAGTTTATATCTCATAATTTTGACTTTATAACACGCAATTGCCAGTTTATATCTTACAATTCCGAGAAAAAAAGTCGCAATTACCTTTTATTTAGCGGTGCAAATGGGCTTCTATAGTTTTCTATGAAAGCTTGTTTCTGCCACAGGAAAAAAAAAAAAAAAAAAAGTCAATTATGACTTTTTATATCACAATTCTTACTACTTTCTTATGAGAAAACTAATTATGAGATATAAACTCAGAAATGTGAAATTGAAATGCGCAATTCTGAGAAGAAAGGCCCGGATTGTGAGATAGAAAGTTTACAGAATGTTCTGTGAAAAAAAGACAGAATTGTGATTGTGAGATATAAATTGAAAGAAAAAGGTTCAAATTCACAGTTTATATCATGCAATTCTGACTTTTTTTCTCATAACTGTGAGTTTATATGCAATTTTGACTTTTTTTTCTCAGAATCTGGCAATTACCTTAAGTTGTTTTCCATTTTTATTACTTTTTCATTTTTTCAACAGGATTCCATAGATTATTATTGTGACATCTGTTAAAAAGCTGAATTTTCAACATCATTACTCCAGTCTTCAGTCTTCATGATCCTTCAGAAATCATACTAATATGCTAATTTGCTGCTTAGTAAACATTTCTACATTTTTATCAATGTTAAAAACAGTTGTGCTGTTTAAAAGTTTTGTGGAAACTGATATACATTTAGTTTTTCCAGGATTCTTTGATCAATAAAATCTAAGAATTTAAAAATATACATTTGAAAAAGATACTTTATTAACATTTTTTAAAATGTCTTTACTCTTACTTTTGATCAATTTAATGCAGTCTTTCTGAATAAAAATATTATTTTCTGACCTCAAACTTTTGAAAGTTAGTGCACATAGTGATGGAAAAAGTACCTTTGCAAACACAAAGCTTTTCCAGGAACTTGTATTTGAGTCAACATGATCAGATATTTTCTGCATATTTCAGCGTCTGGTTGCAAGGCTGATTTCGAGATGAGTTTGCAGAGGAAGGTGATACGCCTGACTCTATGATAAGACTGAAACTCCTTTCAAAGGAAACGTAAAAATAGACCTGGTTTTCATCCAGGCACTGTTTTCACGGAATTTCCAGCCTGGCCAAAAAACCGGGAGGCTCAGCGGGCCGGAATACCGCAAACCTCCGGGGAGATTTCTCCTGAGCGCAGGGGTCTGCGCCGCCTCGGGCCGCGTCGGAGATCAGTGCGAAACCCCGGGATGTCTTTTCATCCCTTCTCAATAACTCAGGTAACAGCTTTTAAAAAGAGGCCCGTCCGGTACATTAGGGGGGATACAAAAACAACAGGAACGACGCAAAGACGGGGGAAAAAAAATGAGAAGAAAAACAGCCTGCATTTTTGTCAATGGAATAATTTGTCTACGCTGACAAGACGGTCTGCAGGGCCACTTCCTGCGGCTCCGGTTTCAGACCGTAGATCAGAACGAACAAAGATAGAGCCGAGGCGGCCAATTAAAACACAAAACACCTCTCTGTGCCTGAAGGGAATGATTTTTAGGCTTTTTTATGGGTGTAATCATTCCCACAGTTTCAAGATGTACTGCTCACAAAACATGGAAAAATTATGTTTTTATGTATGAATTCATAATGTCCTGTCTTTAGGGTTGCCAGGTCTGCGTAACAAAACCAGCCCAAGTGCTACCAAAAGTTGAAATTGCTCTAAAACAGCATATTTCTTATTCAACTGAAATTGCGTTCCCATTTCTTCCGGGAAAACTGCAGACTTGGCAACACTTGGTAGATTCTCCTGTTTTGAATAAATGTTTTAAAGTAGGGTTGCCAGGTCTACGCAACAAAACCAGGCCCAAATTCTGCTCAAAACTAATCCAATTGCGTTTCTGGGCAAACTGGCTATCAAAATCCCTCTAAAATCATGTTCCTAGGTATTAAAACCACCTTCCAGGGTGTTCCACCTTGGTCAAAATCGCGTTCCGGGGGGCAACCCAGGGACTAATAAAAGCTCCTCTCGGCAACAAGTAGCCCAATTTTGCAGGAAAGCAGCAGACTAGTCAACAGTGATACACTCTCCTGTTTTGAATAATGTTTTGAAGTAGGGTTTGTTAGGTCTACGCAACAAAACCAGGCCTAAATTCTGATCAAAACTTGTCCAATTGCATTCCTGGGCAAACTGGCTTTTAAAATTGAATCAGTGGTGATCTTCATTAATAAAATCTACATAAAAAATCCAGCCCAAATGCTACCAAAATTAACCCAATTGGCAAATTGGTACATTATCACTCTAAAATCATGTTTCCATGGATTAAAACCAGTTTCCAGGGTGTTCCACCTTGGTATCGGTTTTGAATGACGTTTTGAAGTAGGGTTGCCAGGTCTGCATAACAAAACCAGCCCAAATGCTACTTAAAAGTAGTCCAATCGCATTTTGAGGCAAATTGGGTATCAAAATCAACCCAGGGACTAAAAAAAAAAAAAACGACAACAGCACATGAGTAGCCCAACTCTGCGGGAAAACAGCAGACTAGACAACACTAGTAGACATATTGATGTAGGGTTGCCAGGTCTGCATAACAAATCCAGCCCAAATGTTACCAAAACAAACCTAATAGGCAAATTGGCTATCAATATCACTCTAAAATTGTGTCCTTCCTACTCGATCGAAATTGCATGGGGTTGGGGAACCCATTTCCTGGGGAAAACTGCATATTTGGCAACACTGGTAGATTCCCCTGATTTGAATGACATATTGATGTAGGGTTGCCAGGATAACAAAACAATCCCAAATGCTACTCAAAATTGCATGGCAATTTACAAGGCAAATTGGCTATCAAAAATCACTCCAAAATTGTGTTCTGTGGGATAAAACCATCCTCCAGGGTGTTCCACCTTGGTCGAAATTGCATTCTGAAAGGAACCCAGGGACTTCAAAAAAAAGAAAACCAGGGAAAATAGTATAAGAGTAGCCAATTCTACAGGAAAACAGGAGCAACACTGGTAGATGCTTCTGTTTTGAATGACGTTTTAAGAAAGGGTTGCCAGGTCTGTGTGACAAAACCAGCCCAAATGCTACTCAAAACTAGTCCAATTGTGTTCTAGGGCAAAAAAAAAAACAACCCGTGGCAACAGTGTAAAAGAAGCCAAATTCTGCGGGAAACCTGTGGACTTGGCAACACTGTTGAATTATGTTTTAAGGTAGAGTTGCAAGATTAGTGGTGATCTTTATTAAAATAATTTTTAATAAAATCTGCATAACAAATCCAGCCAAAATGCTACCAAACTAACCCAATTGACAAATTGGCTATCAATCTGTCACTCTAAAATTGCGTCCTTCCTACTCGATCAAAATTGCATGGGGTTGGGGAACCCATTTCCTGGGAAAACTGCATATTTGGCAACACTATTAGATTAACCTGTTTCGAAGGACATATTGATGTAGGGCTGCCAGGTCTGTATAACAAAACAATCCCAAATGCTACTTAAAACATAAACCTAATTGGCATATTGCTATCAATATCACTCTAAAATTGCATCCTTCCTACTCGATCGAAATTGCATGGGGTTGGGGAACCCATTTCCTGGGGGAAAACTGCATATTTGGCAACACTGGTAGATTCCCCTGTTTTAAATGTCATAGGGTTGCCAGGTCTAAATAACAAAACAAGCCCAAATGTTACTCAAAACTGCATGGCAATTTACAGAGCAAATTAGCTATCAAAAAACCTGGCAAACAGTATAAGAGTAAGCCAATTCTGCAGAAAATCGGTTTGAGAAAGGGTTGCCAGGTCTGTGTGACAAAACCAGCCCTAATGCTACCTAAGACTAGGGCAAATTGGGTTTCGCTTCAACCCGCAGACTGAAAAAAAACACACCCGTGGCAACACTGTTAAAAGAAGCCCAATTCCGTGGGAAACCTGTAGACTTGGCAACACTGTTTTGAGGCCTCATTCCCAGTAGATTCCCGCTCAGATTGGGGGTGACGGCTGTCCATGAAGGTAGCGTTTGTTCTTTGCCCTGGTCAGGACCTTCACGACCGAATGATTGACAGGTGTGAAGGGAGGCGGGACACTGAGTGTGTGTGATGTGAAGGCGACAGGTCTGTTTATGTAAGGAAAGAGAACAGCGGGAGACACACTGCAATACTGCTAGTGCAAGCATCACTGTTACAACTAGTCATTTGAACAAAACCGTATTGTTAGTTCTCAGTATTAATGTCGTGTGTGTCAGCATGCAGCGTTTGGCCTCTAGACATGAAGGATTTCTCAAAGCATGTGCGTTGTGGCTTAGTCACTTCAGAGGAGCTGAAGCTGTAAGTTAGCTCAGATGAGAAGCATGTGGTAATGTCGGCGGTGTGTACATATGGAACTGGTCAGCAGCAGCTAAAAAAAAGGCCTGGCAGGTGCACGTGAGATTTCGGTGGACGGAGTCGCTGTGTACCTCCGTCCCGCAGGTGTTTGTTTAAGGAAGTTTGAGTCGGGCTACGCTGAAAATGCCCTTTAATGACGTTACCCAACGTAAACATGCCGACCGCTCAGCGTATTTTCCCTGCGAATTAAAAACGTGTAAATCCTTCCCGCTAATTGCTGGGCAAATATTTATGCGGTATTTTTCTAATAGCTCTTATTCATCATGTGTCAGAGAGACTAAATTACAGTATTTCCCCGGCGCTGTAATCTCGTCCAAGTGCTCCTGAAACTCAAAGCATCCTTTTCATTACGAATGGCCTTTTTGGTCAGCCGTCTTTAATTTTATTAATCATCTATGTGGGGTTCTTTAATTGCTTGTTACATTTTTCTGGCTTAACAGCCAAAAAATTGCATGTTGGGGTTTTCCCGAATGAGAGCCGTAGGACTGAAGGGTTACAGTGGTGGTAAAAACTTTTGTGGAAACTCAAAACTTCCTTTTCTTTGAAACTATGCATGATTTATGCCTTATATTTTTATTATATTTAAGTAAAAATACAATTATATTTCATTCAAATTTTTTACTTTACTTCTTTATAATATTTTAAAGTTATCTTTTAGGGTAAGATTTGTTTTAATTTTTAAATATTTTTCATAAACTTTATTTTGTCAACAGGTTATCTTTTAGGAGTAGGATTTTTATTTTATTTTATTTTATTAAAAATACTATTATATTAGTTTTCAATTTTATTTCATTATTTTGTTACACATTTTTATTTTATTTTAACATTATTCATAAACCTTGTGAAGAGGTTATCTTTTAGAAGTACAATAGTCATCTTATTTTATTATTACTATAAATGTAATTATGGGGGTAGGATGTAGTCATTTTACTTTATTTTATTAAAATTACTATTATATTTTATTTTATTATTTTGCTAAAAAATATTTTAGATTATTTTATTGTATTTAACTATAAATACAATTATATTAGTTTTCAATTTTATTTTATTATTTTGTTACACATTTTTATTTTATTTTAACATTATTCATAAACTGGTGTGAAGAGGTTACCTTTTAGAAGTAGAATAGTCATCTTATTTTTTTATTATTACAAATGTAATTACATTTAATTTCCATTTTATATAGAAGGTTATAAATGATGTTTATTTTTTAGCATTTTGTTAAACTTTTTTTTTTATTCTAAAGTTATCTTTCAGGGATAGGATTTGTATTTTATTTTAAAATATGCATAAACTTTTTTTGTCATCAGGTTATCTTTTAGGAGTAGGGTTTTATTTTGTTGTATTTTAAATACAATAATATATTTTTTAGATTATTATAATTGTAGTTATAATTATATACAATAAAAAACTAACATGTTTGACATAAAAAGATAAAAGCAAATTTTAACAAAATAAAATAAATATCTTTTAGGGCTAGGATTTTTTTTATTATTATTTAAATTTTTTTAAAAAAATGTTATATTTTAGGGGTTGTCATTATAGGATTTTATTTTATTTATTATTATAAATTTATTTACATACTAAATTTTTTTTCTGTGTATATTTATTTATATACTAAATTTAATTTAACTATTTAATTTTCTTTGCCTCTTTATTATTTTGTTACACATTTTACATCATAAATACAATTATATTATATTTAAATTTTATTTGATTATATTTTATTTCAGTTATCTTTTAGTGGTAGGGTGTAGTTGTTTTATTTTATTTTTTTATTATAAATACAAATATTTAACTTCAAATGTATTTTATTTTCGTTTTAGTATAAATAAAATTATATAAAATGTATTTTTTTAATGCATTTGTATTTTATTTCATTTTAAAGTTCTAGGATTTTTATTTTATTTGTAAATGATTCATAAACAGTTTTTTGTCAACCAGTTATCTTTTAGGGGGAGGATGTAGTCATTTTGTTTTATTTAATTAATTTTTTTTATTTTAAAAACAATTACTTTTAATTGACTTTTTAAAGACATTAATGTTTATTTTATTTTTTAAAGAACTGAAGTATACTCTCATGAATCAATCTTGGCAATAGAAAGTGTGTGTGTGTGTGTGTGTGTGTGTGTGTGTGTTTATTTTCATACTCCTCATCTCCTTTCATCTGTGCTCTCAGCCCACAGTGTGTTGTAATCACATTGAGCTCCTGATGTGTGTACGTTTGATGCCCACTCAGCGGTCAGACCGGCGGTAGGTGGCGTCTACCGGGCGGCTGGCTTTCCATCTCAGCCTGAGTAAAATCCAGGGAATTTTGGGACTCCACAGGTCACAGTCAGACATAAAAATGAGGATTTCCCCTTTTTCCAGGCCAAATCTCTCTCTCTCTTTCGCTCTTGCTCTCTCTGTCGGTGCCGATATCTCTATGTTGGTTTAAACACGGCTACCGTCGAGGTCTGTGGTTGGCAGGCTGGCAGGTACCGGACTCCTACAGCCAGTGGAGACGGTTATAATGTCCTCCAGATGAACGATGGAACTGATCTTACAGTTCTTACCTCATTACAGCTGCTAGATATCCCAGAATTCCTGAGTTCGGCTGGACCGCGGCCACACATTCACTCAGCAGGTTCTGTGAGCTGCCTGTCAGAATACTTGTATATGTGTGCTGAGGTCTCTATTTGTATTATTTTATTTCATTTTTGATTAATTTAATTTTTATTTAATTTATTTATTATTAATTTTTAGATTTTATTTCTATATTTGACAGGTCATAAAATCATAAAAAGTCACATTTAAATCAAATCAAAATGAAGTGAGTTTAATACGACAGCGTTTTAGTGCCACATAAAAAAGATTACGAGATTAAAGTTGTAATATTTTGAGAATAAAGTCGAAATTACGAGAATGAAGTCGAAGTATTTCAAGAATAAAGTCGAAATATTACAAGAATAAAGTCGAAATATTTTGAGAATAAAATCGAAATTCTGAGAAATGAGAATAAAGTCAAAATTCTGAGAATGAAGTCAAAATATTTTAAGAATAAAGTTGAAATTCCAAGAATAAAGTCGAAATATTTTGAGAATAAAGTCGAAATTACAAGAATAAAGTCTAAATATTTCGAGAATAAAGTAAAAATATATTGATAATAAAGTCTAAATTCTGAGAATAAAGTCTAAATATTTTGAGAATAAAGTCGAAATTCCGAGAATAAAGTAGAAATTCTGAAAATAAAGTAATATTTTGAGAATAAAGTTGAAATTCTGAGAATAAAGTCAAAATATTTTAAGAATAAAATAGAAATTTCAAGAATAAAGTCGTAATATTTTGAGAATAAAGTTGAAATTCCAAGAATAAAGTCAAAATATTTTGAGAATAAAATCGATATTCCAAGAATAAAGTCGAAATATTTTGAGAATAAAGTCGATATTCCAAGAATAAAGTCGAAATATTTTGAGAATAAAATCGAAATTCCGAGAATAAAGTCAAAATTACGAGAATGAAGTCAAAATATTTTAAGAATAAAATAGAAATTACAAGAATAAAGTCTAAATATTTCGAGAATAAAGTTAAAATATATTGATAATAAAGTCTAAATTCTGAGAATAAAGTCTAAATATTTCGAGAATAAAGTCGAAATTCCGAGAATAAAGAAGAAAGTCAAAATATTTTGGGAATAAAGTAGAAATTCCGAGAATAAAGTAGAAATTCTGAGAATAAAGTAATATTTCGAGAATAAAGTTGAAATTCTGAGAATAAAGTCAAAATATTTTGAGAATAAAGTCGAAATTCCAAGAATAAAGTCGTAATATTTTGAGAATAAAGTCGAAATTCCAAGAATAAAGTCGTAATATTTTGAGAATAAAGTCGAAATTCCGAGTATAAAGTCAAAATTACTAGAATGAAGTCAAAATATTTTAAGAATAAAGTCGAAATTATGAGAATCAAGTCGAAATTCCGTGAATAAAGTAGAAATTCTGAGAATAAAGTAATATTTCGAGAATAAAGTCGAAATTCCGAGAATAAAGTCGTAATATTTCGAGAATAAAGTCGAAATATTTAAAGAATAAAGTCGAAATATTTCAAGAATAAAGTCAAAATATTTTGAGAATAAAATTGAAATTATGAGAATAAAGTCAAAATTATGAGAATGAAGTCAAAATATTTAAGCATAAAATAGAAATTCCAAGAATAAAGTCGTAATATTTTGAGAATAAAGTCGAAATTCCAAGAATAAAGTCGAAATATTTTGGGAATAAAGTCGAAATTCTGAGAATAAAGTCAAATAATTTTAATATTTCTACTTTATTCTTGTAATATTTTAACATTATTCTCATAGTATTTCGACTTTATTCTTGTAATATTTTGACTTTATTAAAGTAGTTCGAGAATAAAGTCGAAATTCCGAGAATAAAGAAGAAAGTCAAAATATTTTGGGAATAAAGTAGAAATTCCGAGAATAAAGTAGAAATTCTGAGAATAAAGTAGAAATTCTGAGAATAAAGTAATATTTCGAGAATAAAGTTGAAATTCTGAGAATAAAGTCAAAATATTTTGAGAATAAAGTCGAAATTCCAAGAATAAAGTCGTAATATTTTGAGAATAAAGTCGAAATTCCAAGAATAAAGTCGTAATATTTTGAGAATAAAGTCGAAATTCCGAGTATAAAGTCAAAATTACTAGAATGAAGTCAAAATATTTTAAGAATAAAGTCGAAATTATGAGAATCAAGTCGAAATTCCGTGAATAAAGTAGAAATTCTGAGAATAAAGTAATATTTCGAGAATAAAGTCGAAATTCCGAGAATAAAGTCGTAATATTTCGAGAATAAAGTCGAAATATTTAAAGAATAAAGTCGAAATATTTCAAGAATAAAGTCAAAATATTTTGAGAATAAAATTGAAATTATGAGAATAAAGTCAAAATTATGAGAATGAAGTCAAAATATTTAAGCATAAAATAGAAATTCCAAGAATAAAGTCGTAATATTTTGAGAATAAAGTCGAAATTCCAAGAATAAAGTCGAAATATTTTGGGAATAAAGTCGAAATTCTGAGAATAAAGTCAAATAATTTTAATATTTCTACTTTATTCTTGTAATATTTTAACATTATTCTCATAGTATTTCGACTTTATTCTTGTAATATTTTGACTTTATTAAAGTAGTTCGACTTTATTCTCATAATATATTTTTTCACTAAAACGCTGTCGTAGTTTAATTGTTTGAAATAATAACTAACCTAATCAGTTTTGTCTCTTCTCTCAGCGTCTGAGCCCAATCTGAAGGTGCGGTCCAGACTCAAGCAGAAGGTTTCTGAAAGACGAAGTGGACCGATACGCCGCAGAGATGGCAGTGTCCTTGTTACACCATTGAAAAAACGAACTCTTGATCTCACAGGTGAGCAAACGACCATCTACCTGCTACCTGAAACACCAATAAACAGTCCTTATATCAGAAAACACAGATCTGCAGCAAACTATTGTATATGAAGAGATAAAATCTCAGCCAATCAGCACATATTTGATGTTTAATAGACCAATGAGCTTCAGTTGTGGGCGGAGCTCACAGTCACTCTTTATGCACCTTTTCCACTCCCCTCTAGATTCATCAGCCAATGAGAGCCCTGCAGGTTCTGGACCGAGCTCACCCATTGGCTTGTGCAACAATGAGAACGGAGCATCATACCGGTCCAGCACCACTCAAATTGAGGTATATATAAATATATCTGTTATTCTGAATGATTATAAAACATTACACCACCTATATTTTTGGATTTTGTTTTCACAAAAGTTATTTGGAAACATGACGCTTTACTTGCATTTAATATGCTTTCTATGTACACTCCCAGTCAAAAGTTTTTGAACAGTAAGATTTTCAATGTTTTTAAAGAAGTCTCTTCTGCTCACCAAGCCTGCATTTATTTGAATAAAAATTCAGCTAAAGCTGTAATAAATATTTCTATTTTAGATAAATGCTGTTCTTCTGAACTTTCTATTCATCAGAGAAACCTGAAGAAATTCTATTCAGCTGTTTCAACATAATAAAAATAATAAATGTTTTTGAGCAACTCAGAATATTAGAATGATTTCTGAAGAATCATGCGACTGGAGTAATGATGCTAAAATTTTATCTTTAAAATCAGGAATAAATTACATTTTAAAATAAATTCAAAAACAGTTACAGAAAACAGTTATTTTAAATAGTAAAAATATTTAAAAAAATTTACTTCTTTTGCTATATATATATATATATATATATATATATATATATATATATATATATATATATATATAGATATATAGATATATAGATCATGACAGTGGATAACAAAACATAAAAGCACTCTGTAAACAAATATAACATTAACATTTCTCAGAACTCACTTTTCTGAGCCATTTTTGCAGTGGCTTTTAATGAACAGTTTTTTTTTGTGTGAAATATTTGGCTTTTAAAGTGGGTTCATGCTATTGTTCTTCAAAACAAATGTCCACTCTTAACAAACTCTCTTTAAGCAAACAGGTTAGTAGCCTTCAGCACATAAATGCAGCTGTGGAACAGAGGTTTCATGCACTTGCGTGCAGTTTTGAGCCTTTGATTGCATTCTTAGGAACTGAAGCATACAGCCCACAAAACTGAAACTAAATAAAACGGTCATGGTCCCACGTCTCATTACTCTTATCATACTATGGGGTGAAGGAGTCGGGCCCCCAATGATCCATTGTTTGGAGCTGAGAGTACACAGACCCCGTCCCAGGGCGCTCGTACCATCAGCCTGACAAACAAACACTGCCTTTAAAATCACATTAGAACATCAGTGCAGCATGTAGTAGAGTTAGACAGAGTTTGATGGGTGTGTGTGTGTGTGTGTGTGTGTGTGTGTGTGTGTGTGTGTGTGTGTGTGTGTGTGTGTGCACGGCGGTGCTGTGCTGAACTAACTGTGACAGCTCTTTTCCGCTGTGGTTTTGGCTGTGCTGGTGGTTGGGGAAGGGGGTGAGGGGCTCTGGGATGGTGAGGTTTGTTTCTGCTGTGAAGTTCTGCCCAAGCATTTCCTCACGGGCCACGGGCCAGAACTCTCCTCTCCTCCTGTGGGCACATAGCCGACTGAGTTCATCCTCACAAGCCTACAACCAGCCGCGTGCATGAGCATGAGACTTCACTGCTTCATAAGGTTCAAAACTATGACCTAAAGATGACATCATATCATTAACACACACACCGTAACTGATACTGACTGACATGGTATGGAATAACTACCCAAACCACCTAACAACTACTGGAGAACATTCAGAACACTCTAGCAACCATTTAGAACTGAACAGCAACACAACAGAAAACCGTTAACAACACCCTAGCAGCCACATAAAACACTGTAACAATCACCTGGTGACAATCTAGCAACCACATAGAACACTATGACAACCACCTGGCAACTACCGGCAAACATTCAGAACACCCTAGCAACTACCCAGTAACACACAAAATCCATTCACAAAGCCCCAGCAGCCACAAAGAACACTATTACAAACACCTGGCAACACCTTAGTAACCAGATAGAAGGTTATAACAACCACCTGGCAACACCCTAGCAACCACTACAGAACACACAGAACACCCTAGCAACAAACCAAAACTGTATAGAAACACAAAAAAAACATTTGCTGCATCCCAATTCGCATACTATCCGTCTTAAATAGTATTCGAAAATTCTTTATTTCATGTGCAGCAACATTATGAACTTTTATAATGATAGGTTTGGTCATTAACGTTTAAATGCATAATTATGCAAACACAAGAGCAGAGTTCTCGGCATGAAAGACTCAACATGCCTCTTCATTTCTCTCTAATACGGTAGGAAATTAAATTAAACGAAATGTTGATAATGTTAATTGTGATGATTGACAGGGCAGTTTAAAGAGTGACAGGATTCAGGTAACTAAGCAACAGAGCGTCCCTTAAAGAAGCAGTTATGACGAAGTAGTATGTCCCAAAGCTTGCCTACTATTCTGCTACATACTCAAAAGTATGTACTTTTTCTTCACAAAAAGAGTACATACTTTTAGGGCATAGTATAAGTAGGCGAATTGGGACACAGCAATTTACAACATCCTTGCAGCCGATAGAACACTATAACAACCACCTGGCAACACCTTAGGAACCAAATAGAACCCCATAACATCCACATGGCAACAGCCTAGCAACTACTGACAAACATTCAGAACACCCTAGCAACTACCCAGCAGCAGACAAAATCCATTCACAACATCCTTGCAGCCAATAGAACACTAAAACAACCACCTGGCAACACCCTATCAACCAAATAGAACACTTCAACCACCTGGCAACACCCTAGCAACCACTGACAAACATTCAGAACACCCTAGCAATTACCCAGCACCACACAAAAACCATTCACAACATCCTTGCAGCTAATAGAACACTATAACAACCACCTGGCAACACCCTTGCAACCACATGGAACACTATAACAACAACTTAGCAACACTCTTGCAACCACATAGAACACTATAACAACCACCTGGCAACACCCTAGCAATCACTGGCAAACATTCAGAACACCCTTACAACCACATAAAACACTATAACAACAACTTAGCAACAATCTTGCAACCACATAGAACACTATAACAAACACCTGGCAACACCCTAGCAACCAAGTAGAACACCATAACACACTCTAGCAACCACTGTCAAACATCCAGAACACCCTAGCAACCACCCAGAACTACATAACAACAACAAAAGCCAAAAGAACACTATAACAACCATGTGGCAACACCCTTGCAACCAACTGGAGCACTATAACAACCACTTGGCAACGCCCTAGCAACCAAATAGAGCACTACAACAATCACCATAGCAACCACTGGTAAACATTCTGAACACCCTAGCAACCACCCAGAACTACATAGCAATACACAAAAATCATTTCACAACATCCTAGTAGCCACTAGAACACTATAACAGCCACCTGGCAACACCATAGCAACAACATAGTACACTATAACAGCTACCTGGCAACATCCTAGCAACCAAATAGTTCGCTATAACAACCACTTGGCAACACCTTAGCAAGCACAGGCAAACATTCAGAACACCCCAGCAACACACAAAATTCAAATTTTATTTACAGTGCCCTAGCAGCCACATAGAACACTATAATAACCACCTGGCAACATTCAGAACACCATAGCATCCACTCAGAATTGCATAGCAACATATGAAAACCATTGACAATACTCTAGCAACCACATAGAACACTATAAAAACCATCTAGTAACACCCCTAGCACAGTGGTTCCCAACCACGATCCTGGAGGACCCCCAACACTGCAAATTTTGCATCTTTCCTTTGTCTGACACACCCATTTCAGGTCTTGGAGTCTCTAATAATGAGCTGATCATCTGAATCTGGTGTTTGATTAAGGAGACATGGAAAACATGCAGTGTTGGGGGGGCCTCCAGGAACGTAATTGGTAACCACTGCCCTAGCAAAACGAGAGAACATTTAGAGCACCCTGGTACACTAAAAATCATACACCCTAGCAACCATCTACCGACCACTAGAGAAATTTCAGAGCAAACTAGCAACTATACTAACTGCATTACATACAACGCATAAAACACCCTAGATCACCCTAGCAACTGCAAAGCATTAAAAGGCTGAAGTGAACATCCCACTGGTCCAAAATCCCACTCCTTATAGTTATATACTTTAATAAAAGCTAGAATGCTTACTGGCTGTGATTTTGTCACATCACGTTTGTGTGCGCGGACTGAGTGCTACAGTGAGGAAGTTCATATGTCAATATCTAAATCGGTCCCTCTGAATGCTTACATGAGGTTACGTCATTGATATGGGAGATCTGCTGGTCCTTCTTCAGATGTTCTCAATCTCATGCTGTACTATTGTTGCTGTGTTTGTGTTCTGCTGCATTATGTAAGAGCTGATGTAATGCTTTCTGTCTGTCTCTGCTCCAGCGCTGTCTGTCTCAGGGGGGCGTCCTACAGACGGACGGGTCCATGTCCCTGTTGAATCTCTACACGTCGCCCTCTCTGCCAAACCTCACCCTGGCTCTGCACCCTGCTCACGCACACATCTGCGTAAGTTCATGTCCTTCACAGACACGTCTAACTCTACAAAAACAAAGACCTAGAAACACTTGTTTTATATAATGTGGTTCTTAACTAAATTATGGCGAGGACACACCAAGCCAATGTCAAAGAACCAGCACAGACGAAAGACAATTGTTTAGTTGCCTCGCATTGACTGCGGTTGTAACCGGTTCTACTCGACCCGCCCTGACTGGGATTCGAACCAGCATTTCTAGCATAGGAGGACTGCGCACTAACAAGGAAAGCAGCCTTTAGCATTAGTCATTAATGCACGTCTTGAGATCAGAGCGAGAGGTTTACCCACACAGTTCCTACTAGCTGGCTTCCAATACACTCACCTCCCTAAACCTTATTCCCATCCGGGTCACGGCACCAATGTAACCCCTCAAATTCTACTTAACCCACTAGAAACAGAATTTGAACCAGGTTTTCTGGAATGGGAGGCATGCACACTAGCATCAGTTGCTAATGTGCTTCAAGATCAGAGGTGTGAGGTTTACTTGCACAGCTCCTACTGGCTGGCTTCCGTTATACTCGCTCCCCTAAACCTCAATCCCATATGGGTCACGGCACCAATGTAACCCCTCAAATTCTACTTAACCCACTAGAAACAGAATTTGAACCAGGTTTTCTGGAATGGGAGGCATGCACACTAGCATCAGTTGCTAATGTGCTTCAAGATCAGAGGTGTGAGGTTTACTTGCACAGCTCCTACTGGCTGGCTTCCGTTATACTCGCTCCCCTAAACCTCAATCCCATATGGGTCACGGCACCAATGTAACCCCTCTGATTCTACTCAACCTGCTAAAAGCGGGATTTGAACCAGTGTTTCCAGCATGGGAGGTGGGTGCACTAACAGGACCGCAACCTCTAGCATCAGTCGCTAATGCACCTCTTGAGATCAGTAGCACGAGGTTTACCACCCAGAACTGCATAAAATCTTGATACTTAATTTATTTGGTTGTTTAAGTGCATTGTCTGGGTATTTAAAGTGCATTTTTTTTATTGTTTAAAATTTCAGTGTGGACACATTAATCACAATTTATACTCCAAAACAGCACAGAATAGTGCATAAATACGCTAATTGTCTCAAACTGAACTCAGAGTTAACAAGATACAAAAATTGTTTAATGAAATGTCAGATCCCACTCCGAGCTCAAACATTCCTCATCAAACACTGTAACCTGTTGCTTTCCACTTTGTATAGCTCTATTACTGTATGACAACTTTCAACTCATTCAAGAGATGAAAAATCTGAAGGCAAGGTCTCATGAGCTTTGAAAGAGCAACCTCTGAGAAATATGAGGCCTAAAGACAAAAGCAGCATCGCTGGCTCCCGTTCTGCTGTGCAACAGATATGAATAGATCCTGCAGAAAAAGCAAGGTATTTTTAGGAGACAGTGAGACACGGAGTCGCATCTATTTGCGGTGAAAGCACAAAATACTGTATGAGGAATGTGCCGCGCGCTTTAGGAGACAGCGACGTGCCGATCCTCTTTATAGAGTGCAAAGATGAGCCGTGTTTTCACAGAGATGAGGGTTTGAGCTGCTGTTTGCGGAGGGTTTAGGAGCATGTCTCATTTTCTGCTTTCACTGAGTGCTTGTGTGGATTAATGGGGCTCGTGACCTCTGACCCGTGGGATCTTTAGCCCTTAGATAAACAGGCTCTCGGTTTAGGGTTTCAGGGCATGAGTTTAGCATCTCGTTCATCACGGGCTGTTAAAAACGTAAAGAAATGGTGTCGGGAAAGCGCGTAACATGCCAGCAAATCAAAACACGGATCACTTTTGCCGAATACTTTCAACACTTTCACATTTTAAAATAGCTGAATGAGTCACTAGGGAGCTCTAAAAGCGGATTGATAATTATGTGCAACTTATGGACGACGCCGGACGCAAACGCTGACTCGGTGTGTTTTAAAAAAGCACAGTTATTAATATTTCATATGCTGGGTGTTATGTAAGTCTCGCTCATGCTTGGGTGGAAATTTGCGTCTAAATGCAAAAATAGGAAAGCGTTGAATATTAATAGTGTTTGTCTGAACTGTGCCGTTTCAGACGGGAACGGCGCTGAAGGATCGGAGCACAGAAGGTCTTGCGGCCGCCGCGTCTCCCGTCTCAATGGAGGCTAAAGTGAGCAACGGGCAGCAGGCGCTCCTGCAACACCTCCTGCTGAAGGAGCAGAGACAGCAGAGGATGATGTCACCTGGTGAGTGGAGCACACAGGAAGTGCACTTTTTTTTAAAGTGACAGGCATCAGCATAGATGGCGGAATATCAGACAACAGTTAATATCAGCAACTGAAACCATAAAAAACACTTCTGTTACTTGAAATAACTTATATCATATAATATAAAAATCCCTGTTTTATTTCAGTTGCCACTTAAAGTAATAAAATAACTTAATAAAATAACTAGAAAATGACACAGTTGATGTTAATTTGTTGTGCCAAAGAATTTACATCATTCAATGACAATAGAAAAAAAAAAGTAAAAATACAAAGCAAAATAACAATGGTCAAAATTGACTGAAAACATTAAAACTGTGCAAAGTAAACTAAGAGTTCACTCATAGTAAATAAATAAATGACGGAAGTAGAATTACAGTAATTGTAGCATTAAAATACAGTAAAAATAAACCATAAAGTAAGCCATAATTAAGAAGAAAAAATATGAATATATTATCATATTAATAATAAATGTATGATTTACCTTATTATATTCTATCAATTATTGTTATGTAATTATATTGAATATTAATATTTATATATGTGACCCTGGACCACAAAACCAGTCATAAGTGGCGATTTTTTTAAATTGAGATTTATACATAGGATAGGACAATATTTGGCTGAGATACAACTATTTAAACAAATCTGGAATCTGAGGGTGCAAAAAAATCTAAATATTGAGAAAATCGCCTTTAAAGTTGTCCAAATGAAGTTCTTAGCAATGCATATTACTAATAAAAAATTAAGTTTTGATATATTTATGGTAGGAAATTTACAAAATATCTATCTACAAAATATAGAACATGATCTTTACTTAATATCCTAATGATTTTTTGGGCATAAAAGTAAAATCTATATTTTTGACCCATACAATGTATTTTTGGCTATTGCTACAAACATACCTGTGCTTCTTAAGACAAGGGTCACATATTATTGTTGTATTATTTATTTATTAAAACAATAGAATGTTTTTTCATTTAATTTAACATTTAATTTGAATTAATTTAATTCAAAATTAAATTATTTTCTTTTGTTTTAAGCTTATTTTAATAGTATAATTCCCAATAAGTGTCTGTTCAGGTGTACGTGTCCTGTATGATTGGCCCATAATAGTTCTTGGGAAGTTTGTTTAAAATTCTGATTCATGTGTGATTCATATCTCTCTCTCTCAGTCACAGGTAGTGTTCCTGTCCTCTCCTCGTCTCCTCTGGTGATGAAGGACCGTTCATCTGCGAGTTCTCGCGCCAGGTTACCGCGCCACCGACCCCTAAACCGGACGCAGTCGGCCCCGCTGCCGCAGAGCACACTGGCGCAACTCGTGCTGCAGCAACAGCACCACAACTTCATGGAGAAACAGAAACAGCTTCACCAGCAAGTCCACATCAGCCAGGTAACCTCACCTCACTCTGCAAACAAACAACCCCATATGGAAACTAAAAACAAAAGATTAACTGAATTGAACTGAATTGAATTGAATTTAAATGAAGAGCAAGTAAATACCAGCAGGATTAACACGTTTAACATTTAGACATATGTGACCCTGGAGCACAAAACCAGTCTTAAGTCGCTGGGGTATATTTGTAGCAATAGCCAAAAATACATTGCATGGGTCAAAATTTTTGATTTTTCTTTTATGCCAAAAATCATTAAGAAATTAAGTAAAGATCATGTTCCATGAAGATTTTTTGTAAAATTCCTACTATAAACATATCAAAATGTAATTTTTGATTTGTAATATGCATTGTTAAGAACCTAATTTGAACAACTTTAAAGGTGATTTTCTCAGTCTTTTTAATTTTTTTGCATCCTCAGATTTCTGATTTCAAATAGATGTATCTCAGCCAAATATTGTCCTATCCTAACAAACCATACATCAATAGAAAGCTTATTTATTGAGCTTTCATATGATGTATAAATCTCAGTTTTGTCAAATTTAACCTTATGACTGGTTTTGTGGTCCAGGGTCACATATAAAAAAGACTTTAGTGTTTTGTAATGTTTTTAAGTGAGTTCAGTTTGCTCGACAATGGTACGACAACCAAATTTTATTTCGGTAGTTTCAGACCAAGTTCAGCAGACTGTATCTGAAATCAGGGTTCGCACAGATACTGTAAAATAAAATTCCAGGACTTTCAATAACTTTTCAAGCACTACTTATTTGATTTTCAAGGACTTCAATCAGAGATCTCACTTTTTAGGAAAAAAAATCAGAAAAAAAAAAGACAAACCGCTCTGAAGTCCTGATCTGAATCAAATCAAAAACTATCTGAATGATTTGTGATACATGAAGTTCCCATCGAAATCAGTTGATTCGCAATACATAAAGTTCGGATTTAAGGTCAAATGATTTGCGAACCTGGTCCGAAGTCCTGATCGAAATCAAATGATTCGCGAAACACGATTTAAAGGCCTGATCTGAATCAAATAATTAATGCTCCAAGTTCTGATCCAAAGCAAGAGCATTTGCAGTGTTGGCCCTTCTTTTTCAGGACGTCTGCAATTGGACTGGACATGCTCTCAATCAACTTCTGGGCCAAATCCTGACTGATAGCAACCCATTCTTTCATAATCACTTCTTGGAGTTTGTCAGAATTAGTGGGTTTTTGTTTGTCCACCCGCCTCTTGAGGATTGACCACAAGTTCTCAATGGGATTAAGATCTGGGGAGTTTCCAGGCCATGGACCCAAAATTTGAACGTTTTGGTCCCCGAGCCACTTAGTTATCACTTTTGCCTTATGGCACGGTGCTCCATCGTGCTGGAAAATGCATTGTTCTTCACCAAACTGTTGTTGGATTGTTGGAAGAAGTTGCTGTTGGAGGGTGTTTTGGTACCATTCTTTATTCATGGCTGTATTTTTGGGCAAACTTGTGATGAGAAGCAACCCCACACATGAATGGTCTCAGGATGCTTTACTGTTGGCATGACACAGGACTGATGGTAGCGCTCACCTTTTCTTCTCCGGACAAGCCTTTTTCCAGATGCCCCAAACAATCGGAAAGAGGCTTCATCGGAGAATATGACTTTGCCCCAGTCCTCAGCAGTCCATTCGCCATACTTTTTGCAGAATCTGTCCCTGATGTTTTTTTTGGAGAGAAGTGGCTTCTTTGCTGCCCTTCTTGACACCAGGCCATCTTCCAAAAGTCTTGGCCTCACTGTGTGTCCAGATGCGCTCACACCTGCCTGCTGCCATTCCTGAGCAAGCTCTGCACTGGTGGCACTCCGATCCCGCAGCTCAATCCTCTTTAGGAGACCATCCTGGCGCTTGCTTGTCTTCTTGGATGCCCTGAAGCCTTCTTAACAATGCGGTGGAAAGTTTTTTCCGGGATTAAGTTAATTTTCATGGCAAAGAAGGACTATGCAATTCATCTGATCACTCTTCATAACATTCTGGAGTATATGCAAATTGCTATTATAAAATCTTAAGCAGCAACTTTTCCAATTTCCAATATTTATGTAATTCTCAAAACTTTTGGCCCCGACTGTACACAGAGTTTGGATCTATGTCAAATGATTCGCAAAGTGCTGATCTAAACCAAATGATTTGCGCTAAGCGATTTGAAGGCCAAATCTGAATCAAATAATTCGCAAAACAATCTGAGAAAACAAAAAAACGAGAAATCGCTCCTAAGTCCCTATCTTGTCCCGAATTGATTGCAAAGTTTGTATCTAAGTGAAATGATTGGCAAAGTCCTGATATAAATCAAATGATTCACGATATGCGATTTAAAGGCCCAATCTTTTTTGCGATTTGCGCTCTAATTTTCTAAAGCAAAAGATTGGCAAACCCGCCACGAAGTTCCAATTCAAATGAAATCTATCGCAATCCAGGTTCCAAAGTTCCAATCTGAATCAAATTATTTGCGATACACAAAGTCCCAACCTAAATCAATTGATTCACGATTCGCAAAGTTCGGATATGAGGTCAAAGGATTCACGAACCTGCTCCGAAGTCCTGATCTAAATCAAATGATTCGCGATATGTGATTTGAATGCCAGATCTGAATCAAAGGATTCACGATACAATGTCCAACTGGAGCGCTTCGAAGCAGTGAATCATGTTTTTTGCTATGATATGATACTTTGACTTGAAACGAACGATCGAAATCACAAGTTCGGTTCCAGCATAAATGACTCAATTGATTCAATTCATCTGTTCTTTTTGTCTTCAGCCATGTTTACAGTACATGACACTATTAGTACTACTACTAGTTCAGCTTGAAAGTTTTATGACATTAACTGAAATAAGCAAAAAAAAGTATTGTTTTTTTAATTGCGTGAATTTTGCATCTAAAGATATGAATTTCTTAACTACCTCTTCAGGAAAATTGCTACTTTCAAGGGTTTTCCAGGCCTTACATTTCAGAAAGTCAAATTCAAGTACTTCAAGCATTTTAAGCACCTTGTACAGAAAGAAATTCCTTTAAAAACATGAAAACTGAACCTGTTAGTATAATTCACACACTGAACGTAGTGAAGGAGAGCGTCAGAGCGATGACATGATGATGGATGGATTGATGGTACATAAATGTGCCTTTCAGAAGTGCTGGAGAACCGCAGCATTTCAGCAGATTCCAGAGTGTGAACGGTGTGTTTGCGTGGGAAACCTGTGTATCCTGTGTCTGTGCTTCTCGTAAGAGTTTTTAAGGGCTCTTTTCTCTTAAATGACAGTGTAAACTGATCTGACTAATGCATCGTTGAGACAGGAAGTGAGTTAATACAAGGAGAGGAAGTGAGTAAATTCCAGCAGGATGTTTTACTGTGACTTCTTTGCACTCATCTAACGTATAGACTTGCATTAAACATTCAAAATTATTTTTTAGAAATTAGAAATTCGATTTTAAAAATGCAAAGAAAAACTTAAAATATATACAAAATATATTTTAAGTTTTTCTTTGCATTTTTAAAATCTAATTTAATTTAATTTTTGTAAATTGTGCAGTTTTCATTACTAAATCTGACAAAACTGAGCAATTTTGAAAATTTTATTTTTCATTCAATGCCTCGTACAGTTTTTTTTCTTTTTTTTTATTAAAATCAAAAAGAAAAACTTTGTTTTAGTAAGAAGTAAAAATGACTAAATATGCTGACTTTATTTAACTTAAGCACAAAATTAAAGCAGAAATTAAAAAAAGAAATAAAATTCATAAATAAACGTCAGCATTACAGTAATAGTAACAAAACTTGTCATAAATAAGTTCAGAAAATAAAGAAATAATCTTAAAAGAAATAGCTTTAAAACTTTTTTTGCATTGTGACGGCTATTTTTTATTTATATCTTGATTAAAATTAATATGAAATAATATCCCAACCAAAATAATTAATATAATAATTATTAATATTTAAAAAAAAAAAAACAGTAAAAATTACTAAATATGTTAACTATGCTAACTTTGCTTAATTAAAGCATAAAATGGGCAGGTATCAAAAATATCTGGGCACTTTTTTAAACTTTATTTTTATCCAGTGGCTTGTACACTTTTTTTTTTTTTTTTTTTTTTTTGAGAAAAATAAAAATTAATGTTATACAGTAAAAATGACTAAATATGCAGACTTTATTTAATCTCCGCATAAAATGAAGGCAGAAATTTTGAAAAAATAAAATAAAATAAGAGCATAAATAAAATGTCAGAAGTAGCATTACAGTAATAGCAACAAAACTTATAAAATATGTTCAGAAAATAAATAAATAAATAAATAAATAAACAAGCTTAAAATATATAGCTGTTAAACCTTTTTTGACATTGTGACTGCAAATGATTTTTTTTTTAATTCTTCATTAAAATTTATATTAAATAATATCTCAACCAAAATAATTAATATAATAATTAATATCTAAAATAATACATAACAAAATAAATAATATTCATTGTGATAAGAAGTTGGGAGTCATTTACTGTAATACAGTAAAAATGACTAAATATGCTAAATTTGTTTAATTAAAGCATAAAATAGGCAGGTATTAAAAATACCTGAGCACTTTTTTAAACATTATTTTTTATTCAATGCCTCATACACACTTTTTTTTGCTTCTAACACTTTGCTTTCTTCTTCCATTCAGTATTACTTTTTCTCTCTCTCTCTTTCATTTCCTGAAGGTCTAGTAGAGGATTTTGCAGGCAGACGCTGGCGGCACTTTAACACACACACATGTATCCGCATATATAATTTAGCCACTTTTTATTTCACACAGACCTTTTACAGCTGCTGTTTTTTGGGTTTGGTATTATTTTACACATTTACAGGAGGACTGAAGTCAGAGCGGCGGCCTGTTTGAGAGAGAGACAGATTTAATGAGCCACTTTTACGGGAAGATACCAAAAAGAATGAAAGATCATGTTAATGTGTCACTTCTTATTAAATATGACACACAACTGAACTTAATAAAGTTAATGCTGGCACAAAAATAGAGCGCAATAGTGAAAGACTTTTTCCATATGAGCCAAACACTGAAATCAATTAGGTTTGAAAAAGTTTGAAAATCTATAACTTAATAAATAAAATAAGTTAAAATAAATGAAATCAAATCAAATTCAATTAAATGCAAAGTAAATTTTCATAAACTTTACCAATAAATGACAGAAGTAGCATTACAATAATAGTAACAAAACTTGACAAAAATATTCTCAGGAAATAAATAAATACATACATTTAAAATATAGCCTTAAAGCTTTTTTCATCATGACAATTATTTTTTAAATTTTTAATGAAATAATATTTAATCCAAAATAATTAATATAATAATGACTAATATTTAAAAAAAAAAAAAAACTAATAACATATAACATTCATTGTGATAGTGAGTAACAGGGAATTAATTACTGTAATACCGTAAAAAAATGACTAAATATGCTGATTTTATTTAATTTAAGCATAAAATGAAGGCAGATATAAAAACTAAAGTTTAAATAAAAATAAGTGCATTTAGTGCACTTATACATACATGTAACTTTATAAATAAACTTTTTTTGCATTGTGACATTTATTTTTTTAGTTATCCATTTAATTATCCATTTATTATTAATATCTAAACCAAAAAACTGCAGCAACAGTAGCAACTTATTTTAAAATATGTTTAGGAAATAAATAAATAAAGCTTTTTGGCA